>NC_138976.1:221285407-221840407 GCF_964341445.2 Mesoplodon mirus
GACGGCTAGTGGGAACCTGCTGTATAGCACAGGGAGCTCAGCTCGGTGCTCTGTGATGACCTAGAGGGGTGGGATGAGGCGGGGAGTGACAGGGAGGTCCAGGAGGGAGGGGATATGTGTATACATAGAGCTGAGTCACTTCGTTGTACAGCAGAAACTAACACAACATTGTAAAGCAGCTATACTCCAAGTTTTAAAAAAAGAAAGATGCCTGGGCCTCCCTGGTGGCGCAGTGGTTGAGAATCTGCCTGCTAGTGCAGGGGACACGGGTTCGAGCCCTGGTCTGGGAAGGTCCCACATGCCGCAGAGTGACTGGGCCCCTGAGCCACAGCTACTGAGCCTGCGCGTCTGGAGCCTGTGCTCTGCAACAAGAGAGGCCGCGATAGTGAAAGGCCCACGCACCGCGATGAAGAGTGGCCCCCACTTGCCACAACTAGAGAAAGCCCTCGCACAGAAACGAAGACCCAACACAGCAAAAATAAATCAATAAATTTAAAAAAAAAGAAAAGAAGAAAAGCCAAATTCTAAAAAAAAGAAAGATGCCTTTCTCCTTCTCTAAGTGCCCCCATCTTTGCTTGGCCCCGGCCCAGGAGTCCTGGCTCAGCCTTGGTCTAAGGAGGCGGGTCTGGTCAGCAGTAGCCTTGAATTCTGACCCATGTCTGGGTTTTGCATAGGCCGAAGGCCGAGTTCATTCCCTTGCGGTGAGGTGCGTGGGCCAGGGCACGGAGGGGATGGGCCCCGTCTCCTCTACTGGCTCCTCCACCCAAATCTGAGTTGTATTTTGCAGAGTGAGATGAAGACCAAGGTCAAGGGCACTCACACTTGTAGGATTCAGGACACATCCCAGGAACCAGCCCCTCCTTGCACTCAAGTTTCCAAAGGCAGGACTGAAGTGCAGATTCAGACAGAGGATGAGGAATATCGGAGTTACGGGAGGAGTTACGGGAAGATCAGGAAGCTGCTGATGCTCGTCCAAGGATTTTCAAAGACTGGCAGCCACTCTTTTTCTCCGTGCAGTTCTGTCTCTTGATTGGTTTCATGTCGACAAAGCCAGGAAACCTTTAAGGTTGAGGATCCTTTGTTTTCCTAGTGACTCGCCCAGACCTCATCTTCATGTTCAGTCGATAGCCAGTGGGACCTCCAGACTTGGCTGGGTTGGAAGAGCTACCCTCAGTTCAGCCAATTCTGGCCGATGCTCCAGTCGAAAACTGTGGCCCTTGGGGGAGCTGGGGCCTGCTCAGCCATTTGCATTTCATAGACATGTACCTGAGAGCAGCCAAGGCCTTCTTGTTGCGGGGTTTTACTACTTTGGGATGAGCTAGAGTGGTTTGTGCAGCTGCCCAGCAGCTCCCTGACCCAATCCTGCCTGGGAGGCTTTGAGGAGGTCCGGAACGCTGGGGACCTTCCAGGTGATTCTGAGCATTACCCTTCTCTTCCTGGGGCTTCCTTCAGAGGGAGGCTTCCCCTGAGCTCTGGAGCCCTCCCTCCTGCTTGGGGATTGTCACCGATTTCCTCAAGTGAGCTGCCTGCCGGGCCTCTAACACTCCTTGGCGGAACAGAGCGTCCTTTGTGAGATTCCTGAGGCTGGGGTCAGGGTAGGGGGCCAGCTCCCGGAGCCAGCTCTCAGGGCAGCGGCTGTCCCAGAGTAGGTGTAGTGCTGTGTTACCAAGAGATAAAGTCTTGGAAAAGGCCGCGGAGAGGAAAGGAGACATATTCCAGACTGAGGAGTGTTTGGCCTTGAGGGCCCTGGGTTTGGAGAAAAGGGCCCACTTGGCAGGACCACTGTGGGGGGCAGGGGGGCCCTTGGTGGGAGCAGGTAGAAGAGGTGAATTCCCGGTGGTGGTGAGGCTGGCCTGGGATCAAACTCCAGCTCTGATGCCTTTACTTAATAAAATATCTCACTCTTCAATCAGTTCAACACACATTTATTGAGTCACTTTCCTAAGGGTATCTCCATCAAATGGAAAAATCAAAAATTGATTATTATTTTTAAAAAAATTGTATTGGTGTGTAGTTGATTTACAGTGTTGTGTTAGTTTCAGGTATGCAGCAAAGTGATTCAGTTATGCATATACATATATTCATTCTTTTTTTTTTTTTTTTTTTTGCGGTACGCAGGCCTCTCACTGTTGTGGCCTCTCCTGTTGCGGAGCACAGGCTCTGGACGCGCAGGCTCAGCAGCCATGGCTCACGGGCCCAGCCACTCCGTGGCATGTGGGATCTTCCCAGACCGGGGCACGAACCCGTGTCCCCTGTATCGGCAGGCGGACTCTCAACCACTGCGCCACCAGGGAAGCCCCATATATTCATTTTTTTTCAGATTCTTTCCCCATAAAGGTTCCTACAGAATACTGAGCAGAGTTCCCTGTGCTGTACAGTAGGTCCTTGTTGCATATCTATTGTATATATAGTAGTCTGTATATGTTAATCCCAAACTCCTAAATTATCCCTCCCCTCCACGTTTCCCCTTTGGTAACCATAAGTTTGTTTTTGAAATCTGTGAGTCTGTTTCTGTTTTGTAAATAAGTTCATTTGTATCATTTAAAAAAGTTAGATTCCACATATGAGTGATATCATATGATATTTGTCTTTCTCTATCTGAAAAATCAAAAAATTTAGAACCGAATGATTATTGGATTATTAGAGTGGAGGACAGGATGGAGTTTTTGGATGATGGTAGAGAAGAGACCAGTTTTGATGTGAGGCCGGCTAATGAAAGGCATGAGATGCTTCAGTGAGAAGTTTGTTTCTATCCTTGAAGTCAGAAGGGCTCCTTGGGAGGATTTTATGCAAGGGAGTGACACAAAGATTATGTTTTAGGAAGATCACTCTGAAAGTGCCATGGAGAATGGATGAAGAGGTGGGGAAGGAGGTGAGCTGGGGAGAAATGCTGAAGTCCTGATTTTAAAGGAAGGTATGCAGAGTGGAAAGGAATGGATGCATTTAAGGCATTAAAGCATTGGCATTTGATGGATATAAATGATTCACAATTTTCTGGCTTGGACGTGAGTGGATAGAGAAGAGGACGTGATTTAAGCATCAGGAAATCAACATTCTTTCTTGACAATATACTGAATTAGGCTAGGCTTCTGCAAGCTCTGAAATCTCAGTAACGTAACTGTGCAAAGTCCTTTACTTTGCACTCTTAACAAAGTCTGCTGTGAATCTGGGGACCCTCAGGGTGGTGACTCAGGGATCCAGGCTGTCTCTTGGGCAGATGTCGAGGGTTGTGTACTTGCTCTCAAATGCTTCATCCCACTGAGGTCACGTATTGTTTCCTCTCTCAGCTCATTAACCAGAGCTGGATACTGGGAGAAGGGCTGGGAGACACTGGGAGAGCAGGGGGCATGTTTTGGTGAGCAGTGAGGTCAAGTGTGAGGTGCCCTGGATCACCCAAAATAAGAGTCTAGATGGCGCTCGGGATTGGGTGCTTGAATACAGTCTGAGCTGGAGATTGTGAATAGATTTGGGAATCAACAGAATAGGAGGTGGAAATGTTTGGGATCCCCTAGGGGGAGAGGGTTGAGTTAGAAGAGCCAGGGGTAAGGGGGAGGGATTATTAGGGGGTTGGGATTACCATACACACACTACTATATAGAAAATAGATACTCAGCAAGGACCTACTGTACAGCTCAGGGAACTCTACTCAATACTCTGTAATAACCTGCATGGGAAAAGAATCTGAAGAAGAATCGATATATGTATAACTGATTCACTTTGCTGTACACCAGAAACTAACACAACATTGTTCTACTCCCATATAAAATAAAAATTAAAGAAAAAGAAGAGCAAGGGTCACAGGTGAAGTCTTAGGGAGTACTCGTTGGATCGGTGACTGGCTGGCTGGGGTATTTGACTTCACCAAACGTGAGTTTCCTCAGCTGAGAGAGCAGGCGGGCCCCTTCTCTGAAGGGGTGCTGAGAGCTCTGGGCAAGCTGCTGGGCAGGCAGTGAGTCCCAGCAGTGGTGGTTTCCTCCCCCATCTTTGCACAGTGCTTAGCTCTGCCCTCTGTTTGTCAGGGACCGTGGTGTATGGCGAGCCCATCACCGCCAGCTTGGGGACTGACGGCTCCCAGTACTGGAGCAAGAACTGGGCTAAGGCTGCTGCTTTTGTCACCTCCCCGCCCCTGAGCCCCGACCCGACCACTCCGGACTTTCTGAACTCCTTGCTGTCATGGTGAGTGTTGGCGACTTGTTCCCACCTTCCCTTCTTGGTCTTTCCTCAGACCAAGCTGACCGGTGGGTTCCAACATGGTGGGCAGAAGCAAACTTGGCAAACAGAGATCTCATTCTCCAAACTCGGATTGCCGGACGGCAGCAGGGGATTGTCACCCTGATGCTTCTGGGGGCAATTCTGGGTAAAAACCAGGGCCATCTTGAAAGTCAACCAAAGGGGATGAATGAGGTAGCAAAAGGGTTCTACTGTGGTGCAGTGTCACTCGTAAGATACCTCACAAACTAGACGTGGATACACAGCATTAGAATGAAGCTTCCACGTCAGGCCATAGCTCCCCAAATTTCCTGTCTCCTGAGGGGAAGACAGTTAAGTCAAAAACTTTCAGTGGCCTGGCCCATTAAAAAGTACGTTCAAGAATGATCTGAGATCAACGATTAGTGAAAAGCCAGTGGTATGTTTTCCTTCTAGTGGAGATCTCCAGGTCACTGGCAGTGCCCACTGTACTTTCAACACTGCCCAGAAGGCCGTAGGAAAGGACAACTTCACCCTGATCCCTGAAGGCACCAATGGCACGGAGGAGCGGATGTCCGTCATCTGGGATAAGGCTGTGGTAAGGGGCAATGGTCTCACGCAGGGGGAGGGCTCAGCTTTCTCCTGCCTCCTCATCCGAGGGCCCCGGGCCTCATGCAGGCCTGGAAACGGCAGTTGAGAGAATTCTAGAAACTGGAACTTGTGTGGTAATATTTCTTAGGTTTGGAAATCTAAGACCACTCCTCAGAGGTCATTTCCTCCTAAGTATCCCATATGTATTTGTCACCATTATCATCTGTGGACCAGTAGAGACTGGAAAAAAACCAGTCTTTACAATATGACTCTTGATCAGTCCAGAAAAAGCTTCCTTAGCAACCTGGTGACTTAGTTAATCCACTCGTGGAAATGGGCTCAGTTTCCTTAAAATGGTCTTTTGGACTCTCTGGGCTCAGCCTGCTTTGAACATGTCCTGACCTTTAAGGGATCTTTGTTTTTTTTTTTATTTTTAGTATTTTAAAACGTAATAACAATAGGTTTTCTGTTTCTTAATGAATTTTTTCAATTATGTAAACTATGTATCGTTATTCCAAAAAGAAAATAAAAATCACTTATGACACCCTATTTCAGATACAACTGCAATGAACGTTTTAGCAAATGTCTTTCATTTTTTGCCAGTGAAAGATTGCACGTGTGTGTGTGTGTGTGTGTGTGAGTGTGTGACTGGAATACTATTTTGCAGCCTATCTTTTAAAAAACCTATAGCATGAAAAAGTCTCCACATCCTTAAACATACTTGAACAACTTGATTTTTAAGAGCAGACCATTCCATCTTAATGCTGAACTATAATTCATTTGTAATTCTTTGGTTGGTCACTTATGTTGTTTCTGATTTTCTTACTGGGATGAGCACCCTTATAGCTGCATCCTTGGATACATCTTTAATGATGCTTGTAGGAGAAATTTCTAGAAGTGGTAGTGCTGGGTCAAGGGATGTGCATAGTTTTAAGGCTTTTGATATATATTGTGAAAATTCCTTCCAAAAAGATCACACCAGTTTGTATGCTGCCAGCAGTATGTGGCATGACCCAGTTACTTCTACCAGGTCTGAATTGGTGTTATCATCAAAAATCCCAAAGTATCACCGATTTGATGGTGAATTTTGTGTCTCATTGTTTTACATTCAGTCTCTTCAATGACCGACTAAAGTGTATATTTCTTTTGTATGCTTTTGGCCATTTGTATTTTTCTCTCCCTCTTACTACCTGCTCAATTCCTTTGCCCATTTTTCTGTTGCATTTAGAGCAGGTTTCCTAACTGCATCCATCTCCTCAAATTCTGCATTTAAAGGGACATGAGGCGCAAGTGGTAGAGATGAGAAGGTGGGGGGCAGGACATGGGGAGTGTGATAGGCACCCAGGGTTTGCTGCCGGGACGGGCGGCTGAGACTCCCATGTTGGCTGGCCTAAGAGCCAAGGTCTGTGCCTGTATCTTTGAAGAGGACATAAGCCAAGTGATGTTTCCTGAAGAGGCCCTGTAGCCCCGTCAAATTTTTTTAAAAACTGTTTACTTTGAAATGATTATAGATCCAGAGGAACTTGCAGAGATAGGACAGAGAGGTCCTGTGTACCCTTCACCCAGTTTCCCCCATGGTTACATCTTACATAATTAGAGTGTGATATCCAAACCCAGAGATTGACAGTGGTACGACGTGTGTGTATAGTTCTGTGCCATTTTGTCGTATGTAGATCCATGTAACCATCACCGCAATCAAGACAGAGATGTCCCCCGTCACCACAGAGAACCCTCTCCTACTGCCCCTTTATAGTCACACCCACCCCTAACCCTTGGAGGTATCTCCGTCTCACCCCTGGTCTGTCCATCTCTATAACTCGGTTATTTTGCCAATGTTATATAAATGAAATCATACAGTATGTGACCGTTGGTGGTTGTTTTTTTCACTCAGTATGATGCCTTTAGTATCCAAGTTGTTGTGTGTATCAAAAGTGTGTTCCTTTTTATGGCTAAGTAGTATTCCACCCTTCAACTTTTTAGTCTGCTTTTGTCGTGTGCGTGCACGTTGTGCATGTGTGTGTTGTCCTCCTCAGGTCACTGGGAAGATGGATGAGAACCAGTTTGTGGCCGTAACCAGCACCAATGCAGCCAAAGTGTTCAACCTTTACCCCCGGAAAGGCCGCATTGCTGTGGGATCCGATGCGGACCTGGTCATCTGGGACCCTGACAGCGTGAAAACCATCTCTGCCAAGACCCACAACAGTGTAAGGCCGCGTGGACCCAGTCCAAACGAACTACAGTCACAGAAAGGGATGGAGGCAGGGAGAGTCCTCAGGATTTATAAAAAGAACTCGCTGTGATAGGAGAGAACTCTTCCCCAGGATATGTTATAACTTGCAATTTACTGAGAAAAAAATACCTCTTTCCGTTTTGTTACTGAGGTCAGTAAGACTGTTAATCTTATCACTTTGGAGTACGATGGCCTCTCTCTGGATAGAAGTCTCTATCTATGGACCTTCAGAGCCTCCAGCGTCATGCCTGGACGTCAGAAGGTTCTAGAAGTCAGGCAGCATTCCATTTTAATAGTTTGGTGCAGCACCTCTCATGGCGTCCCTTGGTGCAAGGGATCCAATAAAACATTCAAATGTCCACTCCCAAGGTGCCCACTGGGCACTTTTATTCTTTGAAGCAACTGTTTTCTCAGTGTTGTCGTCTGACAGCCTAAAAGACAGATGCTCTTATGTCCTAAAGGAATGAATTGACTTTGAAGAAATAGAAGAAATACCCTGGCAGCCGTTCTGATTAGGAGTTTAGGATCTGCAGTTCTGGGGTGTCTCTTGCCTTTCAGTCTAGACTGCAGAGCTTGGGAATGCCCTGTCTTGTTAATGGGACCCTGGGCAGGTGACTTCATGTCATGTCTCAGGCTCGTCAGCTGAGAATGAGGAGTTTAGACGAGGCCCCTGAATGTCCTGTGATTCTGCGAGGTCAGTGGGTATTAGGTAGAGGTGTAGATACCATTGGTTCTTCATAGAAAAAAATGTGTGTGTGTGTTTAATATTGAGAGGCCAAGGACAAAGGGAGAGCTTTGGAAAAGAAATGGGCCTAGGACAGAGTGTCTTGTGTCAGAAACCCGTATGACTCTTGAAGTGAATTCTTAGTGCATGAAGAGGCTCTTCAAGATCAAGGTCTAAATTGAAAGCTGGCTCAATGGGGAATCTGATTCTAGATTGCCCACCCTAGGTGGCCTGGGCCAGCAAGTCCCGACACCTCCTCCAAGGGCCAGCTCGGGTGGGCTTCTGGCATTTCTCCAGGACAGCACTGGGCTCTTGGTCCAATCCCAGTCCCCTTTCTCCTTTGGGCAGAGGGGCTTGAGCTGCCCTGGCACCCGTGGTTACCAGGATGGTGGGTGCCTTTAGGGAAGGCTGCTCAGCTCTCAGTATTAATAGTTGGCTTTTCCCTTCTTCCCCACCGGTTGGCTTAGTTATGCAGCCGAGCCTTACAGCCGCACCAACTTGTGACTTAGATCATAACCTCCCGGGGGTACAGAATTGGCTTCTTTATGGGCAGGGGTCCTAGGGTCCTGCCTGGTGAACCTATCTCTTCATATGCATTTAGCATCACAGCTCCATTCACCCTTTCATTTGGCCTTCTCAATAAAGGGACGGTATTATTATCCCAATCGGGAAGATAAATAAACGGAGACTTAGAGAGCTTAAGTGACCAGTCTAACATTACATAGCTATTTTGCGGTGGAGCCAGAATTAGAACCCAAAATTGTCCAGGGCCCTTCCCTGCCAGACTGTGTGTGCAGCCTCTTGGTCAGGGTTAGAGGGAGAACATGCTTCTCCTCCCTTCCAGAGTCCCCCTCCCCAGAGGTAACAGAAAGGGCAGACTGGACTCCTCATGTAAGCTGCAGATGACCAAGCTGGGGAGCCTGCGTTTGGAGTTCTTAACCCAGCGCAAGACAGGATGTAAAGGGGTGATGACTTGAGAAGACAGATTCTGCCCTCTGGACATTCAGTAGCACTGCCCTGGCGTTACCTCCAGGCAACCCCATGTAGGAAATCATGACTTCTAGAAGGGCCTCTTGCCCGTCCTCACCTGTTTGAAAGAGCCCACACTAAGCATGCTTGTGCAGCTTTAATTATCTGGGAGAACGCAAGCAAGAGGCTTTCCCCGTGTAATACAGTGTTTCCTATCATGGGGCTAAGTAACTTTAATTTGGAGTATTTATCCTACTCTTGTTGACAGCCCTGTTGCTAAGTCTCTGCCTGGATTTGCCAAGCATCCAGCCAGAGGAGTCATTTTAGGAAACCTATGTGTATAGAGGTTAAAAATGTCTATACCTGGTAAGCGACGAAGTCTCAGTGCCTCACAGTTTGACGGCGTAGGCTCTGAACGCCCCGAGCTGTGATCTGACCATTGAACTTGTTAATTTTAAGTCACTTAGAGTCATGGGACTGGTTCCTCCATCTTTGAAAAATGGGAGGTGGCCCAAAGCTCTTCTGGGCACTGTGATCCGTCATTTATAGGCAACTAAACTCAATATATGCGTCTTAGGATGTCTTTGACACTAAAGGGCTTGCAATCTTGTTGGGAAAGTGCAATAAAAGACCAGACAGTCAGGGCTTCCCTGGTGGCGCAGTGGTTGAGAGTCCGCCTGCCGATGCAGGGGACACGGGTTCGTGCCCCGGTCCGGGAGGATCCCACATTCCGCGGAGCGGCTGGGCCCGTGAACCATGGCCGCTGAGCCTGCGCTCCGCAACGGGAGAGGCCACAACAGTGAGAGGCCCGCGTACCGCACAAAAACAAACAAACAAACAACAACAAAAAAAACAAAAACCAGACAGTCAATCAGGGATTTTCTGAATGCCTACTTAGTGCTGAGTCGTGGGCTAGATGCCTTAGTTCCTTTTATTTCTTGTGATCCTAGCATCATTTCTGTAAGGTGGGCCATGTCCCCTTATAGATGAGGATGCTGGATCTCAGATCAGTGCAAGGGATTTGTCCAAAGTCACTCAGCTGGCAAATAGCAGACCTGGGATGTGGACCCCAGGCCGATGGCACCATGGCCAAAGTTGTCTCCATGACTCCAGGAGGGCACAAGAGGAGCTTGTATATCGACAGCTGTGCAGGAACATGGAAGAGATGGGGCTCGATTCACCCCTTAAAGGATGACCCTTTCAAAGGTCATTTCAGAGCGGACAGAATTCTCTGCTGGTAACCTACACCCATATGATGCTTCTTGTGTTGTCATTTTCACATAAGCCTTGCGCGGGAGGCAAGTGAGAAAACTGAAGGTCTGAGGCAGGAGTAATTTGATCTGCCTGGAGTCACACAACTCCTGAATTTCACCAGATCTAAGATGCCACCGATTTTAAGATATTTCATTAGTTTCGGCACTGCTGTGAAAAAAAACATACCCAGGAGGAGGAGTCTAATGCAAGACTCCTTTAAAAATATGCTGTGCTGCCGAGGGCTAGCTCGTGCTGACTTTGGGATAATGAGATGTGGATCTGCCAGATAGAAAGGGTGGCAAAGAATATTGCCTTCCTCGACCTTGGCATTGGGTGCAGAAAGGGCAAAAATGGCTCCTCTGAGAATCTGAACTGAGTCAGGCAAATTGGTGGTCTGAGTCCTGCATCCAGCCATGGTCCAGAAAAACCAGAGGCTGAGACTTTCTCATAAAATGGCCTCGGTGTGGTCATTCCCCAGGCCAGTGGGAAAAGCTGACCCCAATTCCCTGGAAGGACTCGGTTCAGCCTAGGCTGACACTGACTGTGCGGCTCCATGTGTTGTGAGACACATTCTCATTTCAGGGATGAGTGTCTTAGAACCGATGAAAAGCTTGGGTGGGGGATACACTTTGGTCCCGGGAATATAGTCCTGGGAATCCACGTGTAGAGACCCCTTCCGTCCCCCAGGTGCCTCTTTCCCTCATTCCTTCAGTAGCTTCCACGTTACTCCTTGGAGTCTCTGAGTAGGGCTGCCAGCCCCTTGTTGCCCTTTTCTATCAACACCACTGGTCGAATGTGAGCTGTAGAGCCAGCCTGGGGCTTCTCCATACTCACCAGCCTCTGCACTAGGCAGGGGTTGTTACCCTGAATGGCAGTGCAGCAGCTCTAGTCACAGACGGACTCTTTAGTGTGATAACCTGGTCTGAATCTCCCCAGAAGCCCAGCTGCTCTTTATGGATGGAGCTGCCTATTCATTCTCCAGGTCCGGCCACGTGTACCTGTGAGCAGGGCAGGCGTCTGGAATCTGGGGAAGGAGCAGTGGAGGAGCTGAGGTTTTACCATCGACTGTAGTGTCCCTATTTCCCGTTGTCACAGCAACAAACTCACTCAGAGACCTCACATAGTTTCCAAGAGGGCACGTGGATACGTCCCCCTTTCACCGTGAAGAGCTGGAAACTAAAAGGATGGCTGCCTTGTTGGGAAATTAAACCTCAAACATTTTATCAAAGGCCTGTCTCTGGAGTTACCACAGTCCTTTCATTTAGGAACTTCAGCTTGACCACATCTCTTAAGAGATTGGAAAACCAGTGGGAAAACCTACTCATGGATGGCTCATTTCAAGATTAAATTTAGAACTTGGTCAGAGAAGGCTTCTTGAGATTTTAACCTGATTGGAGCTTGAGTTAGTGAGAACAAAGTCACTGCTAATACGAGGAATCATTTTCTTACATTCATGTGGCGTTTACAAACCCTTACGCTCTTCCATACGATTTTTCTGTTCAATTATTTTTACCCCCCAATTTTTTTTTTTTTTTGGTGCCAAAACCCAGGAATGAACAAACGCAAATTTCTGAGAGGTAGGAAAGATTATTCCGTGTTCTAGACAGAATTAAGACATAGAGATTAAGTCCTGTGGGGTGGCCACTCAGGAGAGGGACTTCATCTCTGGGCTTTTCTTTCGTCCGAGTGATGTTGGGTCATGGGTGCCACCAGATCGAGGAGATCTCGCCAGGATGGAGGGTGGATTCTGAAGTTTACCGTGTTCCCTTCCTCTAGTCTCTCGAATACAACATCTTCGAAGGCATGGAGTGCCGTGGCTCTCCGCTGGTGGTCATCAGCCAGGGGAAGATTGTTCTGGAAGACGGCACCCTTCATGTCACCGAAGGCTCTGGGCGCTACATCCCCCGGAAGCCCTTCCCTGACTTTGTTTATAAGCGTATCAAGGCAAGGAGCAGGGTGAGTACCTCTGATCTTATGAATGGTTCCTATTGTGGATTAAGTTCAAGTCCAAAATCACTACACACCTTGAGTCAGACTATCGAGGTATATACAGAGGATTCATGGGTACGGGAGACATAGTCTTTTTATTCCTGGAGTTCCAAACGCCAGCGGAGGAGTCAGGCATGTCCGCAGCCAGCCAGATTGAAGTGAGACTCCTGTCATAAGGCATGTGCGATGAGGCTCAGAGGAGGGAACCGCTGCTGCGGAGTCTTAAGGGAAAGTGTCATGGGGAGAGGGCATTTTGAGTTGGATCTTGAAGGTTAAGTAGAAGTTGGATAAGTCAAAGAAGGGAGACAAGGGAATTAAGTAGAGAGAATGTTACGAGCATGGAAAATGTAGAGAGTATTCAGGACGTGGTGAACAGTCTCCAGCGCTGGTGCTTGGGGACTGTGAGGCAGGGAATGGGTCGGGCTGTAAAGGAATTAAAGGGGCAGTAAGATTGGAAAGTGTGGGGCCAGGTCTTGCACGTGAGACCAGATCCTCTTCACAGCAGGTTTGGGAATTCCTGCAGGGTTTAAGGTGAAGTGTCTTGGGAGAAAATAGGAAGAACTGTTTATCAGTTTTTATGTGACCCATGTTGGGGTAGCTTTGCCCTGGAGCCAGGGGCCCTGCTTCATGCTGACATCTGTCCCTGCTGTACCCGACCATAGAAAACCCTCCATCCCCAAATGTCACCAGCCCATCCTGGCACCTGTTCCTTCCCCATCGGGAGGGTTGCCAGGGAGGCGTCCTCTGTGAATGTGGCCTGAGTCGAGGGGCTCTTGTGTTTTTGCAGCTGGCAGAGCTGAGAGGGGTTCCTCGTGGCCTGTATGATGGACCTGTGTGTGAGGTGTCTGTGACACCCAAGACAGTCACTCCGGCCTCCTCAGCTAAGACGTCTCCGGCCAAGCAGCAGGCCCCACCTGTCCGGAACCTGCATCAGTCTGGATTCAGCTTGTCTGGTATGGTTATGGTTTGGTCAGGGCCCAGTTCTGCAGGGCTGTGCTCCATGTTGCTGGTGGGTCTGGCATCACTTTTGAGAAGGAGAAGTGGAAGTGAATGATATACCTATTCTTCCCAAAGATTTAACTCACTAGAGATATAATTCATAGCAGATGATGGGTTGGGTTTCAGAACCTTGACACGAGTCTCTATCACATATAATGTCATGATGTGTACACTATGTGTCATACCCAGTATATTAGAGGACAGCTTTTCAGTGCATCATGTCCATTGTGAAAAAGGATATTGTGGTGTTTTAGGGCTCTCTTCTCCCCCATGTATGCAATACACTGTAGTGGTTCAGCTTGTGGAATCTAGAGTTTCAACAGCTTAACTTCGTAGCCCAGATTTGAACTGTGCCTCCGTCTCCTCATCTGAAGATGGGTATAATGGTAGTGGTTACCTCCTGGGGTTGTTCTGAGGATTAAATGACTTAATATACATGTAAAACGCTTAGAATCAAGCCATTTGATAATTGTTAGCTATTGGCCTGGATAAACTATGTGATATCAGGGGAGGTGAGAGGAAGGAGTCCAGATTTTAGAGCTTCCTTACTTGAACTTCAGTATTTCATTTTGCCTATGATTAAAAACCTACTTTTCTAGTTCCTTGAGTCACAGATACATATCTAAATTTTTATGGTGGGTTAAAGAAACAATAAAGCATATACATATTTTTTTTCTTGTCAGATATACTGGTTTTTAGAAAGTTGCCGTATGCAGATTACCCATTTTCAAAAAATTTAAAAATAATGAAAATTAGTTTTTCCGTAAAGTAACATGGGCATGGTACAGTCTGTGCTGTCTTTCACCAGGCCATTGAAGTATAAAGACCATCATGACACCTGTCGTTTTTAAAAAAATTTTATTGAAGTATAGTTGATTTACAATGTTGAGCTTAATTTCTGCTGTACAGCAAAGCGACTCTGTTATACATATCTATTCTTTTTCATATTCTTTTCCATTATGGTTTATCACAGGATATTGAATATAGTTCCCTGTGCAATATCTACAAAACAAAAACAGACTCACAGACATAGAGAACAGACTTGTGGTTGCCAGGGGGGTGGGGGGTGGGGGAGGGATGGAGTGGGAGTTTGGGGTTAGCAGATGCAAACTATTATATATAGGATGGATAAACAACAAGGTCCTACTGCAGAGCACAGGGAACTATATTCTATATTCAATATCATGACTCCTATCTTTGATTACACAGAGGATGGATAGTGTTAGGGGAACAGAATGCACCTCTGGAAAAGCCACACTCGATTTGATCACTGAGAAATAGGGACAGGATGTAGTCTGAGTTGCTCAAAAACCTGAAATATAGTGTCCTTTTACGTATAGTTTTACTTTTTAGGTACGGGATCCAACTAGCTTCTACAAGGATGGCTTTATTCAGTGTGTGATTCCTAGGCCACGTGAGGCCCATCCTTTTTTTGTAACTTATACTTTTGGTGAGGTTTTAGAAGGACAAAGAATGGGCCTGACACTTTTTCTCCCAGGCTATGTTATTTCGTTACGAAACAGAAATAGAGTCACAGATGTAGAAACCAAACTTGTGGTTACCAAGGGGGAAAGGGAGGGGGGAGGGATAAATTGGGAGATTGGGATGGACATATACACGCGACTCTATGTAAAATAGATCATCAACGAGGACCTACCGTATAGGTCAATACGCTGTAATGACCTAGATGGAAATAGAATCTAAAAAAGAGTGGATGGATGTATATGGATAACGGACTCACTATGCTGTACAGCAGACCCTAACACACCAGTGTAAATCAACTAGACTCCAGTAAAAATTAATTTAAAAAACCCAAGCTATGTTATTTCGGTTTAGAGCAGGGATCCGCGTAGCTGTCTCTCTGACCCTCATCCTCTCTCGTCTCCAGGCGCCCAGATTGATGACAACATTCCCCGCCGCACCACCCAGCGCATCGTGGCTCCCCCTGGTGGCCGTGCTAACATCACCAGCCTGGGCTAGAGTTCAGGGCCGCCGTCGGCTTAGGGATGGGGGATGGGACACCTGAGGACATTCGGAGACTTCCTTCCTTCCTTCCTTCCTTCTTCTTCTTCTTCTTCTTCTTTTTTTTTTTTTTTTTTAAAGAGCCTGTGATAGTTACTGTGGGGCAGCCAGTTCCTGGGGCTCCCTCTCGGGCACCCCGCACTCCGTCCCTCACCCGGAGTCACCAGTTTTGGTCACCCACCTCCCTACACATCTACGAATATCACACCTGCGTCTCTCCACCAGGCCCGTACACAGAACTGCGTCCAACACTCAGACATGCGAAACAAAGCAAATCACAGTGAGGGTGTTGCTCATCTCCAACCTCTGTTGTGCTTGCATCATCTTCCTTTTCATCGGGGGGAGGGGAAGATAAAGTGAATTGCCCAGAGCTGCCTTTTTCTTTTTAAATTTTTTAGAAAAGTTTTCTTTGTGGGGCTGCAGGTGGGGTGGGCAGGGGAAGTGGGGGAGAGGTTTGTTTTTTTTTAAAGACTAAATTGGAAAGCCTAATGCAATATTAATACAAGGGGTTTGAACTGGACATCCTAATGATGCAATTGTGTCACCTTCAAGCTGATTCAGGGTGGTGGGCAGACTTGTCATGTCCCTCCTGAGAGGCTGTACAGCGTCCACACCACCATTCCATCGTCTTCTGGGTCAACTGTTACTAAAGGGCAGGTTTTCTTTCTGGCCTAGATTTTGCTGCAGATGAAATCTTTTGAGGATTCTCTTCTCTCTTCACCTCTTTTCTGCTCGCACTCTCTCCCTCTTGCTTTTTCATTCATGGATATTTTCCCGTGTCTGGCTCTTTCTTTGTGTTTCTTCCAGCCCTTGTCTCTGACATGCTGTTTTTGCCTTCTTTCCCGCATGGTCTTTTCCAGTGACCAGGTTTGCCATTTTCCTGTGGCCCTAAGAACCTGCCTGGAAAGATATGAGCTTTGTCATCGCAACCATCGTAATGTGCTATCCTAGTCTATATGAGACCAGTGCTACCCACCCACATCGCCAGGATGTGCGATTGAGTTTGAGATGCTTCCCAGGTGCAGGAAAGGGCCACGTTATCCACACTGTCACTGCGGGCCCAGGATAGACCTCAAACAGTGCTGAGCTGTTGAAGAAGTCTGAGGCTCTAGGACCTGAGAGTTTTTCCTCTGTGCAATGCTAAGTGGCTAAAGACACAAATCTGTAAATCAAGCGCAACACCCAAGGGAGCCAATCAGCCTCAAGCCAACCACCAGCTCAGAGGTGCTGAGCTGATGGTGGTCTGGCCCTGAGGGCCTGCTGTTTACCAACTAGGTATTTTGGGGGATGCCAGAGCACACTGGGCTTCTCACTTTGGAGGAAAAGAAATTTGTTTTCTTGTCCAATTATTTAGAAAGCCATCACGCAACATAGGGAAGCCTGCTAAACTCGGAAAACCCATGGGAAATTTGACTTAAAGACCATTTTAGTTTGCAAGAGGAAAAATCTGTTCTGTGAGTCAGAGCTCTTGTGTGGAGAAAACCTTGTAAATTTGACGAGTGGCCCCTTAGAGACCGCAGGCGACCTTGTGTCCACACCCCGCCCTCTCCTGGTCTCAGAGACCCTTTCCACTTGCTGCCTTGTGCTTGTCCCTGTCTTAGCTGAGCTTTGTTGCATCTCCTTCCAAGCGTGTTTACAGGTCCTCCCAAGCCACGTTATGTTTGCAGGCTTTTATAAAACCAAATCTGCTTTTGTAAAGCGTAACATCAAGAAGTAGCTCATCCCATCATGACACTCGTCTCTCCACATGTTTTGCCTTTGGGGTTATGGCTGGGGTTTCTTTTTTTGTTGTTGTTGTTTGTTATTTTAAAAGTAAATTGCACTTTTAAAGAATAATTGGTTAACTTAATATATTTGCTTTTTTTTTTTCTCATCTGCACTTCGAGGGAATTTGAACCAGTCGGAAAAAAATTTTGTTTCAATTCTGAGAAACACTTGCAGCTCTCTTCTATTCACTTGAGTCTTCCTGTTTTTCCATGATGGTCATTTTGGTTGTTTCGATTGTTTCCTTCAAACGACTTAAAACCTGAAGATTTCCGCAGGCTGTGTAAGCATGTTTACCTGTTGGCTTGCTTTGTGTGTCTGTTAAATGAATGTCATGTGTAAATGCTAAAATAAATTGACAGTGTCTCAGAACTGAATAACTGCAGTGACCTGATGCTCTAAACCAGTGTAGGATTTAATCATAGATGGTTTTTAATCCTTGGAATTGTGATTGTGACCCACGAGTGGAGGAACTTTCAGTGCTAAAGCTGATTATGTGTGTAGCCAGAAGAGTACCTTTTTTTTTTTTTTTTTTTTTTTGTTACCACTGTCTTAATGGCAAAATAATTATGGTAAAAAAACAAGTCTCGTGTTTATTATTGCTTAAGAACTCTGTGTTATATTACCATGGAACGCCTAATAAAGCAAAATGTGGTTGTTTCAGGGTGTGTGTGTGTTGAGATGTTCAAGGAGGTAGCTGCTCGGCCCGGGCCTCCATCAGAACTTCCCTTTCTAGAAAATTCTGGATGCCTTTGGCCTCGTTTTGATGACTGTGTCAATTCAGGTGTTTTCACTGAGTGTTGCGGGTGGTTTTGTCCAGGCCACGGAGGTCTAATTCTGGGCAGAGCCCTGAGTCTCAGAAATTCATAGACTCTACCCCAAGACAGGCCAAGGGAGCCTCCCAAATCGAGCTGCAAATGTAAGTCGGGAAGTAGAAATCCAGTGGGACCATGTGAGTTAGTGTAGTGACCCCCGGGATCTGTGCATCCTTAGAGCTTGTGCACTCTGGAAAATCCTCAAGCCACATGGGGGGCATGGAAGATAAGAGACTGAGATATATGGGCCTGCATCCAGAGTTCAGTTAAGGGGCTTGCAGAAGGGAATTTCCTGATGGTCCAGTGGGTAAGACTCTGCTCTCAATGCTGGGGGCCTGGTTCAACCCCTGTCGCGGGCAAAAAAAAAAAAAAAAAAGGAGCTTGCCAGAAACCAGGACGTAAAGCACACGTTCCTCTACCCTCCAGGCAAGTGCCAAGAATGCACGTCATGGGGGGAGAGTGAACCATGCCCACCCCTGCCTACCGGGTGCTTGGTTCCCATAGTTACCTTGTTAACTGGCATCGGTATTATTGGTTCACAAAACACTACATGAAGAGGGCGTGTGCTTGGGGGCTCCCCTGGCCCATCATATGGTGGATGAAGTCTTTTACTCTTTTCTCTTGTTTTCTATCCAGCCCTATGCAAACAGGATAGAAGATGGTTTACAAAACTATGCACACTCTACCAAGCTTTGATGAACAGGGTGTTTGAGTTAAGGGAAAAATAAGAGCAGGAAAAATAAGGTCTGCGTTTGGTTGGTACAACACACTGCCATGAGGTGGTAAATTTGTGAGGGAACGCTGAGTGTTCTAGCAACAAATAGAAAAAAAGAGAAACATAGCCAGAAGACTGTCTAACCTCTATAGTGACCCGAAGAGGAATTCGTCCTTCCAAAAGAATACAGAGATTCCTGGTCCTCAGCCCTGAGGGCAGGTCCTGGTTCCCCCCCCAAGAATGACAGTGTTTCGTGTCTAGGGCTGGAGCTCGTCCTGCCTTCACTGTAGGCTGATGATAGAACACCGAGATCTAGGAAAATAGAGCCTGTCCAGGAGAGAAGGGCAAAGAGGCTCCCCCTGACATGGGACCCCTGGTAAGAGTTGAGGTGGAAACCCCAGGCCCAGAGCCCAACCTCCCCCTGGTCCCCACCTGGCTTCACCCCACTCCAAGACAGTCCTCGCGCTCAGGCCTCTGGACGCTCCGCCCATGTGTCCAAGTCTGGCCCAGCCTCTAGCAAGCAGCCAGTCCAAGGGCCGTCCACACGTGCTGTGAGGCTCGCCCTCTGACGGAGAGGCCTATGAAGATGCTGGGAAGAGGCTTGTGTCCATCTGAGGAGGGAATTGAAGGCAGGTGGCCAGAGAGCAGGTACTCTAAAGCGGGGAGTCCCATGGGTGCCAGGTGGCTGAACAATGGGGCCAGGTATATAACTCTGGTGGTATAATTTAATCCAAAGATAGATGTTAGAGCATCTAGAATAAGTTAAGTGGAGCGCATATCCTTCAGGAAGTGTTTTTGTGTTGAATTGATGGGAGTTGAAGGTTATACTGTCTGGCAAGTTTCTGCAGTACACGTCCTGTAAGAAAAGGCAGATCTAAAAAGAAAATTATCAAATTCAGTATTGAACGAACAAAAACAAAAAGAAAAAAGAAGGAAGGCAAGAAAAGGCAGATCTCCTTTCCTATGAACTGAGATGGGGTTAAGTTTTGAGGGTATGTATGTTTGGGAAAGCTGTTTCACATCTATGGGCCTTATTTCCCCTCTCTGTGAGACAGAGGTGATGTTATCTACCCAACCTAACTCCCATAATGGACAAGCCATAAATCAGATACGGTGCAGAGTATAGGAACAGGAAGCTGTCAGGAAGGGTGTCCTAAGTGTCTCTCCTGAAAGAGAAGAGATTAGCTGATGAAGACTGATGACTGCAGAGGTCTTTAGTTGACTGCAGAGATCTCAGAACGAGGAGACATCAGAGCTGGTGTCAGTCGTTAAATTAAAAAATCTGTTGGTTGAAGTCACGCTGATAATAGCAGAGGTTATTATGTGCCAGGCCCTGCTCTAAAGGGTGTTTCACACATTAACTCAGTCTTTGCAGCAACCCAGAAGAAGGTACTATGACTTATGCCATCACACAGATGAGGGTACGGAAGCACAGAGCGTTAGTGACTTGCTCAGAACCAGGCTTTGGCCCCCGTTCAGTCTGGGGCCAGTGGCCAGGTTTAGACTCATGGTGATTCCACTCTCTCTTACGAGAAATCTCCTGCTTAGAAGAGGGTGGGAAAAGAGAGATGGAAAGTGCCAGAGAATATGACCGTGCAGGTAGTGAGGGAGACTCATGGAGGAGAATTGTGGACAAACACGAGGTTTGCAGAAAAGAACAATGATCTCACGAAGCCCAACACAGATTTGGAGCTATGTGGCCTTTAGGTAAGAAGAAATGAGAGGCCTAGAAAACACACAGAAAGCCAGGGAAAAAAGAGCTTAGAAAAGGGCAAAAAGGGTAAGGGGAAACAATAATTTGAGGGCATTATGTTTTATATACCAGATGTGGGGAAATTGTGTTGATTTGGTGAAAAATTACAAATGTGTGTTTATGCAGAGATGAACATATGTGTATAATTTTTATAAGGATCTCAAAAGAATGAATAAAATAGTGTCTATTGAAAATACTTTGGGGACTTCCATGGCGGTCCAGTGGGTGAGACTTGTGCTCCCAACGCAGGGGGCCTGGGTTCGATCCTTGGTTGGGGAACAAGATCCCACCTGCATGCTGCAACTAAAGATCCCATGTGTCTCAACTAAGACCTGACAAAGCCAAAATAAATAAATAAATAAAAATAAATCTTAAAAAAAAAAAAAGAAAAAGAAAATACTTGAAGAGGAGCAAAGGGACCTAGACGTGGGAGTGCATTGTCGTTTTCTGAAGACTGATGTCAGGAGAGGGATGTTGCAGTCGGCTGGGGCAGGCAGGTACCACCCCCACCCTTAGCAGCAAGGAGCGTAACCTCTGCTCAGGGCTTTGGGCTTTACGGGGCTGGACATGAGCTGAGGGGCCCTTGGAAGGAACACTGGGAGGGTCGAAGGTCAAGCAGTATGCCAGATAAAGTTGTATGGTTCAAATAGTTTATTACATTGAGATTATTTATGTGATTAGTTTTGGCAGCTAAGCCTTGTCCGTGCTGTAGTCACACAAATGGTCCACATCCTAATAAACGTCATCCTGCAGCCCAGAACCTGGTGTGTGTGATGGGAACGGGGCTGGGGGGAGGGGGGTGTCAGAGAGAAGTGTCCTGACCTCCTCCAGTGATGACCTTCAGCTTCATCTTGGGATCTGGGGACACCAGGAACCCTGGATAGCACCCGAGGGTGGACCCCTCAGGGAATAAGGCAGCAGGAGGGGAGAACTTCCCATCTGGCTGTTCACAGGTCCTTACGGTCCATCCCTCCTCAGGAAAGACCGGATGTGCAGGGACTTCACAGAGCTTCCATGTCTGATGGTTATTCCCCTTGAGGGTTTCTGTCACTCCAAAGATTTGCTGTTTCCATCCCCCAGCAATTCAGGGGGCCTCTGGGGACCTCCTGAATATGCCTAGTAAAAGAGGTCAGCTTACTGTGGTGTTGCTCTCCCGCAGCTGGAGACACACATCTTTTATCTTTTCCTACATGTTTAAGTGTTAGGTGAGAAAGCACAGAATGTGGTCAGGGACCGCTTTGTCTCGCAAGGGAGCAAGAAGGAGACGGGCCGGCCACCTGCTGGGATACTCTGGGGGGCCAGCAGGGAAGCGGGCTCCCAGCTTTAACTTCCACTCTCTTTTTGACCACCCACTTTTTGTTTTTGCGGTACGCGGGCCTCTCACTGTTGTGGCCTCTCCCGTTGCGGAGCACAGGCTCCGGACGCGCAGGCTCAGCGGCCATGGCTCACGGGCCCAGCCGCTCCGCGGCATGTGGGATCCTCCTGGACCGGGGCACGAACCCGCGTCCCCTGCATCGGCAGGCGGATTCTCAACCACTGCGCCACCAGGGAAGCCCGGACCACCCACTCTTTGAGGTCATACACCTTCAGCCTTGTGACTTGGTTGTCCTCCAGCTGTTAGCCTACACCTAGCATCCCACTGGTGCCCCGTGGTGGGTGTTTTCACTCTCCTACTAGCTCCCTTAATGTCCTCCCACTGTTCCCGTTGAACAAACTCTGGCTCTGGGTCCCCAAGCATAGCAGCCCTGCCAGCCAGCAGCCCCTGCACTGCTATGTCGATGCAGCGCACCAGCTTCAAAGGGCAGACGCAGCCCCACCGAGGTGACGGACTCCCTGCCTGTTGCTTAATTCCTCCCTGGCAATCCACACCGTGTGCCAGGTCCTGAGGAATGTGAATTCGTGACCACCCCCCAACTGCCTGGCCTCCTTCCAGGCCACGGCTGAGTTCTGGGAGGCCCAAGTGCTACTGTGCAACACGGGACTGTTGACCTGACACAGACGGCCAGATACTTCTCCAGCAAAGATGGGTTTCTTTGGAATCTGCGGAGAATTGCCCTCAACCGTCTGTGACCACGGTGAGCCATGTGCAAGTTCCCGTGGGGCAAGGGAAGGAGAACACTTTTTAAAAAAAATTTAAATAGAGGAAAATGAAGTTGGGAGGATCTAGTAAACAAACAGTCGGTGGCTTTCATTGGCTGAACGCTTGCCAGGGAAGAAGAGTCTTTTCTTCTTCCTGTTGGGCCCTGTGGTCATCTCAGGACGTGAGAGCTCCCCCTTCTGGTGGCACAGCTCTATTTAATTGAGATTTCCATTTGTTAATTTTTTACAGGACTAGGGAAAGCCAGTTCCTCGTACCTCATCTTCCTTTCTTTTCTCCGTTTTCACCTACATATTGTCCTTCTGGGCCTCTGTTCTCTTCTGTGCGTCTTCCGCTTGACCACTGCCAAGCTCTCTCTCTCTATATGCTTCATGATCAACGAACTTACTGACATGATTCCATAAACACCCATCTTCACGGAACATTCTTCCCTATATCTTTGTCTTAGAAGAAAACCTGGTCCCCCTTTCTGAGGACAATGTTTTGTCCTTAGTCTTTTTAGGTGGAGCTTCCTCTGCGTCTAACTCCCCATATTCTTCAGGTGGTGGGGGGTGGATGACCTTGCTGCTCGAGCCTCAATACCTCTTCCACGCTCGGCCATCTGGCTGCGCTGCCCCCGCCCGTGCTTCTTGCTGTTGTCTCCAGATTTGGAGACATTTGGTGTCAAACCATGTCACAGTTTTGCTCCCACCAAACAGAAGGAGTTACTTCAACGTCCATGTAGATGACCCATCCAGTGTCCTAGACTTTCAATTTTGTGATCCATTCCCCGCTCTGCCTTAGCTACTATCTACTCCCCAGGCCGTTGCATTTCCCCGAATTGCTCTACTTGATGCAATGGCATCCCTTCTCTGACCAATCCTCTGGTCCTTTTGGTTGACTTGGTCAAATACCACCACTGCTCCCGTTTTCTGGCTGCACCAGGCCCTCCTGTCCATCATTCCATCTGTCTTCTCCCTCCACCGGCTTCCTCCTGCCTCCCCTCCCTATCCTACTTAGATACATCATTTCATTCCTTCTCTGGCCAACAACCAAATCCCTTGACCTTTGTCCTCTCATTGCTTCTTCTTTGTCAAAATTTAAACCTAAATGAACCCAACCATTCTCCTCTCTCGCTTGGGCACGAACCCCAGAGTTACATTAGAGGAAATTGCACAACTAGGCAGGTGGCTATCCTGAGAACATTGTGGCCCTAACCCCAGCTTACACTGAGCACTGACTACTTCTCAGGAATCCTACGATCCTGCTGCCCTACATTCTGTATCTCAAATCTCGGTCCCTCTTTCCCCCATGTCCTCCCCAGGAGGAGTTCTTGCCTCTCACTTCACAAGGAAGGTGTAACCCAGCAAGTAGAGACTTCTTCAACATCTCTCTTTTTATGTAAACTGTTTTAGTTCAGGACCAAGGTGACCAGAAGTCCTGTTTCTCTGGTCCTGTTTTTAATTCCTCAAGAATTTTCTATCCGTTCTCAGTGACTCATTTGCAAATCTGATATTGGGCCACTTACTGAAATGCTGTAATGTTCATAAAGGGTTACTTCACTGGGATTATTATGTCTCTGTCTCTTCCTCATTGCCAGTTCTCAGCTTCTCCTCCACACCCCACTTGGCCACTCCACTTCTACCCATTTGAGTGGGCATCCTCTTCTTCAGGTTCTTACTTAGAATGGTCCTTCACCTGATGGCCTTTAAAGGCTTAATTCCACTTTAATAAGGGTCCTCTCTGCTCCTGCTGTGTCCTTTCCCTCCTGGATGGCAGGGCTATGACAAGAGGATAGGCTCGGTTGACAAAACGTTTGTTGAGGAATTTGGAAGGAAGCCTATTAAAAACTTAGCTCTGGGGCTTCTCTGGTGGCACAGTGGTTAAGAATCCTTCTGCCAGGCTTCCCTGGTGGCGCAGTGGTTGAGAGTCCTCCTGCCGATGCAGGGGACGCGGGTTCGTGCCCCGGTCCGGGAATATCCCACATGCCGCGGAGTGGCTGGGCCCGTGAGCCATGGCCGCTGAGCCTGCACGTCCGGAGCCTGTGCTCCACAACGGGAGAGGCCACAACAGTGAGAGGCCTGCGTACCGCAAAACAAAACAAAGCAAACAAACAAAAAAACCCCAAAACAAAACAAAACAAAAAGAATCCATCTGCCAATGTAGGGGACATGGGTTCGAGCCCTGCTCTGGGAAGATCCCACATGCCCCGGAGCAACTAAGCCTGTGCGCCACAACTCCTGAGCCCACTCGCCTAGAGCCCGTGCTCCGCCACAAGAGAAGCCACTGCAATGAGAAGCCCACACAACACAATGAAGAGCAGCCCCTGCTCGCCACAACTAGAGAAAGCCCGCGCACAGCAACAAAGACCCAACGCAGCCCAAAATAAACAAATAAAAAAACTTAGCTCTGGCAGTTGCACAGGTTTTCCAGTAGATGGCAGCAGTGCATGAGCTGTGCAAACACCAGTTCCCCAACCCTTGAAACAGCATGAACAGAGAAAGTCAGTGAATGACCCATTCTTAAACAAGCACCCAGCGAGCTCCCTGATGCATGGGCTACGTTCTGTCCATGAAGAGACCGAGGGATGGCTCCGAGTTTGGAGAGTTTTATGTATTAATGCAAAGTGGGTGTGTAGATTTTACGAATCACTAAAACAGTTGACTACTAGGGGTCAAAGTCTCAAAGTCCCCCATTAATAAGATGGTCTTCCTGTTAGAGGTGGCCTGTTTTCTAATAGTTTACAGCCAAGTTGTCAACTAGCTAACCAGATACAATAGGATTGGGCTCTTCATTTCTTCTCGTAGGCTGTTTTGGTGTTTCATGTTGATGTCCTGTAGTCAGACTCAGTTTCTCTCTCTCTCTCTCTCTCTCTCTCTCTCCATACTTCATCTTATTCCTTCCCATCCCGGTTCCCACTCCCCATGCCCATGTTTGGCTGTCCTACTGCTTGATGTACAGGGGTATGAAGGTACACATTGCCATTTAGCATATCCTGGGAGACATGGGCTTTCCATTAGAGAGTCATTTGTTGGAGAGGTGTTCTCTTTACATTTATATTTTAAGTGAGTCAAGGTGTTACGAAAACTGGGATAGGTAATATATTAGCTGCTTATATACCACTGATGCAAATTCATTTATCTGTACTAATTAAGGCTTAGCACCCTAAATGAATGGAATATGACAAGTAAGCTTTTAAAAAACAGTATAGTAATACATGTTAAATGTAAAAAAAAACAAAAAGGAGGAAATACATTTTGGTATGTATATTCATATATTCCCCCCCACTGCCAAACTGATATCATTCTGTGTATACTGTACAGACATAGTTTTTAGTAATAACATTTTCAATGACTGACTAGTTCTCGATTCTAAGGAAGTATAATGTGTTTAATCCCCTATTCTTGGGTAGTTATGTTAGTTTTCATTTTTTCTATTATAATTCATTCTTTCATGAACATACTTGCAGATAAATATTTGTATTCATTCATGATTATAGCCTTAGTACAAATTGCTAGAAGCTGAATTCTTTAGTCAAAAGGTATGCCCATTTTGAGATGTTGATAAGCATCATCAAAGTGACCTTGAGAAAGTGTATATGAGCCCTCATGTCCTCTCTAACACTGAATATAACTTTTAAAATAGTATTGCCAAATTGATAGTTGAGGGTATTCTATTTTTTGTGTTATTTATGTTTCTGTTACTGTTTCTTATCTTTATTAACCATTCATACTTATTCTTTGTGAACTGTATATTCATGTCATTTGTCCATTTAAAATTTATAGTGATTTTTTTCTCATTGATTTGTATAAACTCTTTGTATGTGAATTATATTTACCCTTTTCCTGTAATGTATTTACAAATATTTTCTCCAATATTTACTTTTTTTTTTTTTTTCTGTTTTGGTGGCACCAAGTGGCACGTGGGATCCTAGTTCTCCAGCCAGGGATTGAACTGGTGCCTCCTGCAGTGGAAGCGTGGAGTCTTAACCACTGGACCACCAGGGAAGTCCCGTCACTTGCTTTTTTGAAGTTAAAATAAGTGTTAATTTTTAAAACATTTATTTATTTATTTTATTTTAATTTTGGCTGCACTGGGTCTTCGTTGCTGCGTGCGGGCTTTCTCTAGTTGCGGTGAGTGAGGGCTACTCTTTGTTGTGGTGCACGGGCTTCTCATTGTGGTGGCTTCTCTCGTTGTGGAGCATGGGCTCTAGGCACATGGGCTTCAGTAGTTGTGGTGCGCGGGCTTCAGTATTTGTGGCACATGGGCTCTAGAGCTCAGTCTCAGTAGTTGTGGCGCATGGACTTAGTTGCTCCGTGGCAGGTGGGTTCTTCCCGGACCAGGGCTCAAACCTGTGTCCTCTGCATTGGCAGGTGGATTCTTAACCACTGTGCCACCAGGGAAGCCCAAAATAAGTGTTAATTTTAATTTTAAAATAGCTTTATTGAAGTATAATTGACATATACTGATAAAGGTAATGACCAAAAAGATAATGAACATTTCAGTTACCCTGAAAGTTTCACTGAACCCATGCAATTCTTCTCTCTCTCCCCTCTCTGCCTCCTATCCCTATCCCCAGGCAACCATTAATCTGCTTTCTGTCACTATCAATTAATTTGGATTTTCTAGAATTTTTATGTAAATGGAATCATGTGGTAAGGATGATTCATTTTACCTGGCTTCTTTCTCTTTGTCTGGCTTCATTCTCTCAGTATAATTCCTTTTATTTTCATCCATGTTGTTGCGTATCTCAAGAGTTCATTTCTTTTTCATCACTGGGTAGTATTACATCACAGAGACGGGTTGTTTATTCATTCGCTTGTTAATAGACATTTGGATTATTTCCAGTTTATGGCTATAACATAAAAACTGTTATGGACTTGCTTGTACAGTTGGACATATGTGTTCATATGTAGATACCTAGGCGTGGAATGGCTAGGTCACACGGCACATTTGACTTTTTAAAGGAAATTGCCCAGCTACTTCCAAGTGGTTGCACCACTTTACATTTCCACCAGCAGATGAGAGTTCCAGTTGCTTCCTCCCCTAACTAATACACAGTATGGTCTGTCTTTTTAATATTTAAATTGCGTTTCCTCAATGATGCATATGCTTATTTGCTGTCTGTCTATCTTCTCTGGCACTTACTATTATTGATATTTAAGCATTTAAAAATATTCTGGATTCAAGTTCTTAGGTATTCTTTCCCAATTTATGGATTGCCTTTTCATTCTCCACTGCATTGCCTTTGTACTTATATTAAAAAACAGATGTCCGTCTCTGTGTGGACCTATTTCTGAACTTTATAGTCTGTGGCGTTGACCCATTTTTCTCTCTTGACACCAGTGTCCCACTGTCTTGATAACCAGTCTTGAAATCAGTTAGTTTTAGTTCTCAAACTTAGTTCTCCTTTTTCAAAGTTGTTTGGGCTATTCCGGAACTTCTGTATGAATTTTAGAATCAGTTTGTCAGTTTTTACAGAAAAAGCCTGATTGGAATTGTGTTGGCTGGATAGATCAATTTGGGGGAGAATTAACATTTTAACAATATTGAATTTTCTGACCTGTAAACATGGTACATCTCTCCATTTATTAAGGTCTTTATAGAATTTCTATCAGCATATACATTTTTATTTTAATTATATATATTTTTAAATTATATATAGTTTTTCTTTATAATAGTTTTGGAGTTACAGAAAAATTGTGAAGATAGTACAGAGATTTCCCATGTACTCCACACCCAATTTCCCCTAATATTAACATCTTATGTAAGTGTGGCACATTTGTCAAATTTAGTGAACCAATATTGATATGCTATTAATAACTAAAGTCCATACTTTGCTCGTGTATCCTTAGTTTCTACCTGATGTCCTCTTTCTGGTCCAGGATCCCACCCAGGACACCATATTATTTGTCGTCATGTCTCCTCAGGCTCCTCTTGGCTGTGCAGTTTCTCAGATTTCCCTTGTGTTTGCTGATCTTGATAGTTTTGAGGAGTACTGGCCAGGCGTTTTGAAAAATGCCCCTCAATAGGGATTTGTCTGATGTTTTTCTCATGATTAGACTGGGGTTATTGGTTTTTGGAGGATGACCGCAAAGGTAAAGTGTCAAATTGTCTCTCATCACATCATATCAAGGGTATATACTATCGACATAACTTATTACTACTGATGTAAATCTTGGTCTCCAGATTGAGGCAGTGTTTTTCAGGTTTCTCTTCTGTGAAGTTACCCTTTTTTCCTTTCATTACTTACTGTCCCCTTTGGAAGGCAGTCATGACAGTAAGTTCCCTACGTACGAACCTTCAAGTTGCGAACTTTCAAAGATACAAAACTGGATCGTTTGAAAAAAATGGATTGTTTTTTCAAGAGGGTAGATAGAATTAAATCCAACAAGGAACCAGAACCTGTGCCATCAATCTCAGGTGTGAGTGACATTGCAGCTGGCCTCCCGTCTCCTATTGCTGATGATCCTTCAGCTCTACCATCTCCCACCTCCTCTCCCTCCTCCAGTCAGTAACTCTTCTTGCCTGTTCACTCCACGCCAGCCCCTGGATGCCACCTGTTGTTCTGTACTACTGTACTTTCCACGGTACTGTACTGTAAGATTAAAAACGTTTTCTTTATTTTTTTGTTTCTTTTTATGTATTATTTGTGTGAAAAGTATTATAAACCTATCACACTACAGTACTATATAGCTGATTGTGTTAGTTGGGTACCTGTGCTAACTTTATTGGATTTAACGAACAAATTAGACTTACAAACACGCTCTCCGAACGGAACTCGTTAGTATGGAAGGGACTTAACTGTATACACATTTCGCACTTAAGGAGTGGAGAGTTATGCTCCACTTCTTTAAGGGCAGAGCATGTAGATTTTTAGTGTACAGATCTTTCATGTTTGTCAGATTTATCCCTAAGTACTTTGTATTTTTGATGTTATTTTATATGGGATTGTTTCATAGATTCTAAATTCCAATTTTTCATTGTTAGTGTTTAGAAATACAATTATCTTTGTATATCAATCTTGCAATCTTGATAATCTTGCTTATATGTCCCAGTAGCTTTTTGTAGGTCCTATTTGATTTTCTACCTAGACAATCAGGTAGTCTGCAAATAAAAACAATTTTACTTCTTTCTTTCTAATCTTGGTGCCTTATTTAAAAAAATTTTTTTAAAATTAATTAGTTAATTTTTGGCTGCCCTTGGTCTTTGTTGCTGTGCGTGGGCTTTCTCTAGTTGTGGTGAGCAGGGGCTACTCTTCACTGCCGTGCACAAGCTTCTCATTGCGGTGGTTTCTCGTGTTGCGGAGCACGGGATCTAGGCACTCGGGCTTCAGTAATTGTGGCGCACGGGCTTAGTTGCTCTGCGCATGTGGGATCTTCCCGGACCAGGGCTCGAACCCATGTTCCCTGCATTGGCAGGCAGATTCTTTTTTTTCTTTTTTTTGCTGCATGCGGGCCTCTCACTGTTGTGGCCTCTACCGTTGCAGAGCACAGGCTCCGGACGCGCAGGCTCAGTGGCCACAGCTCACGGGCCCAGCTGCTCCGCGGCATGTGGGATCTTCCCGGACCGGGGCGCAAACCCGCGTTCCCTGCATCGGCAGGCGGACTCTCAACCACTGCGCCACCAGGGAAGCCCGGCAGGCAGATTCTTAACCACTGCGCCATGAGGGAAGTCCCATATAATTTCCTTTCTTTTATTTGCTTTGGGTTTAATTTGCCCTTCTTTTCCTAGTTTCCCACAGTGGATCTGAACTATTTCTTGTTTTCTAATATAGGCATTTAGCGCCATAAATCTTAACCCTAGTTACTGTTTTACTTTCTTCTTTTATCCATGAGTTATTGAGATGTAGGTTAGTTTCTAAACATTTGGAGATTATCTAGAGATCTTTCTGTTATTCATTTCTATGTTAACTTAATTGTAGTTAAAGAACATATTTTATGTGACTTAAATAACTTTAAATTTATTGAGAATTGTTTTATGGGCCTAAATGTGGTCCATCTTGGAAAATGTTCCAAGCACACTTGAGATGAATGGATTTTCTGCTGTTGGGGGATGAAGTGTTCTGTAAATGTCAGTAGGTCAAGTTGGCTGATAGAATCATTCAAATCTCCTAATGTCCACAGTGATTATCTGTCTACTTCGTACATTAACTCATCCCAGTATGTTAGCTGAGAACAATTTGATCTGAAATTGTAGAACAACATTAAAGTGGAGCCAGTAACATTCTTATTTTGTTTTCCACATTATTGAGAAACCATCACTATAACATTTTCCAAAGTGACTTCTTATAAAATACTAGTCTGATGAGATGCTCTGTGCAAACAATGTCCTATAGGGTCAAAAGGTTATGGGACAGTTGGACAGTTAGAATACACATAAGCACATAAAAGCCTGTTTAATTTGGTTAGTCATTTCTCAAGTTTATTTGACCACAGCACCATTTCTACACTTATAAAATCCCTCAGTACTAAAATTATTTAGAACACATTTTAAGAAATACCAAATACGGCTATTGTGTTCACATAGTTATCCTTTATCACGTTAGGAAAGTATTTTTTAAAGCCTATTTTAGAAAGAATTCTCTTTTTTATAAAGAACAGATGCCAAACTGTAACTAATACTATTGGGATGATGATGTGATTTTTCCTTTTTGATCTATTAAAGTGACAAATCAAATTAACTCAGGCATATTATTTTTTATCAGAAAACTGATATCGATTTGTTAGAATTTTATTTAGACTTTTTGGGTACATTTTTGTAATTGAGATTGGTCTATTTTTTATGTATATGCTAATTTGGTCAGATTTTGGCTTTAGGGCTATGATATCTTCTTCGACTAATTGGGATTGTTTCCTTTTGTTTCTGTGCTACAGAATAGTTTACATAGCATAAGAATTGTCTGTTTTTTGAAAGTTCAAGAAGACTTGCCCATAAAACTGTCTGTGCTGGACTTCCCTGGTGGCTCAGTGGTTGAGAGTCCGCCTGCCGATGCAGGGGACACGGGTTCGTGCCCCGGTCCGGGAGGATCCCACATGCCGCGGAGCGGCTGGGCCCATGAGCCATGGCCGCTGAGCCTGCGCGTCCAGAGCCTGTGCTCCGCAGTGGGAGAGGCCACAACAGTGAGAGGCCCGCGTACCGCAAAAAAAAAAAACCCAAAACTGTCTGTGCTTAGAACCTATAACTAGGTTATAAATGTACGCAATTAAGGGAATGTGATTTGCTTTTCCTTTTGTACGTAAAGACTGGGGGATTATTAAATGCTTGATGTATTGAAGAAGCCTCCTTAAAGTAATAGAGCCCCTTGACATCCATTCCAAGAAAAGATGGGCTCCCTCTGTGTTATTTGACTTAGGGTTTCCCTTTTTCAGGAAGCTAAGGCTTTACATAAAAGGTGTAAACTGTATGTTGACTAGAACAGAGGCCCCTGGCTATATCTTTACCAGCAACAGAAGAAACGATGGTGTTTAAGCTCTTCTCAGTCAGGACTGGATAACTTGACACTGGCCCAAAGTGAGTGAACCTGAGAGGGGTTGATGGGAACAGAGCATTCCACTAAGCAAGGGTCTCACCGTCTCAGAGACAGCAGGTACAGAGCAGGTACAGCCCAGGCCCAGGTGCCTATAGTTCCCAGTTATCAATGTCAAGGTAGTACCGTGTCATCACCCGACGTCAAAATGCTCTTCTTCATGGGCAAATCAATTCCCGTTGCCTCTTTCTTAGGGTCCGCTCTGTGTATTTGGTAATTGAACCATGAACCTGGAGGGAGGAGAAATTCACTAGCACCGCCCTCCAGGCCAGCAGCTCCACTAGTCCTGGGAATCCCTTTCTCTAAGGAAGCCGAGTTTAAAGCTCCTATTCTCATGGGACTTTGAGGCGAGGAAATGAGATGCCGCTGGGCTTCATGTGAACTTGGCTACCCTCCTGCTCTCAGCAATCCCACGTCTCTGCGTCTGCTGCTTTCGGCCCATGGGGACGAATTTCCTCGCTGACTTCCCTGTACACTTCGCTTTGCAGGTGGCTTTGGCTTGACACAGACCTAACCTTCATGATCTGACAGTTTGATTCCCTGCAGATCAAGGGTCTGACTCTACGTGTCCTGGATTCCAAACACGGAGGTCAGGGCTTTAACTGGCCTAGCATGGTAAAGGTGCTCCAGGGCCCACCCTGGTCCTGTCCTCCATGATCAGCGATCATGCAGTGCATCCTATAGTACAGAGTGACCACTTACAGGAAGAATAACACAGATCCCTGTAGAATGTTCTTTACATGGCCCCCACGTTGAGGGTGAGCAGAGGGCTTCCAATATCAAAACTTGAACAAGGAGAGAGAAGGAAACTTTAAAGGCCATCATTGTAGCAGAAGTACAGGGCAGTTCCTCCTCCTTCGTGCTGCTTCGCCTACTTGCTTAGCATCCTGCAGATTCCAGGGTGGAGGGAGCACAGCACAGGAGGAAGGCAGACTGAGACCAGGGAGTCTGGATTGAGCGGCCTAGTTCAGGTTGAAGATGTTCCACGCGGAGCACCTCAGACAGGCAGACCCTCATCCCTCCAGCCCCCAGGGTGACCCAGTTGTATTTAGACCATTGGAATATGGAGAAAATTCGGTTTCCCTCTAAAATCTGTCAACTTAGTATAGGATCTTTTGTTTGCTATAAATTAAGCCTCTTCTTTATTCTGAAAGTACATGCATATGGGGAGCGTTCAGATGTCCTGTACATTGGCCCAAATGCACTAAGAAAAAGAAATGCTTTCCCTAGACACAGGAGATAGCTGTGTGCAGTCAGGCCAGTGTTTGCGTGAGTCCAGACCAGGCTGCCTTGCTTCGTACCTTTTTTTTTTTCGTGGTACGCGGGCCTCTCACTGCTGTGGCCTCTCCCTTTGCGGAGCACAGGCTCCGGACGCGCAGGCTCAGTGGCCATGGCTCACGGGCCCAGCCGCTCCACGGCATGTGGGATCTTCCCGGACCGGGGCACGAACCCGTGTCCCTTGCATCGGCAAGCGGACTCCCAACCATTGCGCCACCAGGGAAGCCCGCTTCATACCTTTAAGTCACTTTGCAGAATAACAGGCAGGCCTGTGCCTGGTGACCAGTTTCCCGCCTCCTGATGCTGTGCAGGTTTTTAGGCTGTTTTTTGCCTCTGATGATAGCTCCACTCGCCTCGTTGATTGCTCTGGTCTTTGAACCTCTGTAAGCTGAATTTCATACCTGCATTTCACCAAACTTGTGGTGTGAACGTGGTCACTTTATTTATTTATTTTGCAGTACGCGGGCCTCTCACTGTTGTGGCCTCTCCCGTTGCGGTGCACAGGCTCCGGATGCGCAGGCTCAGCGGCCATGGCTCACGGGCCCAGCCGCTCCGCGGCATGTGGGATCTTCCCGGACCGGGGCATGAACCCACATCCCCTGCATCAGCAGGCAGACTCTCAACCACTGCGCCACCAGGGAAGCCCGAAAGTGGTCACTTTAAAACGGACACCAGACTTTTCTAACTTCGTATCTCCCACGTGCTGGTCTGACTGAAACTTAAGCTTCCTTAAATTCTCCCCCAGTTATTTCGGGGAGTCCCCTGTGTTTCCCCACATCCTCTCTGTCTCTGGTAGAGGTCCCATGCCTTTGTTTCTGGCACTGCCACATGAATGCAGTGTCACTGGCTGCCACTCTGAGTGCCACCTGGTGTCAAAGATGCCTGGTAGGGGCGACATGGTGCAGGTACAGGTGGAGGAATTGTCTTTTCCCCAATTCCATCACACTTTGGGTAGTGGGAATTCAACAACAGAAGTGGTTCTCCATCTTGGCTGGACCTTGGAATCACCTGGGAAGCTACACAAATTCGGATGCCTGGGCCCTGGAAATCAGCATTCTGATTTAATTGGTTTGAGGGTATAGCCTGGACCGTGGAAGTTTTAAAAGCTCCCCAGATTCTGACATGGTCAAGGTTGAGAATCACTACCTTGCTACCTAAAGTATGGTTTTCAGACCAGAAATATGGGTAAGCCTTAGGAGTGTGCAGAAATGCAGAATCTCAGGCCACATTGCCCCATCCCCCCAACCCACTGAGTCAGACCCTGCATGTAAACAAGCTCCCAGGAGATTTGTGTGCATATGCATGTTTAAGAAACACTGGCTTGGAGCTTCCCTAGTGGCGCAGTGGTTGAGAGTCCGCCTGCCGATGTAAGAGACACAGGTTCGTGCCTCCGTCCGGGAAGATCCCACATGCCGCGGAGCGGCTGGGCCCGTGAGCCATGGCCGCTGAGCCTGCGCGTCCGGAGCCTGTGCTCCGCAACGGGAGAGGCCACAGCAGTGAGAGGCCCGCGTACCGCAAAAAAAAAAAAAAAAAAAAAAAAAAATCCTACACTCCTAGCCACTGTGCTACTTCAATAACATTAAATAAACTTACCAGTTAATTTTGGAAAACAGGAAAATATGCTTGACTTTATTAACTTTATCAGATGGATTTTACAGTTTAATACAATTTTTTAGTAGTTTTGCGGAGACCAAGCGGCAGCATTCTCTTTGTCCACCAGAGGGCGCTGCCAGCACAATCCCCGAATTCACGATTCTCAGCATCGTGGTTTTAACACATTGGGTCTGTGCCATCATCTACCGATGACAGTAGCCAGCCTCACCCAGCTGTCCATCTTTGACAAAACTCAAAGGTGTTCAAAGCACAGACAAAGGAATTGTTACTTCCAAATACTAACACAGATGGAGTTCTGCTCGTTGTAGTGTCCTGTTTGTGGCTTTTCTCAAGGAGAGGAAACCAGTGGAGAAGGGCAGAGTTGTCTGAGCCACCGTGATGACTCTGGGGTCCTGTGAGGGGGGTCCCAGGACCAGAGCCCAAGCTGGACGCCTCACAGGCACACACCAGGCCGGTGTGATGTGATGCTGGCAGACCAGGGAGTGATCTCTCTTCAGGAGGAAAATGTTGGGACACATTTGTAGCCAAGAGTGGGTCCTTTGACTAAGAACCCTGAGTTGCCAATTAATAAAATCAGCTCTTACTGCCCATGCAGTGACTCAGGTGGGGAAGACGTTTCCTTGATAAGCCAAACAGGGAGGGATTTGTTAGGGCTGCCCTGCCGTGTTGCACGTAGTTGAAGAAGCCACAGATGAACTGTTCTGTTGGCTTTTTCCTCTCTGTGTGTGTGTACATGACTATATTGTCACCCGGCAGGTGGTCTGTGAAAAAGCTGCTACACTGATGTCAGAGAAGCATGAAAGCAGGAATTTTCAATACTACAAGCACACACACATGTATACACATGGCACCTACCATGTACACATGCACACACACAAAAGAGTACAGCTCAACAGGGGCACTTTTTCTGATTATTTTTTATGGCATTTACCATCACGTTATAGGTTTGGGAATATATTACCCAGAGAAAGTGAATACTAAGGCAGCTTGCAGGGACTTTAAAATCCTAGTGCAAACTTTCTAAAACTCTTGGGATTGGAAAGGACCTGAAAAGACATGTTCTCCAACCACTTTTTGATGTGTGAATTATCTCTGTGACAACACTCCCCAAAGGGACTCTGGCCTATGCTTGAATTTCTTCATGGTGGCTGTTATACCTGCCAAGGCATCCCCTTCCATGTTGGGTGCTCACCTTTCATTTCTATCCACTGGTCTCAGATTTTTAATGATCACTGCCAGTATTTATTGAACACTGGGAGCTGGTTAGGTGTTCTTTTATTTTATCCCCTAAAGCATCTCTATGGGTGTATTAGATAACTCGGCTGCCATAACGAAGTGTCATAGCCTGGGTGACTTAAAAACAGAAATTTATCTTCTCGCAGTTCAGGAGGTTATAAGTCCAAGGTCAAGATCTGCCTAGTTCGGTTTCTGGTGAGAGTTCTCTTCCCGGCTTTTAGATGGCTGCCTTCTTGCTATGCCTTCACATGGCCCTTTCTCAGCGTGTGTGCACAGGGAGAGTGTCTCTTCTTACAAGGATGCTAATTCAGTGGATCAGGGCCCCACCTTAATTACTTCTTTAGTGGCCCCATCTCCAAATACAGCCACACTGGAAGTTAGGGCTTCAACATATGAATCTGGAGTACACCAACATTCAGTCCATAACAATGGGGTAAAAATCTTTATCCTTATTCTACAGAGAAGGAATCTGTAAGGAATTGATTTGCTTTTTCATGCAATGAGTGTCGTGATTGAAACCAGATCTACCTGACTCCAGAGCTGGGGCTCTTCCCACTATGCCGCATGGCCTGATATTCCTTATTCTTGGATAGAAGTGTGGTGCATCTTGGCCTTGAGACAGTGATGAGCCCTTGCCATTCACTGTCCAGCCCAATTCACCAGTGAAGGAGACTTGATAAGGGTTTGGGACCACAGTCCTATCTAGGAAAAAAATATGCATTTTTCTGGAGTGGGATCAAAGCAGAGGCGCTGTGGCCAAGGTAATAAAGGACCCAGTATACTCGTTTAAGGGCTGCCATAATAAAGCACACAGGTTGGTGTCTTACACAACAGATGTTTATTTTTTCACAGTTCTGGAGACAAGAAATCCAAGGTCAAGGTGTCAAGGCTTCTCCCGAGGTCTCTCTCTCCTTGGCTTGTAGAAAGCTGTCTTCTCCCTGTGTCCTCACATGGTCTTCCCTCTGTATGTGTCTGTGTCCTAATCTCTTAGGACAATGGTCAGGTTGGATGAGGACCCACCCTAACAACCTCATGTAACCGTAATTACCTCTTTAAAGGTCCCATCTACAAATAAAATCATATTCTGAGGTACTGGGGTTAGGACTTCAGCCTATGAATTTTGAGAGGGGCACAATTCAGTCCCTAACATGCAGGGTGCTATCCACTCATCCCCAGAGTCCTGTCCAGCAGAGGGTGCTAATGCTTGAAGTCCAGCTCACAGGATAGGGCCAGCCAGATGGTCAGCCTCCCTTGAAGAATGCTTCCAGAAACACAGCTTGTTTCTCCTGGGAGTACCCCAGTTCACTTGTTACCCCATCTCCTTCTAAATGGCGGGGAAAGAAAAAGACAGACAACTTTTTTTTTTTAATATCTTTATTGGAATATAATTGCTTTACAAGGGTGTGTTAGTTTTTGCTTTATAACAAAGTGAATCAGTTATACATATACATATGTTCCCATATCTCTTCCTTCTTGCAGAGAGACAACTTTTTTTTTTTTTTTTTTCAGTACGCAGACCTCTCACTGTTGTGGCCTCTCCCATTGCGGAGCACAGGCTCCGGATGCGCAGGCTCAGCGGCCATGGCTCACGGGCCCAGCCGCTCCACGGCATGTGGGATCTTCCCGGACCGGGGCACGAACCCGTGTCCCCTGCATCGGCAGGCGGACTCTCAACCACTGCGCCACCAGGGAAGCCCGAGAGACAACTTTTAATGTAACAAAACAAAGGTCTCCTTTTGAACTCTGGGGTTGTTTTCCTGTTCCCGGAAAGCACTTTTTCTCTGTTAGGTCGCATCCCTGTCAGTATTCTGTTTGCTTTTTCTCCAAGCACTTGCTTTCTGTCCCCTCCTATCTGGCGATGACCAGTGAGTTACATAAATTGGTTTCCTTACCTATCATTATGCATAGGAGTAGCTCGCCCTGGTACATAGGATACAGGCTGTCCTCTGGAAAGGGCACAGTTACAAAACCAAATCATACCAGGAATTTAGAAATATTTGGAGAAAGATACAGAAGCACCCATGAGCTCAGCACATGGAAACAACTCTTTTCACCTTGCCTGTGGCTTGTGGTTTCTCAGCCTCATGCTTATATATTTTGTTCAATATCTGGGAGGATCCAGGCAGGAAAGCAGGAACGAAATTGTTTTCACAGAGAAACTTTAATATAGAGAATTGGCTAAACAGGAGTTGGAGAATTGACAAAGCAAAAAGGGGAAACTGAGGCAACACAGAGACAGGAGCTGTGGGGAACAGCTACCACTCCTTAGGGGAGTGGGGCAGGGAAGGGAAGGGGGTGAGATGATCAGAACACAGGGTCATCTTGGAGGGCGGAGGTCTCTGGGGAGCTGGGACTCAGATCTCCGAGGCTCTGAGGTGGCCCAGGAGGCTGGTTCTAGAAACTCAGAGAGAGGCTGGAAACAAAGCCTCTGCTGCTTCCACTGCTGCTGCTGGAAGGAACAGACAGCACACAGGAGGGAGTATGGCCCTCTTCCTCCTACAGCCTTCTCATCTCCCGCTACTGCCCCCTGTTGGCAGAACCTAACAGGAAGCCTGCTGAGGCTAGAATTCCAGTCCTAGCCTCACAGAGCAGAGCACAGAAGTATGAATTCGGAGCTGAGAGATCAGAGCGTAATATTAGAGTTCACCTCTTTGGTACTCAGCCTTCACATACACAGCTTTCTACACACATCCCAACGGCTAAAGGACAGTCGTAACAACTTTATGCTTCCACCCGATCAGGTGCGACTATATTTCACATAAATGAAATAGATGAGGCTCTGACTCTCCCCTCGAAAAGGAGACATAAAACCTCAGAAGTAGCTCTCTCTAGGAGTCAGTCATGGCATTCATCTCTGGGTGATGTTTATTACTCCCAAGTTCAGTTAAAGGCCCCCTGGAATATTTGGTCACCTAAGTGACACACCAGTGGTTAACCACTACCAACAATCCTTATATGAAATATAAAGGGGAAAGTAAGAGAGAAAGAAAAACCAGTCAATATACACCACACATACAAAGCACAAGAAAGGGAAAATGTGCATAAGCTCCTAGAGTATTTGTGTTTTCATTTGTTTATAAAGCTGTAGTTAATGTTTAAACCTTTTTTTCCCCAAAGCTACAGTTAAGCAAAGGGATGAAAGGCTAGAATAAATTCTGTTGTACTGGATTAGAATTGGGGACATCAGTAAGAACTCAGGTTCACTAAATATTTGTAAACAGACATATGGATACTAAAACGATTGTGATGTGTGTATACACATGGGTTAGTATACATACACATCACTAGGGTTTGTCCACTGAGAGTGCCTAGAAGCAGTGAAACCCCAGTAGCAATGAGCACACCCAGTACCCAGATCTTGATTTCTACATACTATTCTCCAATAAAAAGAAGCAGAATTCTTTGAAGGAATGGCTGATTTTAGGTCTAAGTCAGGGAAAATATAAGGTAAGCCTGGAGCATCTTGTAGTGCCAGAAAGTAAGGAAGTGATCAAAACCCCCAAAGATGAGGGTATGTCAAAGGGACATAGGAGCCAATCTGAAAGAGTTCCCTACAGCCAGAATGGAACAATTGGAGCTACAAAATATAAGGTAGTATTGAATTATAACCCAAAGTGTAAATGAGTCCATTTACACTGAAGGATCTGAATCCTCAGTGGTCTTGTCTTGGTTTAGTTGCCATAGTTTTCCATTAACTATTATTGTTGGGCAGGGAAATATGAAGAGAATCTTAGAGAATCCATTGGAACCACGGGGTTCCAGAAATGTCCTCTTTTCTCTGCTGTGTAGAGGTGGACCACTTACTTGGAAGCAACCCTAGCTGGTTCAGGAGTGCCCTTTTTGCTGTTGGTTCAGAGGCAGGAAGATCCCAACATAGTCATAATGAGACCATTGTATATGTCTCTGGAGGAAGTGTGCCTTTCCTGAGAACCCATGCCTTCAAACCAGCAAAGCTTACAGTGGCAAAGATGGAAAACAGAAATTCTGCAAGGGTACTGTTGGGTGTGAGTAAAGACAGTTACTCTCATTTTCACCCATAGATTCTGGGACTCAGGTATTCTGATAATGAGGGAAAAAAGCATCAGTATATGAGTTGCAGATTCAACATACATACTATTTCTTCTAAGGTACAAGCCCAGTTTTTCAGGATGTTGTCTTTTTTTTTTTTTTTTTTTTTTGCGGTACACGGGCCTCTCACTGTTGTGGCCTCTCCTGTTGCGGAGCACAGGCTCCGGACGCGCAGGCTCAGCGGCCATGGCTCACGGGCCCAGCCGCTCTGCGGCATGTGGGATCTTCCCGGACCAGGGCATGAACCCGTGTCCCCTGCATCGGCAGGCAGACTCTCAACCACCGCGCCACCAGGGAAGCCCAGGATATTGTCTTTTAACTGACATCCAACGAGCCTTCAGGAGACCATTCCACTGGGCCACCACATTCTGCCGGGCCTGTCCATTCTAGGGATGTGGTACTTGTTAAGATAAGTAAATATCACGACCGTGAGCCCATTGTTTTACTCATTTTGCTGTAAAATAAGTTCCTTAGTCCAAGGCAATACTGTGTAAAATGAAGGTGAATACGGTGTTTTGTGAATCCACAGATAATTGTACCAGCAGAAACATTTTTGTGCAGGAAGGCAAATGCATGTCCATTCAATGGGGATGAGTTTGTGCCTCCCCCTTATGGGAGGGGTCAAGTATCTTCAACCACTACCAGCCAGCTGCTTCGTCTTCCCAGGGCAAGGATGCCATAATGCGGGCCCAGTGTTCGTCTTCATAATTGACAGATGAGGTGGTGGCAATACCTAGATTGGCCTTGGTGGAGAGAAGCCCATGTTAGTGGGTTCATGCATAGTCCATATTATGGACTGAATGTTTGTGTTCCCCCCCAAATTCATATGTTTAAAATCTAATCCCCTCTCGGACTTCCCTGGCAGTCCAGTGGTTAAGACTCTGCGCTTCCAATGCAGGGGGCAAGGGTTTGATCCCTGGTCAGGGAACTAAGATCCCACATGCTGCGCAACATGGCCAAAAGATTAAAAAATTAAAAAAAAATCTAATTTCCAATGTGATTGTATTGGGAGTTGAGGCCTTTGGGAGATAATCAGGTCATGAAGGTGGAGCCCTCCTGAATGAGATTAGTGCCTTTCTAAGAAAAGGCCACAGAGATAACTCTCTCTGCCATGTGAGGACACAGCAAGAAGGTGAACATCTGCAACTTGCAAGAGGTCCCTCACCAGACACAAAATCTGCCAGCACCTTGATCTTGGAGTTTCCAGTCTCCAGAACTGTGAAAAATAAATGTCTGTTGTTTAAGCCACCCCATGTATGGCATTTTGTTATAGCAGACTGCACTAAGAAAGCTTCCAGTCTGAGCACCAGAAACCCTTGCACAGGTACATAGAGAGAGAGAGCTGGGTCACTGGGAGAGAGGCTGGCTCACTCTCACCCAGTTATTAAGAGCCTCCACTGCAGTGACACCCTATGCTTAGCATTCATACCAGGCACATATATCTCCATACCCCATGCTTATTCTCAGAGGTCCATCCATATACTTCTTTAGCACCAGACCACTCTAATCACCAGTTTTCCAATCCTGTTCTCTCTACGTCCCTGACCACCTGCCAAACCATCAGCCCCTCCCCAGGAATCAGTGTAGACCTGTGCCTCTGGTTCCCTCTCCAAAGAGAACAACAGAGTTCTTACTGGAGGTCTTCCTGCTGCCTTTCAGGGGCACTCCTGATTGGGTTGGTAAGCAGTAGGCCATTTCCACTTCATGTCTCCTGCAGGACCATCTGAGACAAGGGTGGGGGCTTTTCTCTCCTCAGTCAGTGAGTCCTAAGCGACTCCCCACAAGACTGTACACGTGGACTGAATGAGAAGAGATGTCAGGGAGTCTGAGACACCTGCTTATGCAATTTACCTGTGCCTTCTGAACCTGCTTGAGCCTGATTGTACCATTTCTACCTGGAAATGTGCATCTCTGATCTCGAGCATCCCTAACATTATGACGCAAGGTATCAGGTAACACCGGTTTGTAACGGGACACTCAGGTCCCATGACCCTGTGATATCCCATAGCTAAGTATTCAGTGCCTATCAGGCCCAGTAGAAAGCCAGGAGTCATTTCTCAAAAGGAGAATAATTGTCTGTGGATGAGGGCAAGGCTTTGCTCCTAAACCTTAAGGCTCTGCTCTATGATTCCCCTACTGAAGCTTCTCAGAGGCTTCATACCGCATTGTTAGTTTCCATAGAAACCTCATGCATCATGGATATTCTGGGTCATAAGGCCCAAATGACAGAGCAGCTAGCTCTGGGGACTGGGCCTGCTACAGGTAGCCTTTTGGCCTCTGGGCCCCACTCAAAATCCGAAGCCTGATGCATCAGAATAGCATATATAATGCAATATGTTTCCTCTAAAATAAAAAAAGACACACCAAGCATTATCACGTCTTTTTCTGTGGTAAGAGGTGAGAGGAGCAGCATCTTGTTTTCACTTTGGAAGGGACATCCCAGCTCTGTTGAGACCACAGGGCTCATCTCTCAGCCTCTGGCTTGCGTCTGTTTTCTTATTAAGGCATCTTAGTTGCTATTTCTTGTGCATCAGGGCCGATCTGCATAAGGTCAATATCGTAGACCAGTATGATATCTATGGGGCATCAGGACCATCAATATTTCTACCCTCTGGCAACATTTGAAGGTGTTCTGTTGCCTCTGCCAGTGAAAGCAGATTGCTTCCTATGGTCCGTGGTGGAGAGAAAACCAAACATCTGCCATGTAAGCTATGAATTATTCAATTTGCTCCAGATTAAGTTTCTGCACCTGGAGCAGCAGCTGTGATAGAATCCAGCACCTGCTTAAATTTACAATAATCAACATCCTCCGAGATCTCTCCTTCTCCCGACAGACCAACCAGTTCTGTTAAACAAGAATGAGCATCACCACTCCTCCTTCTTTTGAGTCTGATCGTGGCCTTGTTTCTGCACGTTCCTCTCAGGATGGAGTATAGCTTTAGGTTTTGTATCCTAACAGAGAGGGGAGATTTCAGGGGCTCTTCTGACCACAGTAGCTCTCATCCCAGGGGTCAGGAGCCAATATAAGGATTCTTGCAGTTGCTGAGTGAGCTGTTCTAATTATACAGTCAGGAAATGGAGAAACAACCCCAAGGATAGTCCTTGGACCTCCTGGGCCCACTGTGATGTAGATTGGAGCTAAGACTTCCCCTGTCTACTGACTTTTATAAATAACCTCCCCCTCCACTTTGATTAGTGGATCCCAGAGAGGTTTTAAGTCCTTAGAAATAAGCACCTATTCTGAACTCACGTCTTATAATCCCCGAAGTCCAGGGATCCTCCTCTCCCAGTGCACAGTCACCATCTATTAGGGTCACATGTCCTTTGGGAGGAGGCTTGGAGGAGTATATAACTGTGACCATGTTGCAGGGTCCTTCCTTAAGGTGACCTAGTCTCCTCTTCAATCAAGGGTTTGTGAAATTGCTTGAGTGTAGAAACTAAAGTAAAGGTTGTTCATTGCAGTGAATCAAGTCAGGTTTCTGATCACGGGATCTGGAGTTTTTCCTTTTATATGGACCAAGATCTCTGTTAGTAGGTTGCCCATTGATTCTGTCCCTAGGAACACTAATCAGTGAGCCACATTGGATCAAAGACCTGTACAGATCAGAAGCTTCTGACTTGCCATGTCGCTTCTGCTGCCTGTCACTCTAATTGCGCCCACCTTGTCCCTGGTGGGTAAGTACTGCCATTGGTCTCTGCTGTTCTCAGATGGCGTGATTCACCTGCAATCCGGGAGCCCATCTCTGCAGAGGCACCGTCCACTGTCACATTGGCATCCAGGAGACAGCCACCAGAGAGGCTTGTGAGGGTCCCGGTGCTTTCTCACTACTGTAATTCTCAATGCCTTAGTGAGGAAGGGTCTCCTGAGCCCTCTTGGGGAATGTTGAAGGGGTGCAGATAGGTGTACAGGTTATGTATGATGTCCCACTGTAACACTTCTACCTCGAGAACCCTTTGAATTCCTTCCTCTAAATCATGCCAGGAGAGTTCTAGAATCCCAATCGCAGTAGATTTAGGCTACTGCTGAGTCCAAGTTTCAGCCAAGCAGACTGTTAGAACCAGTTCCAGTTCCACTGCATCTCTGGTGGTTTGACCCATATTAATACATTTATCCCAGTCCTGTGCCATGCTCTGTCCTCTTGGTCTGACATCCTTACAATCCACTTCCACACAGATTACCAGGTTTCTGCAGCTATAGATTAGCCCAACCTTGAACTTCGTTTGAAGCATGAGCTATTTCCTCCAAGGTGAGATTTTGTGTTTGAGCCTCTAGAATGTCCTGAGGAGAATTTAGCATTTTACTTTTATTACTTCACGGTTTATCATCAGCTTTTCCTTTGTTGTCTGCTTAATGGTTGCTTTTAATGGCTGTTTTCTTGTCCTTTATATTGACATATACTTTTCTGGCCTATTTTCCTCCTATTGGGAGTTTAGGTTGTTTGCAAAAAAATAATTTTTAAGACATTCTGAAATTGAATACACAATTATTTCATTATATGCCCTGAGTCTCGTTTTGCTAAGAAAGAATTAAAATTAGGAGGAAATAACCAAGGTGAAATATTCTATTAAATGAAACTAAGCAAACATCTGCGGGAGTTTAGTTCACCTTTAGTTTCCTGACATGAGAAATAAGTAGAATCAGGAAAAATAGAACATCTTAGACCAAAGACATTGAAAGTTGAGATGAAAAACAATCCAAGAGACAGTTCCATTGTTTTCAAATACTTTTCCCATTTAGATTATTACAGAATATTGAGCAGAGTTCCCTGTACTATATAGTAGGTCCTTGTTGGTTATCTATTTAAAATATAGTAGTGTGTATATCTTCATTCCAAACTCCTAATTTATCCCTCCCCCCGCCTTTTTCCCCTTTGGTAATCATAAGTTTGTTTTCTAAGTCTTTATCATGTTTTTTAGATTCCGTATATAAGTGAGATCATATGACATTTGTCTTTCTCTTTCTGACTTATTTTACTTAGTGTGATAATATCTAGGTCCAGCCATGTTGCTGCAAATGGCATTATTTCATTTGTGTTAATGGCTGAATATTCCATTGTATATATGTGCACCAACCACATCTTCTTTCTCCATTCATCTGTTGATGGACATTTAGGTCGTTTCCATGTCTTGACTATTGTGAATAGTGCTGCAATGAACATTGGGATGCCTGTCTCCTTTCGAACCTGGGCATATAACTGGAGACACTGCAGTTTGATGCTGACTCTTAGTAATGGAGCACAAACCATGAGGTTAAAAAGTTATCATTTACATTCTTGTGGAAAACAGACATTCCTCAACCTAAGTGTAGGGAAAACAGAGGGCCACAAGTGCTAATACTTTGATTTTAATCCTTAGCCAATAACAGTAATAGTTGTATATTTCTGTCTACAGTTGGTAAGGCTCTGATGAAGTACATTTTTCTTGCTAAAAGCTCATAGCACATAGCATTGTTACTAGTTTGTTAGTAGCAAATGGACTTTCTGGGGCAGGTAAATGTAAGAGTTCTTTGCACTTTTTGCAATGTCAAAGAGAACTGAGGCCCTGTGCTTTCCATTAATGCTTGTATTTTGGAAACCTTGGAGCTCCTATTGCAAACCCAAGTTTGTTTATAAGAATCAGACCTTCAGGGAATATTTGATCTCAATTTCTTGGAGATTCAGGTAGACCCAAGTCACATAAGCTCAAGTGCTTAAATCACATCGTAGACAACAAAAGCGAAGTTGTTAAGCATCAGTGAGAAAGTGATACAGTTAGGAAAATGCAATGGTAAACTAACTCCATATTACCCAACAAACCATAAAATTAGTATCGGTGGGTCGGCAGGAAATGCAGTGTTGGTCTGGATTTAATGCCGTCTCAAGAAGACATTTTCAATACTGCAGTAGGCTTAATGTTTATTTCCCCTGATAGAAAATCCATAGTCTTGTGACTTCTTTCTTGGTGGAATATAAAAATACAAATAATTGTTGGTGTGGATTACTTGACAGTTCAGGGAGATTCAGAGCTTTGATTCTAGTCCTGGGTAACATGAACGATTATTCAGAAGTTTCTCTGAATGCTCGAGATAGCTAGCTTTTAAGTGCAAGGAATGTGTTTGCTAACTACTTTTGTGTTAGTATTAAAATGGTCAAACAGCTAATATTGAATTGTTTGCTCCTGTAGATCCCTAGAGCTTACAAGTAGAACTAAAATTCTTATTCTAGAAATCCAGACCAATGTTTTAGAATTTCCATAAGTACTAACACAAGTCAGGGGTGAGTTCAAGTTAGAGTGTGTGAATGGACTGTTCCCTTTCATCAGCCACGAGTCTGCTTTGCTCATAGGAAGTACATTCACACCGGATAACTGGAATGGATTCCTTACCACTTAAGTGAGATCTGAGAAATCAATGTTTGGAAGTTTCTATCCTTGGAAGGTTGTTTTTTTTTTTTTGCGGTACGTGGCCTTCTCACTGCCGTGGCCTCCCCTGCTGCGGAGCACAGGCTCCGGACGCACAGGCCCAGCGACCATGGCCCACGGGCCCAGCCACTCCACGGCATGTGGGATCTTCCCAGACCGGGGCACGAACCCGTGTCCCCTGCATCAGCAGGCGGACCCCCAACCACTGCGCCACCAGGGAAGCCCCCTTGGAAGGTTTAATGCTTGAATATGGTTACAGCTGAAGTGCAATGAAACATACTAACTGCTTCATTGACACTTATGCTTCCGATAGGACTTGTAACCCTTGGACTTGGGGGTCACTTATAAATGTTAATTATTGGGGAAGGGTTTATCTCTGTGGCCTTTCCAATTTGATAAGCATTGATCAGAGTCAAGGATACAGACCGGGCCACATTTGCTCTTATGTGGATTCCCTGTGTGTTAAAGGAGTGTCCGGTGTGAATTCCATGACCTTTCCATGAGAACCTGTTAAAAGCACAGATTCTGGTTCTAAACACTGATAGCAAGGTCAGCACCTTCTCCTGTCAATGCTGTATGGCCAGGGTGGAAATGCAGCCAAGTTTTATGCTCATGAATTCATGCCCTTCTCTACTCACTATGAAATGTTTCCTAAAGATATGACAACTACTACTACATTCTTCTTAGCAGTTCCAAGGGAGGGGTGACTCATGAATTGCATTCCTTCTGGCCTTAGGTAGCATGAAGCATCCAAACGGTGCTTTTTACTTTCCAAGATTAGAATCGAGACACTGGAGATTGTGTCTTTCAATTTTTCTTTCTGAGAACTCATTCTAATTGCTTCAAGTCTGCTCCCCAAAACAGATTAGCATCCTGATTGTGATGTTTGCACCAACTTAATGAAGTTTTCATTATTTTATTGAAAGCAGGTTAACAACAGCTATGCTGAGCACTGACAGATACCACCAGAATATCCAATACTAAACTGCAACTCCAAGAGTTTGTTTGTGACTGTTCTGTATAAAATGTCAAGGAAGCACACCAGCTACTTGCTTCAAGTTCTATTTTTGGAAGCAAAATAGAGCAGCTCTATAAATTCCGAAAAAGGGGGAAGAAAAAGGAATTGAAAGAGCCCATAGAATGACATTCCCTGGCTTCCCTCAAAAATAATGGGCTCTGATAGAAATGCCCAGTCATCATTTTCAATGCCTAGGATGCAGACTAGTTAAAAACAATTTAAAATTGAAATAAAGTTGGTTTACAATATTATATTAGTTTCAGAGGTATAACATAGCACATGACATTTATTTTATTGCTGGAAGTTTGTACCTCTTAATCACCTATTTTCCCCCTGCTTCCATGGCAACCTCTAGTTTGTTCTCTGTATCTATGGCTGTTTTATTCCATTTGTATGTTTGTTTTGTTTTTTTAGATTCCACATATAAGTGAAATCATATGGTATTTGTGTTTCTCTGTCTGATTTATTTCACTTAGCGTAATACCCTCTAGGTTCATCCATGTTGTGGAAAATGGCAAAATTTCATTCTTTTTCTGGCTAATATTCCATTATATATATATATATATATATATATATATATATATGCCATATCTTCTTTATCCATTCATCTACTGATGGACACTTAGGTTGCTTCCATATCTTGGCTATTGTAAATAATGTGGCAATGAACATTGGGGTGCATGTATATCTTTTTTGAATTAGTGTTTTTGTTTTCTTTCTTTCTTTGGATAAATATCCAGAGGTGGAATTGCTAAATCATATAGTAGTTCTATTTTTAGTTTTTTGTGGAACCTCCATACTGTTTTGCATAACGGCTGCGCCAATTTACATTCCCACCAACAGTGTACCAGTGTTCCCCTTTCTTCACAACCTTGATAAAATTGTTATTTGTAGGCTTCTTGCTGATAGTCATTTTAACCAGTATGAGAGCGCTATCTCATTGTGGTTTTGATTTGCATTTCTCTGATTATTAGCACTGTTGTGCATTTTTTCATGTGCCTGTTGGCCATCTGTATATCTTTGGAAAAATGTCTACTTAGGTCTTCTGCCCATTTTTAATTGGGTTGTTTGCTTTGCTGATACTGAGTTGTGTGAGGTGTTTATATAGTTTGGATATTAATCCCTTATCAGTCATATTATTTGCAAATATTTTCTCCCATTCAGTAGGTTATCTTTTTGTTTTGTCAATGATTTCTTTTGCTGTGCAAAAACTTTTAAGTTTAATTAGATCCCACTTGTTTATTTTTGCTTTTATTTCTTTTGCCTTAGGAGACCAATCTGAAAAAATATCACTGTGATTTATGTCAAAGAGTGTTCTGCCTGGGTTCTCTTCTGGGAGTTCTGGGATGCGTTGGGGCCGCTGCCTGGAATGTGAATTTAATCACGGGAGTGTGGTGGCTTAATTCTCCCTGAAACGTGAAGGAATACACACCAGCATCTCATGTCTATTTCCTGTGATTAAAATGGTAGCCGCATATGAGCCTTAAAGCAAGGAAATGAAGGTTTGTCAGACAACAGCTCCTCTTCCAGTGAGAGAAAGCATCAACAAAGGTACATCCAAACTACTTTTGTTTCTCCTGGGGAGTGCTGAATAACAGCATTTAGTTTTTTCCAAAACTTTGAAGCATGAGCAGCAGCTAGCAACTGAACATGAGTCCAGTTCTTGCAAACATTTTGCAAGTACCACCCTGACTCCACAGTGGATGAAATGAAGCATTAAAGTATGTAGCAAACTAACATGCTCTGCAGTTGTACTAGTCACAGGTATTAGTAGAAACCCCTAATTGGCTGACATTTTTTATCACCAGGCTCCACATACAGAAACTGTCAATCTTGACCCTCTGTGTATCTTTAGAGAAGCAACACTGGTTGCTCATCTGGAATTTGCAAGCAAACTTGTAGTTGTGCTCATAGGTCATAGCAGGTGAAGAAAAAGGAATCTAGTCACACAAAATCTTGCAATTAGTACATTTATCTTGGTCTCTTTTTCGTGTTGTAGGTTTTCCTTAAATGTCCAGTAAACACTGATTGCTTGCTTATATCTAAACATGAGGCAATAAAATGATTGATTTGGAGGTGACCTGCTAACCAGGTGGGAGGGTAAGAGGTCAGTCGTTACATAGGTGCCCTTCAAATGGTGTCATTATCCTTGGTCGGCGGACAGCCAGGCAGATTGTTCATTTTAATTAAAAAAAATTTTTTTTGGCCACACGGAGACGCGGTGTGCAGGATGTTAGTTCCCCAACGAGGGATTGAACCACACCCCCTGCAGTGAAAGCGTGGAGTCTTAACGACTGGACCACCAGGGAAGTCCCTCATTTTAAAAAAGAGCATCCCTAATTTATGCTGTGTTTTTTCTTCTGTCTTCTGGTAGTATGTTGGGGAGGAGCTTGTAGCCACCCCCTTTCTCTGCTTGCTTTATGGTGGTTGTCAGGGCAGGTGGGTGGAGAACTTTCATGTACACAAACCTTCCATAAAGGCTCTGTTTCCAGTCACATCCTCCTTGTCTGCAGGGCAAGTCTGAGGCGTCCAGGGCTTCGTTCCAAGACATCCACGCTCAGCTCTGCTTCACCGGCGACCCACTTCCATTTACTTCCCATCTTTCAAAGATGTATTGCAATCTCTTATCTACTGTTGAACTTCCATTCTCTTCATAAAACTTTAAGGATTTGGCAGTAAGCCTATTAGTAGCAGGATGGTGAGTTTCAAAGTAAGTAAATGGAAGATTTATCATTCTACTGCATTCTGAGTGATGGTTTTCAGACTTCAAGGAATCCAGGCCAGCTATTGACAGCAACCATAGTTGATTCAAATCAATTAGCACAACTTCAGCATGGTACAGGGGAATGAAAATGTCAGCATGTAGAAGTAGCCTTCCTGCTTTGGGGCATTTGCTTTGTTCTATTGTCTTCCTGTATATTGATTCTTTTCTACTAGATGTGTTGTATAACAAAATCTTATTTAAAAAATTTCCAGCTGGTGTCAAAAAGCTTTTTTTAAAAAAATTCCAATAGTAATTTTATTTGTTGATAGATACAAATGCTTATACTTTCATTAGTCAGCTGGTATTACTTTTGAGTTTATAGCCCAAACCTGCACCGTCAAACAGAAGTGTAATGTGAACCACAAATGTAGTTAAAATTTTTCTAGTAACCAGTTAAAATAGTAAAGAAGGGCTTCCCTGGTGGCGCAGTGGTTGGGAGTCCGCCTGCCAATGCAGGGGACACGGGTTCGAGCCCTGATCCTGGAGGATCCCACATGCCGCGGAGCAACTGGGCCCGTGTGCCACAACTACTGAGCCTGCGCTCTAGAGCCCGCGAGTCACAACTACTGAAGACCACGCACCTAGAGCCTGTGCTCTGCAACAAGAGAAGCCACCACAATGAGAAGCCTGTGCCCCGCAACAAAGAGTATCCCCCGCTCACTGCAACTAGAGAAAGCCTGCGTGCAGCAGCGAAGAACCAATGAGGCCAAAAATTAAATAAATGAATAAATAAATAAATTTATAAAAAAAAATAGTAAAGAAATGGGAAATTAACCACTTCTAGTTAGTGGCTATATATATATATACATATACACACACACACACACACACACAAACACATACACACACTAGATAGCACAGGTTTAAACCCATAGTTGGCATTCTGAAGAAAAAATTCATTAAAATTATATAAAACATATTGCAATGTATTAAAATGTTCACAGGCATCACATAATAGAACAAACTGATTATTGGTCCTAGTCATGCCCATATTAGACAGACACGTCTCATAGGTGCTATGCTTTTTTATCAGTAGATAGCGACTAACAATATTGGAAATTATAAATCTAAAGTTTTTTTTAAAGAAAATTAATTACTATCACCTGTTTTTTTCTATTTAAAAACATTCTTTGAATTAATTGCCATTATTAAATATGTGGGCCTATAGATTGAGAGATTTAGTTTTTTTTTTAATAAAACTGCATCCCTGGCCAGCATTTCCTTTAATATGTTGACTGAAAGTACCTTTCTGTAAAATCATAAGGGCTTCTAAATGGCCAAAAACATATTAAAATATATTTAAGCTCATTAGTAGTAAAATGCAAATTAAATGAATAATAATCAGGCATATTTTCCTCATTTAGATTAATTGATTTTACATAACGATAATATGAAATCTGGCAAGAGAAAAGACCAGTGGAAGTGAAAACTGTGACATTTTTGGAGAGAAATTTGGCAATAAATATTAAAAGCCTTAACTCTGTGTATGACTTTATCAAACAACTTTGCTTTTAGGAGCTTATCCTAACCAAAGAATCACTCATGTTTGAAAGAATGTAACTGGAAGAATGTAATCACAGTGTTATTGTTTTACCAACTGTTGGGACCAATGTAAATATCTAAAATAGGAAATTGGTTAATCACTTATTGTATATATAAACGAAAATCAATATAGCCAAAATAACGTTGTAGAATATTTAGCAGCTTGGAAAAATGCTCATAATAAACAGTTACAAAAAGGATAAAGTTTACAAAAGTACTGATAACATGAATCTTTGTTCTTCATTTAAATTTTTATTTATGCAAAAAAAAGACCCCTTTGGAAGGGTGTGCAGGCTCAGTTCATTGTCAGAAAGAAAACAAACTTAAAGATAATTTAACAGACAATTTTTAACTTTATTAAAAAAATTTATTTACTTTTTTTTGCTGCTCTGCGTGGCTTGCAGGACCTTAATTCCCTCACCAGGGATTGAACCCAGGCCACAGCAGTGAAAGCGCCGAATCTTAACCACTGGAGCTCCAGGGAATTCCCTAGACTACTTGTTAGAGTACTTTTAATTTATAGAAAAATGAACAGAAAGCACAGAGAGTTCCCATAGGCTCATTCACCCCCATGCCCCAGTTTCCCCTATTATTAACATTTTCCATTAGTGTGGTACATTTGTTACAACTGATTAGCCAATATTAATACTCTATTATTAAATAAAATCCATAGTTTACATCAGGGTTCACTCTTTGAGCTTAGATTCTATGAGTTTTGACAAACGTATAATGTCATGCGTCCACCATTACGGTATTGCACAGAGTAGTTTCACTGTCCTCAGATCTCCTGTGCTCCACTTATTCCTCCCTCTCTCCTTCTCCCTGATCCCCTAGCGAATACTCATCTTTTTACTGTCTCAATAGTTTTGCCTTTTCCAGAATGTCATATACTTGGAATCATACAGTATGTGGCTGTTCAGACTGGCCCCTTTCACTTAGCAGTATGCATTTAAGGTTCCTCCATGTCTTTTTGTGGCTTGGTAGCTCATTTCTTTTAATTGCTGAATAATAATCCATTGACTGGATGTATCACAGTTTGTTTATTCATTCATCTACTGGAGGGCATCTTGGTTGATTCCAAGTTTCGGCAGTTATGAACAAAACTGCTATAAACATCCATGTGCAGGTTTTTGTGTAGACATATTTTCAGCTCATTTGGATAAATATCAAGGAGTGTGATTACTAGATTGTATGGTAAGAGTATGTTTAGTTTTTTTGCAAGAAACCACCAAACTGTCTTCCAAAGGGCTTGAACCATTTTGATTCCCACCAACAATGAATGAGATTTCCTACTGCTCCACATCTTTGCCAACATTTGGTGTTTTAGTGTTTTGGATTTTGGCCACTCTAATAGGTATGTTAGTGGTATCTTACTGATCTAATTAATCTGCAATTCATTAATGACATATGATATTGCTTCATATGCTTATTTACCATCTGTATATTTTCTTTTTTTCTTTGGTGAGATGTCTGTTACCCATTTCTTAATTTGGTGCTTGTTTTTTTTTTTACTGTTGAGTTTTAAGATTTCTTTGTATATTTTGGATACCATCCCTTATCAAATATGTGTTTTGCAAATATTTTCCCCCAGCCTGTGACTTATTTCATTCTCTGAACAATGTCTTTTGTGGAGCCGAAGTTTTTAATTTTAATGAAGTCAAACTATCAATTTTTCCTTTCATGGGTTGTGCTCTTCATATTGTATCTAAAAAGTCATCACTGGGAATTCCCTGGTGGTCCAGTGCTTAGGACTCTGCACTGCCACTGCAGGGGGCACGGGTTTGATCCCTGGTCGGGGAAATAGGATCCCACATGCCGCACTGCACAGCCACAAAAAAAAAAAGAAAAAAACAATGTTATCACCAAACCCAAGATCCCCCAGACCTTCTCCTATGTTATCTTCTGGGAGTTCTACAGCTTTGTGTTTTACATTTAGGACTATGATCCATTTGAGCTAATTTTTGTGAAAGATGTGTCTGTCTACATGTTGTTGTTGTTTTTTTCCTTTGCATCTGCAAGTCCAGTCGTTTCATCACCATTTGTTGAAAAGACCATCTTTTCTTCATTGAATTTATCTTTGCTCCTTTGTCAAAGATCGGTTGACTATAATTATGTGGGTCTATTTCTGTGCTCTCTATTCTGTTCCATTGATCTGTTTTATTCTTTCACCAGTACCACACAGTCTTGATTACTGTAGCTTTTAGTAAATCTTAAAGTCAAGTAGTGTCAGCCCTCTGACTTTGTTCTTCTTCAGTATTGTGTTGGTTATTTTGTGTCTGTTGCCTCTCCATATAAAATTGAGAATCAGCTCATCAATAGCCACAAAATAGTTTTCTGGGATTTTGATTCTGATTGCATTGAATCTATAGATAAAGTTGGAAAGAACTGACCTCTTGACAATAGCGAATCTTTCTATTCACCAACATGCACTCTCTCTCCAATTACTTAGTTCCTCTTAGATGTCTTTCATCAGAGCTTTGTAGTTTCTTCATATAGGTCTTGTATATATATATTTTCAGAATTATACCTAAGATCTTGTATATATATTTTAGAATTATACCTAGGTATTGTAATTTTTGGTGCTAATATAAATACTATTTTATTTTTAGTTTCAAATTCCAATTATTCTTTGCTGCTAACAAACTTATTTCTAATAGATCACAAGTGTACAAGAGGATGAGACCAGACACCTTTTCTCTTACCTATCATGTTGTTATCAAGTAAACATATGTTTTGGCAGCTTATTTAGGAACATGTGTCAGGGTTTTATTTTAATCTTGCTGCAAAGGAAAAGGCTAATTAATGTATTCTAAGAGTTCATTTTGGGGGAGACACATTTAAAGGAAAAGAGAATAGTTAGCTAATCATTGTTAAACTATACACAAAAAGTTACACTATAAAAAAAGAGAGGAATACTTGTCCAAAGTGTTTATTGTCCCAGCTGGCACAGTTTGAGAGCGCACAGGCACACGATTATTGATTACCCTGAGATGAACCTGGGACTTTACCCTGCACCTGGGGATGCAGGACCTCTACACTCTTGACTGACAGCGCAAAGCATGGTTTCCCAGAACAAGTCTTAATTCCTTTAAAGTTTTTCAGAAAATTGCTCAAGCATTTGATCAGAAATTTCTTTTCAGAATCAGTTTGAATTATATCATACAAAAAAGTTCTCTTCCAGGCTGGGCTTAGGGCAACTTTTCTTTTACATGGCTTTTTAGTCCTTACGGAGTCAGGTGGCTGCCTTGGAGTACCTTTCTCTCTCTGGGATCTCTTCTTCTTTTCTCTTCTGCCCATATTCTCCTCTGGCTCTCTGATCCCCTCCTCAAGTTTCAGCTTCATGCCCGTGGTACTCCATCCAGTAACTCCATTGTAGTAATAGGAATAAGAGCTGTGAATTCTTACAGAGTGGTTACCATATAACAGACGTTCTAAGTACAATATATGTATTTACTAAGTTAATCCTTACAGGAGCCCTTTGAAGTAGGTACAGTACACATCCTATTTTAGTTGAGGAAACTGAGGCACAGAGAGGTTAAGTAGCTTGACTGGTATCGCAGAGCTAGTAAATGGTAGATTTGAACGCAAACAGACTAGAGACTTTGCTTTTAACCACTTTGCTATAGAGAAGAGTATCTATTAGACAATCCTTTCTCTTTTTATAGAGCATTTCACACCTGGGCAAAGTCAAAAAAAGAAAGCTAGGAGTGAGAGGGATGGAAAACCTATGGCCCACGTTAGAAAATATATGCCTGGGGCTTCCCTGGTGTTGCAGTGGTTGAGAGTCCGCCTGCCGATGCGGGGGACACGGGTTCATGCCCCGGTCCGGGAGGATCCCACATGCCGTGGAGCGGCTGGGCCCATGAGCCATGGCCTCTGAGCCTGCGCATCTGGAGCCTGCGCATCCAGAGCCTGTGCTCTGCAATGGGAGAGGCCGCGGTAGTGAGAGGCCCACATACCACACACACACACACACACACACACAATATATATATGCCTGGTTTAGTCTGCTCAGGAAGCCATAACAAAATACCATAGACTGGGTGGTTTAAACAACAGAAATTTATTTCTTACAGTTCTGGTGGCTGAAAGTCCAAGATCAAGGTGCTGGCTGATTAGGTTCTTGGTGAAACCTGGTTCCTGGCTTGAAGACAGCTGCCTTCTGGCTGCGGCCTTCCATGACATCTTCTGTGTGCACACGGGGAGAGAGAGCAAGAGAGCTGTAGTCTCTCCCTTTTCTTGTGAGGGCACTAATCTCGTTATGCGGGCTCAGTCCTCATGACTTCATCTAACCCTAGTCACCTCCCAAAGGCCCCACCTCCTGACACCCTCCCATTGGGGATTAGGACTTCGACATATAAATTTTGGGGGAACACACATTCAGTGCATAACACCCTCACCTACAATGCATTGGAATAACACACGTGCACAAATTAACAGTGGTTATCTCTGTGTGGTAGGATAAGAGGGGGTGTGTTTTTACAGAGTTGTAATTTTTTTTCATAAGATATTTCACTTTTACATAAGGGGACACAGGCTATTACAACACCTTAGCGTTGAATAATGACCTCCAAATGTGTTTCTCCCTTGGTTTTGCATTGAAGTATGAGACATTTTTTATGAATTCCAGGACAAAGAATTTACAACAAACATCGTCCTTGAAAATAGGTGAAGTGACACCATGGCATTCAAATGCACACCGAGCATGGGCTCTGGGGTTTATGGGAATTACAAACCAAGTGAGCTGAGCTTTCAGCCCAGGCAAGCAAGAGACGTTTCCTTTGCACACACAGAGCATCATTGTTGAATGCTCGTACCATCCATCATTTCAAGTTCACTCTGGGTCAAAGCATAGATCATTCCCTTCCTTATTAAAGAACAAGCAGAAGAAGCTCCTGGGAATTGGCAATTAAGAGCAGCATAAATCAAGCTGGAAAATTGCCCACAATTTCAACCATTTGTTCAGACGCTTTCCTTATCTCCCATCTTCTCTACTTTTTCTTAATTCCATTTTTTTGTTAACACAGGATTCAGTTATGGAGGTTTGCTTTATCTTTCTGCTCTGAATGTAATAAACTAAAAGAAAAAAGCTATAGAGTGAAGAAAGCTGTATTAGGAGTCCATGGATATCTAAAGAAAAAGAAAAGCAATGAAGAAGTTTTCGGAGAGAACAATAGCACAGAGATGACTGAAATTATGGGCCAACATATTCCTCAAATGTTGGCATCTCTCTGTGGTGTTACTGACATTAGCATAAAGGTTGTTAATTTTTCTAGACACTGAATGCATTAACTCAGGAGCACAGAAGGTGAAAACCTAAATTGTTAGTTGTTAAGTCTACTTGATGTCCAAATAACCATTTAAACAACTGAAAAATATTACTCAGCTCTGTGGACAAAACTCAATCTAACCAATTTTAAGGTCTTAACATTTGTGTCTTGTGTCCAATAATTTAATGTAAGAGCCTGGGTCCCAACCTTACTTGACAAAAACTAAAAGCTATAATTCTAAGACAATCAATTCTCTGTTTTAAAGTACTCCATTAATGCCTTAGTAACAATTATATTTCTCCTTGGCTGAACCCTTCCCCTCCAAAAAGAGCAAATCTAAGTGTTTGAGGAGCTTTCATCAGTAGCTTTGGAACTGCATTAACATAGAATTTAGATCTTTCAGTAATGAAGAATCTCACCGCATGGAGAACTGGAGTTTGCAGGTTCCCCTTTCTGAAAGTAGGGGCTTCATGTAAAGTAAAAAGAATAAGAAAATAACAACTGGTTCTTGTTTCCTAGAGAATCAGGTCTCCCTGCCTGGCTTTGTGTGTTCGACCAGCTTTGTTCTACCACTCAGTTCGTATGTTCTATCCCATCCCTGTAGGTATTCCCACTGTTCGGCAAGTATCCTGTGCTCAAAAGTGGATGTGAAAATGAAAGCGATATAAATCTTTTTCTTAAAGAGCTTATAGTCTAACGAGGAGACAGGAGAAGGTAGAAAGAGGTATTGATAGATAAGGTATGGTGGGGATTCAAAAGAAGGACACTTGAGTTTTTAGAGAATGAGATGAGTCAAAGATAAATCCCTGGAAGAAAATATGACATGGAGATGTCTGGATATTTTATCATGACTCCCCAGCCATCCAGCTACAAAGCATGTCCTTTGATGCCAGACGCAGTATCTTGCATTTCTTTGTGAACCTCTCAGTGCTAGCTAGGAGAGCAAGACTCTTATAAATCCTTTTTTAAAATTGTAAAATATAATACATATACAGAATAGTACATAAAACATAAATGTACAGCTAAATGCATTATTGAGGAGGGAACATCTATGTAATTACCACCTAGGACAAGTCACAGAATATTCCTAATGATCCAAAGTCCCATTCTAGATGGTTGTATTAGAGTTCTCCAAAGAAACAGAATCAATAGGACACACACATACATCCATGTTTAGAGAATGAGAGTGAGAGAGAAAGAAAGACTGAGAGAGATTTAAGATGCAGTCATGGGGACTGGCAAATCCCAAAACGGCAGGGCAGGACCTCAGGCTGAGATGCAGGGGAGAGCTGATGTTGCAGCTTGAGTCTAGAGGCAGACTTCCTTCTTCCTTTGGGGACCTCAGTCTTTTCCCCTTAAGGTCTTCAGTGGATTGGATGAAGCCCACCCACATGATGAAGAGTAGTCTGCTTTAGTCAAAGTCTACTGATTTAAATGTTAATTGCATCTAAGAAATGCCTTCACAGCAACGTCTAGACTGGTGTTTGATTAAATATCTGGGTACCGTATCCTAACCAGGTTGACACATAGGATTAACCAGCACATGGATCATGTTTTGCTTTATGATTTACCACCTATGTATACATCCCTAAGATTAACTTGGTTTTTCCTGATCTTGAACTATGCAAATGGAATTCTACAGAATGAAGTATTTTATTTATTTATTTATTTATTTTTGCAGTACGCGGGCCTCTCACTGTTGTGGCCTCTCCCGTTGCGGAGCACAGGCTCCAGACGCACAGGCCCAGCGGCCATGGCTCACGGGTCCAGCCGCTCTGCGGCACGTGGGATCTTCCCAGACCGGGGCATGAACCCGTGTCCCCTGCATCAGCAGGCGGACTCTCAACCACTGCGCCACCAGGGGAGCCCCAGAATGAATATTTTTGTTTGTGTTGTTCAACATTATGTTTTTGAGGTGCATCCATGTCATCTTTGCTGTGTGTAGCTGTAGTTCCTTCATTTCCATTGCTGTAGAGTATTCCACTGGATTACCACGCCACAATTTAGCTATTCTTTTGTGGGCATTTCGTTTCCAGTTTGGGGCTATCACTAACTATGATACTATTATGACCGTATTCTGGAGCACATAAACATGAATTTTCGTAGAGGAATTACTCAGGATTGGAATTTTGGGGTCGTAGGGTGTATGTATCTTAAACTTATTAGATAATGACAAACTATCTTCCAAAGCGATTAAATCAGTTTCCTCTTTCACCAGCAGGATGTGAGGATTCCTTCCTCTCCTCTTCCTTCTCCTCCTGTTTGCTGTCCCCTCTACCGTGAGTCAGGTGCTCTCCTCCCTTCCTTATGTGCATACTTCAGCTAGTTGAATAGTGATATTTTTATAATAAAAAATCAGTCAGTGCATCGCAAAACTGATTGAAAGACTGAATTAGTGACTGAAATAGCTTCCATATCCATTGGGGAGTATCATTTTAAATTTTTTTATTATTTATTTATTTATTTTTAAGATTTTTTTTTTTTGATGTGGACCATTTTTTTTTTAATTAATTAATTAATTAATTTATTTATGGCTGTGTTGGGTCTTCGTTTCTGTGCGAGGGCTTTCTCTAGTTGTGGCAAGCGGGGGCCACTCTTCATCACTGTGCGTGGGCCTCTCACTATCGTGGCCTCTCGTTGGGAGCACAGGCTCCAGACGCGCAGGCTCAGCAATTGTGGCTCACGGGCCCAGTCGCTCCGCGGCATGTGGGATCTTCCCAGACCAGGGCTTGAACCCGTGTCCCCTGCATTGGCAGGCAGACTCTCAACCACTGCGCCACCAGGGAAGCCCTGATGTGGACCATTTTTTTAAAGTCTTCATTGAATTTGTTGCAATATTTCTTCTATTTTATGTTTTGGTTTTTTGGCCGTGAGGCACGTGGGATCTTAGCTCCCCAACCAGGGTTCGAACACACACCCCCTGCACTGGAAGGCAAAGTCTTAACCACTGGACCGGCAGGAATGTCCCCACTGGGGACTTTTTTTTTTTTTTTTTAAAGAAGATGTTGTGGCTAGGAGTTTATTAATTAATTAATTAATTTTTGCTGTGTTGGGTCTTCGTTTCTGTGCGAGGGCTTTTTCTAGTTGCGGCGAGTGGGGGCCACTCTTCATCGTGGCATGCGGGCCTCTCCTGTTGCGGAGCACAGGCTCCAGACACGCAGGCTCAGTAGTTGTGGCTCACGGGCCTAGTTGCTCCGCAGCATGTGGAATCCTCCCAGACCAGGGCTCGAACTCGTGTCCCCTGCATTAGCAGGCAGACTCTCAACCACTGCGCCACCAGGGAAGCTCTGGGGACTATCTTGAAGAAATAAAATATCATTGTGCACTTTTCTAGTCTTGGGGAACATGAACTTCTGCAGACAGATTTTATTCTGCTTGGAGGTCGTCTAAGAGAGTTGCATTGTGTGTGACTCTGTGTGTGTGTGTGTGTGTGTGTGTGTGTGTTTCTGGGAGAGAGAGACAGTGTGCCAGTGGTCCATGTGCTGTGTTTGGGTCACCCCCATCCCATTTACAGAATGATAACCTAGGCATATTTTGTCTGCAGTGCCCTTTGGTCCACTTCCTTCCCTCTGCTCCAGGGGCTCACTTCTTCCTAATTTCACAGTCCTCTTCTGCAGCAAAACCAGGCTTCTCACTTTTCCTCACAAGTGCCTGAATGTTTCCATTTTCTGAATCCCCCTTGGTTCCGTCTGTATTCACTTACTCATCTTTCGTTCATCCTGTATCCTTCTCTTTCTGGGCCTGGACCTGCACCAATTGATTTGACAGGCTGTTTGAGTTGCCGTAGTTAATATACTTTGTTTGAATCTATTTTTAAAAATTTGTATTTATTTAGTTTTGGCTGTGTTGGGTTTTCGTTGCTGCATGCGGTCTTTCTCTAGTCATGGCGAGCGGGGGCTACTCTATTGCCGTGCGCGGGCTTCTCATTGTGGTGGCTTCTCTTGTTGCGGGGAACGGGCTCTAGGTGCACGGGTTTCAGTAGTTGTGGCACACAGGCTCAGTAGTTGTGGCTCACGGGCTTAGTTGCTCCGTGGCATGTGGGATCTTCCCAGACCAGGACTCGAACCCGTGTCCCCTGCATTTGCAGGCGGATTCTTAACCACTGCGCCACCAGGAAAGTCCCTAAATATTCAACTTTAGAAGATCACAACAAACTGTTTCAATATATTTGCACAAATTTCTGTATCTATGATTAATCTGTAAGAAATGTAATGGTTTCCTGTGCTTTCCAACATTTGGTATTGTCAGACTTTTACATTTTTTTCTTACCAAATTGGGGCAAAATGGCATCTCACTGTAATCTTGATTTACATTTCCCTGAAAAAGATGATGTTAGGGTTTCCTTGGTGGCGCAGTGGTTGAGAGTCCGCCTGCCGATGCAGGGGACATGCGTGCGTGCCCCGGTCCAGGAAGATCCCACATGCCGCAGAGCGGCTGGGCCTGTGAGCCATGGCCGCTGAGCCTGCGCGTCCGGAGCCTGTGCTCCGCAACGGGAGAGGCCACAACAGTGAGAGGCCCGCGTACCGCCAAAAAAAAAAAAAAAAAGATGATGTTGAACATCTCCACATGTTTTTTGGCTATGTGTATTTCCTCTTGTATGAAATGTCTCTTTATTCCCATTTTACAGATGAGAAAACTTAGGCTCAGAGACATTAGGTATCTTGCCTATGGTTACATAAGTACCTATCATGGGACAGACCTGGGCTCCAAACTCAGGTGTGTCTGAACACGTTTGTTTTCCCCACCACTTGACACTATTTCTTTAAGCAATGGGACTGAAACATATCAGCGATCATTCATTAAATAAGTGCTTTCTCTCAAGGACTCACTTTAGAAGTCCACCTCTTTATTCCAACAGTGAGACCATGGTTTAACAATTTGGAGATTTCTTTTCACAACTGCTACCATTTGAAACTGTCAGTTTATAAGACTTGTAGGCAAAATAGTTTTATTAAATTAAAATTTTCTCACTTTTTTTTGAAATCGAAATGATATTCCCCAGGTTTTTCATTCACTTTAGGAATTAAGTCCATTCTGAATGGCTACTGATTGTTTAAAAATAAAAAATAACACTAAAATATTGAAAATGCGCCTCATGGACTCATTTTAGTGGTTTTCCAGCTGTGTCCCTTGAAGCTCTAGGGTCTGTGGACATACCCTGGGGTCCCAGGAGGGGTCAAAAGGAAGCTGAGGACTCCATTTTAACTAGATATTTTGTGTTTTCTATATTGGGATTCTTTTTTTAACCTCTTTATTGGAGTATAATTGCTTTACAATACTGTGTTAGTTTCTGTTGTACAACAAAATGAATCAGCCATATGCATACACATATCCCCATATCCCCTCATCCCCTCCCTCTTCCGTCTCCCTCCCACCCTCTCTATCCCACCCTGCTACGTGGTCACAAAGCACCGAGCTGATCTCCCTGTGCTATGCAGCTGCTTCCCACTAGCTATCTATTTTACATTTGGTAGTGTATATGTGTCCATGCCACTCTCTCACTTCATCCCAGCTTACCCTTCCCCCTCCCCGTGTACTCAAGTCCATTCTCTAGGTCTGCATCTTTATTCCTGTCCTACCCCTATATTGGGATTCTGTATAATATTTATTCTGGAGGAAAAAGGGCTGACCACAATCAATTTATGAAATGTCTTCCCTAAATCCTTAAGTCCTTCATCATTTTCTACCCCCTTACCCTGCTAGTGTTCTTCATAGCACTTACTCACCTGATCAATTTCTTGGGCTGCTCATCCACTCTGTACCCACTAGAATGTAATTTCCTTGAGCGAGAAACTTTGTTTTGCTATTGCATCCTCATCATCCGCAAGAGTGCCAGACCCAGAGTGGATGTTTATTATCTAGTCAAAGAAAGAAAAAACGAAAACTGCTATACTGAGTGGCTACAGTTTTTAGAGGCGCCCTCATCCTACCTTAACCTATTTTTTTTTACCTCCACTAACGTTGTGCAAAGAAGAGGGAGGGAGATGGCAAGGTTGCATTGCATCATGAGAAGTTTAAACTCCCTCTCTTGCTCCCCATAATTAAACACTCTATGTGGGCCTCAGAGACTAAGAGAACTTGATAGTAGTACACTTTGGGGATTGTAGTTTTATAAGCGTTTCATCTATTCACAGCATCAGAGAGTCAGGTCCTGGAAGTAAAATTTGATAACATTTTAGCTTAACAAAATTGTATCAGATAAAAGCTTCCTGGACATGAAAATTGATCCAGAAGCTGAATATATCAACTGCTCTCCAGCCATATATTTGAGAATAAAATTGTCATCACCCTAGTGGAGAGATTTCAGGGCAAGGATAGTCCACACACCTTGAATTTTGGTAAATACTGAGTCCAGATGGATATCTTCTCTTTACTGGTTAAGTCAACAGAAAATGTTTCATCATAGGGCTTATGAAATTCTCCCTCAAAAGAAAGGAGAGGGAACATCTTTTTGAATATTCAGTGGGAGAGTAAAGTCTGAAACGACCTACTGCAGAAGTAGAAACACATTTTAGTGTATCATTTGCATAACAAGATGCAGGAAGACATGGCTTCAATGATGAAGGGATAGAAATTTAAAAAAGAAGGTGCTGCCATGAAAATATAAGAGGATCAAACAAGAAGGGAGTTGGGTAAATTAAGGGACAATTGCCAGGCAATTAAAAATGCAACAGCTGAATTGCTATCCACATTGAAGCAGTAAACTGCAGGGTGGATAGAAAACAATGGGAGCACTGAAGTGGAGAACAAATGTCATAATCTCTTCCAGAATGCAGAGGAAAAGTACAAGGACTTTTAACCAAGATGATGTGGGAGTGGATAATAGCAACTGAAGGTAGAAAAGGGAGTGCCAGCCAGCTTCAGCATTTCAGATATTCCCAAGGAGGAAACAAAACAATGGAAATAGAAGCAATAATCAAAGATCTGAGTGAACTAACCTTCCTGAGTTTGTTCCAAGGAGGATATGTTCGCCCTGTTCTAGGAAGAAGCTGTGAAAAGCCTTCCTTCCTCTGCTTGGTGCTCTCCTTTCTGGAGCAGTGGCAGTACAAGGACCTGAGGTCCATATTCTGGGGATTGAAGGTGGAGCCTTGAAACAGAAGTGCATAAGCAACAGGGAATATAAGTTTTCTGTAGTTTTTCTGGAAAGGTCCAGGTCAGTGGCTTCTTGTTACCATTAAACTGGTGCAGCTTAGGCCTATCTGGCCAGTGGCTGTGAATTTTAAGAAATCTGTATGAGTCAGGGTTCTCCAGAGAAGTAGAACCAATAGAATAGGATATATACATATGCGCACATAGACGTACGTACACATATACACATACACACATACTTATAGATAGACACACATATGCCTATGTACATTTACATAAACACATATACATACATAGACATAATTAGCTCGTGCAATTATGGAGGCTGACAAGTCCCAAGATCTGCAGGGTGAGTCAGCAGATAGACACCCAGGAGAGACAAGGGTATAATTCCAGTCCAAGTCTGAAGACCTGACAACCAGTAGAGTTATTGGTATAGTGCTAGAATGGCAGGCCAACAGGCCGAGAGGCTTGAGATCCAGGAAGAGCTGATGTTTCATTTTGAGTGTGAAGGCAGGAAAAAGCCAGTGTCCTACTTTGAAGACAGACAGGCAGGAGGAATTCTTTTTTTTTTAACATCTTTATTGGAGTATAATTGCTTCACAACGGTGTGTTAGTTTCTGCTTTATAACAAAGTGAATCAGTTATACATATACATATGTTCCCATATCCCCTCCCTCTTGCATCTCCCTCCCTCCCACCCTCCCTATCCCACCCATCCAGGTGGTCACAATGCACAGAGCTGATCAGGCAGGAGGAATTCTTACTCATGAGAAGATTGGCTTTTGTGTTCTAGTGAGACCTTCAACAGATTGGACTCACGTTATGGAGGGCAACCTGTTGTACTCAAGCTACTGATTTAAATGTTAATCTCACCCAAAGACACCCTGGCAGAGACACCCAGAGTAATATTTGGGCACCTTGTGGCCCAGTCAAGTTGGCACATAAAATGCACCATCATGGAACCCTTGTCTCTTTCTGATCACGTATGCCAAATTTTTTATGTCTTTTATGTTCTGTGGTTGGGGGAGGGGCCAGAGTGAATTTGCAATAGTCCAGAAACCCTGGACCTCAGTCCCTTCTATGTCTCGTGGGACTACTTCTGGGCATCGGGAAGGGGCCCCAGAGACAGAGATGCGCACTGTCCATGAGGAAAAGCCTCTCTTTGAGAATCAAATCATACAAACCTACCTCCCACCCAAACCTGAGGCAGGAGGGTCCTGACTGATGGAGTTTGCCTCTGGGAAGTGGGGAATCAGCTACGGACAAAGCAGCAACTTTCCATGTCAATCAAACATGACTCACGTAGACTAGTGTTTCTCAACCTTGACTACACACAGGAAACCACGGAAGAGCTTTAAAAGATTTGGATGCCTGGATCCCACTCAGAAATTCTGAATTAATTAGTCTGGATATAGCCTGGGCATTGGGATTTAAGATAAAATATATACAGTGGTATTCACTTTTTTGGGGGGACGTACCTTTCTCCTTTCAAGTTTAAATACATGCCTAGACTCTTGTTACACCACCACAGTCAGGATACAGAACAATTCTAACAACCCCCAAATTTCCCTGGTTCATTTTTTGAGGTCAGACCCTCAGCTCCACCCTCAGCCCCAGACCCTGGCAACCACTGAGCTGTCCCTGTAGTCTCCCCAGCCCCCTTTTAAGAATATCATTGAAATGAAATTACATGCATGTCACCTTTGGAGCTTTGGGAGTTTAAAAAGCTTTCCAGGCGATTCTAATGGGCTGCCAAGGTTGAGAACCACCGACACTCTTTATAGCTTGTTCCTTCAGTAAGGATGGGGGCTGTTTCCTTCTTCTTCTTCTTTTTTTAAAAATTTATTTATTTAGTTTTGGCCGTGTTGGGTCCTTGTTGTTGCGCGCAGGCTTTCTCTACTCTTTGTTGTGGAGCACGGGCTCTAAGCACACGGGCTTTAGCAGCTGTGTCACGCAGGCTCAGTAGTTGTGGCGTCTGGGCTTAGTTGCTTGGCAGCATGTGGGATCTTCCTGGACCAGGGCTTGAACCCGTGTCCCCTGCTTTGGCAGGCGGATTCTTAACCCCTGCACCACCAGGGAAGTCCAGGTTGCTTCCTTCTTAAGAACGAGCAGTGATATATATATATTTTTTTTGCGGTACGCGGGCCTCTCACTGTTGTGGCCTCTCCCGTTGCGGAGCATAGCCTCCGGACATGCAGGCTCAGCGACCATGGCTCACGGGCCCAGCCACTCCGTGGCATGTGGGATCTTCCCGGACCGGGGCACGAACGTGTGTCCCCTGCATCGGCAGGTGAACTCTCAACCATTGCGCCACCAGGGAAGCCCGAGGAGTAATATTTGATAGAGACCCAAGAACATTCCACCAGGAGATCCAGAAAGGTGACCAATGTGGAAAGAAGATAAATCATTTTTAAAGGAAAACAGGTGATGCAAATTACTGAAAAGCTAGTCCAGATAAAAATATCCTAAAATGGGATTGTTCTTAGAGCTTAAAAATAGAGAACAAGACTTTCTTGGCATAGAGCAGCATCGGATGACATGCGAGAACTCAGCCTCCTCTAATGGCCATACTTGAGGATTTGCACATAGGGGAGGAAATAAGACACCATTCATTCAGTCCAAATGAGTAAGTTATGATTGCTGCCAGATGTCCCTAGGCAAAAACAAAATTTCAAGCAAACGATAAAGTCTGTCTCTTTTTGTGACACTTTGTCAGATCATCACTGAACCAGGACTATTACAACAGCTAGATTCTAATTAAGGCGCCATCTAACCGTGGCACCAATTCACCGTGGGGGAAGTCTCAGAAAGCTTTGAGGATAAAACTGATGGGTCTTTACTGCATTCCTGTGGGTCAGGGGCTTAGGCACGAGTTCCCCTGGAAAAATGACAGCCTCCATCTCCTTCTTTTATGAGCTGGTTGTGAGGACAGGATTGTCTTCCCTCCTTGGACCATGTTCCCTCCCTTCCGTCCCCTCTGTGGATATGCCCCTCTTGCTATCAAGCCCCATCCTCAGGCAGCGCAAGGCAGAGTACTGGAATATAGACAAGAGTGGAGGGTAATTTTGGGGAAGCCCCTGGGACCCATCAGTGACTACAGAGCCACATGCAAATGCATTTTGGGGCGAGATTTATAGTTGAGTATTCTCTAATGGAAGTAGAAGCCTCTCTGGGTAATGCTAGGAGGCCAGGAATAAGAAAACTAAGCTTCATAATTTAATTTAACTGCCTCTTTGGTTTTGTGGAATGCATCAGGGGAGTCAGTGATATTGCAGTGGTGTACCTAAAAATAGCCAGACTGCAGACTTGAGACTGTGAAAGGTATCCTTCTGGCAAGAGACATACTGGTCTATCAATAATAGAAGAAGTTGAGCACACAGTTTTATTAAAACTAGTCCTCGTTTTCACCAAGAGGTTTCAAGGTTGGGAGCCTATTCATTAAGTACGGGTCCTGACTTCCTGTCCTGAGACTCTATATTTAAGGTCAAAGGATTATTATTGTCTCATTGCTGCTCCATTAGGAAATAAAATTAGTTCTTTTCTGTGTGTGAGTCTCCCATTGGACTGAAGTTCAGGCTGAATGATTTTTAATTCATTTACTTTTAAATTATTATAATGGGGAAGTGCTGGGCAATGAATTAATACTTGAAATGGTTGCATCAATTGGATTGCTTCAACAAAACCAATCACACGCTGTAGGGATGCCAGCAATCTTCTTGGCTGTGTAGCCATTCACATTGCCAGTGGTAGGCCTGGGCAGATACAGATTTAGTTCAGCAAACTGGATCTTTAGTGTCTTTCTTGTCCTCTGAGATCTGTACACTTGTGTATCAAGGAGCAAGTGATGTTGCAGCCCTATATGTCCATGACTGATTATGGTAAAGGACTGATACCAAAAGCCAGAGCAGGAAGAAATGGATCTGATGTTCTAAAACAGGATTTGGAGTCTGACAGCACAGGTCCTTTTGCAGTTTTGTGTAGAGATCTCTCGTTGGATTGCAAGATGTTATCATACCTGCCCACGAAGAGCCAGTAGAAGCCCCTCCCTCAAACCTAACAAGCCAAACAATGATCCAACCAATCAACAAGGCAACCAGACAAATCCTGCTCTCACACATGTCCAAATGCCTCGATTGAGAAGTCTGAATAGCAGAGAATATTTCTGGGAAGAAAGATTTATAAGGAATGACCCAAAGTGATCAAAGGCTTTTATACCTTATCTTCTTTTAAAGAGGTTTTATTTATTATTAAAATTATGCACTCATTACAAAAATTTAAGCAATACAGGTGTACATAAAATAAAAAGAAAATACCCCTGATAAACATATTTTTAACAGTAGACAGTTAAAGACAGATCTATACCCGGACTCAGCAGTATCACTTCAAGGAATCTATGTTTTTAGAAATAATATCACTATTATATAAAGACATATGTACATAAGACAGTGTGTTGCAGCCTAGCTTATGATAGCAAAACAGTGGAAACCACCTAGTTGCCCATTTATGGAGGAGTTGTTGAATAAGTTATAGTGTGTGCCATTAAAAGTGGCCAAAGTACTTCATGGGAAAAGGATCTAAAAATGAGTGGATGTATGTTTTTGTATAACAGATTCAATTTGCTGTACATCTGAAACTTACATAACATCGTTAATTATACTCCAATAACAATTTTTTTAAAAAGTGGCTAAAGTAGATCTAGACATCCTGATACATCTCAGATATATTATTCATTCCAGATATATTATTAAATAATATAAAAGTAAGATACAATCATTTTGAATAGCAGGATTCCTTTTTCTTTTAAAAAATGTGTGTAGCTATGTATATATATATATGTGTATCTGTATACACTTTGGAGTCAGGAAAGAGATGTAGTGAATGGAAATTTTGGGGGTTGAGATTGGTTGCAAGGAGGAAACGGGGGGAAAACAGTGACTTCTGCCTTATCATTTTATACATATATTAAATCGAGAGAGGGAAAGAGAGACAGAGACAGGCAGAGAGAGAGAGAGAGAGAGATTTAATATGAAGAGTTGCCTCATGTGATTATGGAGGCTGAGAGGTTCCAAAATCTGCTGTCTGTAAGCTGGAGGCCAAGGAGACCTGGTGGTGTACTGCAGTCTGATTCTGACGGCCTGAGAACCAAGGGAGCCATTGGTGTAAGTCCCCGCCAAAGCAAAGGAAGAGAGGGAGGTCCAGCTCAAGCAGTCCGGCTGTGACAGTGAATTCCCCCTTCCTCTGCCTTTTTGTTCTATTCAGGCCCTCAATGGGTTGGATAAGGCCCACGCACGCCGGGGAGGGCAATCTGCTTTACTCAGTCTACTGACCCACATGCCAGTCTTTTCTGGAAACACCCTAACCCTAGCCCTCCAACCCTCCTTCCACCCACTGTCTCCCTGAGCCTTGCCTCCATGGGCTGTCAGTGTCTAAGGTGTTTCTCTTCAGTTAGGATGGCTTGTCCCAACTTCCCTCTCTGACTTACTGAACTGGAGTCCTTGGCCAAGTTTCTGTTCTGCAATCCATCTGACTTTGGTGTCCCTGGATCCTTCAAGGAGAGACCCATGCAATTAAGCATGGTGGTTAGGGGCATGGAGTTTGGTGTTAGACATGGCCAAGTTTGAGTCCTAGCTGTTTCCTCTGGCAGTTATGGGACCTTGGGACCTAGTGCAAGCTATTTAGCATCTTTAAGCTTCCGTTTCCTCAGCTGCAAAATGAGAAGAGGACTACTGGGTATAGCACTGTTGAAAGGATCAGATGGGACCGAGCATATTAAATGTTTGGTACAGTGCCTCGCACTTACACCTGCCCAGTCTCAAAATCCTGAGCCTGTAAAATGGGATGATGTATACATATGGAATCTAAAAAAAAAAAAAATGTTCTGAAGAACATAGGGGCAGGACAGGAATAAAGACACAGACGTAGAGAATGGACTTGAGGACATGGGGAGGGGGAAGGGTAAGCTGGGACGAAGCGAGAGAGTGGCATGGACATTATACACTACCAAATGTAAAATAGATAGCTAGTGGGAAGCAGCCACATAGCACACGGAGATCAGCTGGGTGCTTTGTGACCACCAAGATACTTGCAATACTTTTTGATATCCCGCCCCAAAGTGACCATTTGTCATATTTGCCTGTCCAGTAATTGAATCAATTCTCTTTTTACTATGGGGGAAAGCCACAATATGTGAGCCTTGGTGGAGGACAAGTTCCCTCCAATGGAATCCGAAGATGCCAGGAACTCTGTTACTCTTTCTTTCCATGCCTAGCAGGTAGATGTGGACACACAACCTAAGCTTAACCAGCCTGGCTGACTTTGCATTTGCAGAGTACTGCAAAGATGCAGGTTAAAAAAAAAGAGCTGACAAATTGTTCAGGGTGATGACTGGGGGCATTGCCAGTCTAGCACAGGGATGGTTCTCCACTGAAAACCGTTGTTGGTGGCAATCAGAGGAATCAGAGCCAGGAATGGTGTCCTCACCTGACTGATTCTGTCTGTGATCTCATCTATGTTCTTGCCTGAGCTCCCTTTGGATCCCGCTCATTTTCTTAGGTGGTTCTCCAGCCTTCTTGTCAGTTCTCTGAGCTTGTTGGTAGCCTTTTAATACATTTCAAGTCCTGAGAGTTGGCATCTGTTGCTTGCAGTCATGAATTCTGGCTGCTACACTTGATATTGTCTAGCACGTGCTGAGCTCAATTAAGATGTACTGATTGTACTTGGAGCGGAGTCAAATGATCTAGACCTGTATTGGGAGCTTGAGGTCAGGTTGTGGAGGTCACCAAAATCAGACTGAAGAGTCTGCCAGCTAAGGCTGTTTGAACCATGGAATAGCAGTCATTTGAAAGGTGACAGCCTTAACCAACTAATTCACTCAAGTTTTCAATTTGTTTGAAGCACTGGGGTGGCCAAAAAGTTCGTTTGGGGTCTTAGGGAAAACCCAAATGAACTTTTTGGCCTACCAATAGTTTCCTTCTAGAGTAGACAGCATGACTGGGAAGGTACAGACATATGCTGCACATGTGAGCCTTTGTACACATTCCCCTACAAGGGAACTGGGCCATTGCCTCCCCACAGCATTGACTATAGGACTCTCAGCAGTCAACCATGCTCAGTCAGCCGCTGGGCTCCCATGACCAAGAGTGGCGCTAATATTCACAACGTCTATCAATCAATCAGCATATGTAGATAGTTGTCATTGCCATGGCTGCTCATTGTGAAAAGGGGGACTGAGTATACAAAGGCAGGACTTGAGATGAAAATGTAAAATTCTTTAAAAAATACCTTTTTTAAAAAGTAAGCTTTTTGCCTTGCATTAGAAGTTTTTTTCTTAAAGATAAAGCTCTTCAAGGCTTCCCTGGCGGCGCAGTGGTTGAGAGTCCGCCTGCTGATGCAGGGGACACGGGTTCCTGCCCCGGTCCAGGAAGATCCCACATGCCGCGGAGTGGCTGCGCCCCTGAGCCATGGCCGCTGGGCCTGCGCGTCTGGAGCCTGTGCTCCGCAACAGTGAGAGGCCCGCGTACCGCAAAAAAGAAAAAAGAAAGAAAAGGTAAAGCTCTTCAAGAAACAAAACAAAACAAAAAGTTTTAAGGGTTTCTCTGTTCTTAATCAATATTGCATTTGCTCTAAAAACAAATATAATATAAAAAGAAAAACTCAAAGATGAGGAGAACTACTGCATTTAGATTCATGAATTATAACTTTTAGGAGTGTTATGGTATGGGCATATCCTCAGTGAAAATATACCTTTTACTCAGTAAATTATATGCTTAAATTCCTTAAGGCTAACAGCCTTTACAAATAATTTTGCCATTTTTGCTATTCATTATTTTGGGGGGTTTTAAATTCAGACTTTTGATTGAATGTGATGTTATAATGTGTCACAAATAATCATTATATTTAGCTATAAAATAAAAATGTAGCCAAGAAATCCAGCTATCAAAAATAAAAATTTCATCACACAGTAAAAAAAAAAAGAGAGAGAGAGAGAGAATTGGGCCATTGGGAATGGGAGGGTGTTGATTACTTAGCTTCAGAAATTTATATTGCATCTTTGAATATGAAGATCAGACTTGGAGAGCTGGAAGGCCCTAGGGCTACAGGCTCCCCTAGGTCAGGTCTGGGATTTGATTTTCACCCTCCTTCCAAGCTAAGAAGTTAGCCTATTACTGTTTCATGGAATCTGGCAGAAGATACTAGTCTCCTGAGTCAGAGACAAAGGACGTTATTACTCCAGGCACATACTGTTTTTATTTGTTGTTTATCTGAAATTAAAGTTTAACTGGGCATCAGTTAAACCAGTATTTTTATTTGTTAAATCTGGCAAGTCCAGACACAACACATTGCGTGGATGTCGCCATATTTGTTTTGGTTGGTGCTCAAGCCTTCCCTCCTTGGCATACCCAGCAAGGCACACAGGAGCATGAGGGACCCCCTGGGCACACTGGCAGCAGCACTGGCACGTGGCTAAGGGACTACAGGCATCTGGGGGTTCCCACGCAGAGGTGTTCTCAGCAGTATCAGTGGGACCCTGACTTAAGCAATCAGCATTTCCCCCCAGCAGCAGTGAGCATGCCTCAAGTAGCCCAGCACCTAATGTGGGCTTGGGATTTCCAGGCCAGCTCTTTGATATCTGGGTGACAATTCTCTTTTTCCTCTTGTTCTCCTAGCTTCCCTTTCATATCCTTATTCCTTTTGCCCTTCCAGCCTTTAAAACACATTTAAAACCGATTCCCTGCATTATATTCCTTGTTGGATTATTTAGAGTGATGCTCATTCTCCTGGCTGGACAGTGACAGCTGGACAGATATAGCTACGGTGGCATATTCTTGATTAATAAGCCTCTGACTGCAGCCCAGGGCTCAGCATGTAATGGATGAATAAGAAATGCTTACTTAAAATGAATTAGATTATTTCTGGAGATTCATAGGTACAGATACAGGATACCATTATCCTAAAATAGATGGAAATCAAAGGCACTAGGAGAGGGAATGAATAGATGGAGCACATGGAATTTTTAGGGCAGTGAAACTACTCTGTATTCTCTTCTCAATTTTGCTGTGCATCTAAAACTACTCTAAAAAATAAAGTCTATTAAATATTAAAACATGCTTCAATATCACACACACACAAAAGGCACTAGGGGATGTCACAGGAAAACTTTTTCAAGCTAAGTATTAAAAAGTTAGTGTTAGGTAAGGCATTATGTACTACAGCTCAAAAGTGGAGGCGGTGGAAGACAGATTTTGAACAGTTTATTTTATTTTCAGTACATTTTCATTCACAGTATTAATCACAGTATCACGCTGTAATTCTCTTCTATAAATCTCCCCAAATGATGAAATGACATACAATAACACATTCATAGGAGGAAAATGTTTTAGCAGTGTGAGCGTAAATGTAAAAATGAATATTCCGCAGTCATTGATTCAACAATATTTATTATCTGTTACGGGCAAAGTAGAGCTAAAGCGACCTTTCAGATATAGTACATCAGCGTAAATGTAATGATTCGCAAGGGAATCTTAAAACGTTCCTCGTGGACCCCATGAACTTGATTTCTGTCTCTCTCAAGCATACATCGTCAGAACTGATGGCATGTGGGATATGGGTTGGGAAGATAAGAAACCAACTGATATTTACCGTGTTATTTGGTTTGCTAATAAACATTGCTCTATTTCATTAATCCTGTTTCAGGAGCCACTAAAGGAAGAGCAACTGCCTCTCATTACAAAGAGAAGGTTCTAGAAACTCATCTCACTCAACCTGGAATGAACCTGCAGTAAACTTTAGTGGATCCAAGTTGCTGACTCTGAGTTTAGAGATCAGTGGTGCATTATTCACTAGGAGAGCTGGGGCCGACTGCTACTCCTTTGTATCTCTCTGTGATGGTTCATTTTTTTTTTTCTTTGAGGTACGCGGGCCTCTCACTGCTGTGGCCTCTCCCGTTGCGGAGCACAGGCTCCGGACGCGCAGGCTCAGCGGCCATGGCTCACGGGCCCAGCCGCTCCGCGGCATGTGGGATCTTCCTGGACCGGGGCACGAACCCGTGTCCCCTGCATCGGCAGGTGGACTCTCAACCACTGCGCCACCAGGGAAGCCCTGTGATGGTTAATTTTATGTGTCAGCCTGACTGGGCCATGGAATGCCGGGATATTTGGCCAAACATTACTCTGGGTGTGTCTGTGAGAACGTTTCTGGATGAGATTAACATTTAAATCAGTAGACTGTGTAAAGCAAATTGCCCTCTTCAATGTGGGCCTCATCTAATCAGTTGAAGACCTGAATAGAAAGAACAAAAAGTCTGAGTAAGAGGAAACTCCTGCCTGAGGGCGTGAGCTGGGACATTGGTCTTTTCTGGCCTTTGGACTAGGACTGGAACATTAGTTCTCCAGGGTCTTTGGCCTTCCTGATTCAGATCTTGGGACTTAGCCTGTATAATCATGTGAGCTAACTCTTTATAATAAATTCTTTCTCTCTCTCTCTGTATATATATGTATGCACATCCTACTGGTTCTGTTTCTCTGGAGAACTCTAAATCAAAGTAACAAAGGTTCCTTGTGAGGGAGGGATGCAAGAAATTTAAGGACAGGTTATCCTATCTCACAGAACCTAAAATATGGGAAGACAAAGCAGAAACATATGAGAAGCTAAATAATATAATTTAAATAACTGCTCAAATACTAACAAAAAGATGTCAAAAGACAGTGCAAGAGTCCCTCAGATGGAAAGTGCAAACAATAAATACTTATCTTTCATGCAGATATCATCAGAGGAGCCTTTCTGGAGAAGTTGAGCTTAAAAATGCATCACAAAGGGTGAAGAAAACAAGAGAAGACTTACTCAGTGTGGATGAGGGAGAGGAAAGTGTAGATTGGCAATGAGTAGAAAATTCTGGCAGAAGTGTTAGCTTCACGTATGGAAAGAAGGAAAGATAAGATTGAAACACAGGCTGAGGTAAGATTGTGGAATGCACCAAAGACCAGGCTAAACGATCTGCAGTTAATTTTATAGCTCTATATAGCTACTGAAGATTTGCCTTCCATATGACACTTGAGAAAATTTAGTTCGGTGTGTATAGTGGGTGAAATGGTATCCCCTGCAAAGGATATATCCATCCAGAACCTCAGAATGTGACCACCTTATTTGGAATAAGGGTCTTTGCAGATGTAATTAAAGATCTCGAGATAAGATCATCCTGGATTAGGTCGGGCCCTAAATTCAATGCCAAGTGACCTTATAAGAGACAGGAAAGGAGAAGACACACAGAGATACTGGGGAGAAGGCCACGTGAAGATGAAGGCAGAGATTGGAGTGATGCAGCTATAAGCCAAGGACGGCCAAGATTTTCCAGCAACTACTAGAATCTAGGAAAGAGGCAGGAAACAATTTCTCTCTCAAAACCTCCACACGGAACCAACCCTGCCCACACCTTAATTTCGGACTTCTGGCCTCCAGAACTATGAGAGGACAATTCCTATAGTTTTAAGTCACCAAGTTTATGGTAATTTGTTACAGCAGCCCTAACATATTAATCCTGTGGGGATGTGTAGGTAAATTACATAGGGCAAGAGCCTAGAGATGGAGTAGCTAGCTAGTAGGAGGTTTTGACAACCCAAGTCATTTCTATGTGTTCTACTTTATTAAGGACCATGCAGTATCCCTGTGTTGATTTCTCATAAATTCTGTCTACATGATACGAAAAAATTGGTTGCAAAAAAATACTTGTCAGAACTTTAGGTATCATAAAATCCAAATCCTAACAGAAAATTTAAAAAGTATAACCCAAAATTGGTCATTGTTGTTGTGATGGTTAATGTTATGTGTCACCTTGAGTGGGCCATGGGTATCTGGTTAAACATTGTTTCTGGATGTGTCTGTGAGGGCGTTTCTTTAAGAGATTAGCATTTGAGTTGAACTGAGTAGCGCAGGTGGTCCTCACCAAGGCAGGTAAGCATGCTCCAATCTGTTGAGGGCCTAAATAGAACAAAAAAGCAGAGGAAGTTTGAGTTCACTTTCTTTCTTTCTTTTTTTTTTTTTTTTTGCGGTACACTGGCCTCTCACTGTTATGGCCTCTCCCACTGCGGAGCACAGGCTCCAAACGTGCAGGCTCAGCGGCCATGGCTCACGGGCCCAGCCGCTCTGCGGCATGTGGGATCTTCCCGGACCGGGGCACGAACCCGTGTCCCCTGCATCGGCAGGTGGATTCTCAACCACTGCGCCACCAGGGAAGCTCGAGTTCACTTGCTTTGCTTGATTGCTTGAGCTGGGACACAGGTCCCCTCATGCCCTCAGCTCTCCTAATTCTCAGGTCTTCAGACCTGCACTGGAATCTATACCATCTCTGGCTCTCAGGCCTTTGAACTTCATCACTGGTCTTCCTGGGTCTATAGCTTGCAGACAGCCAATTGTGGGAATTCTCAGCCTGCACAACTGTGTGAACCAACACCTTATAACAAATCTCTTTATAGTAAATATAATAAATCTTTATCTATGTACATCCTAATGTTCTGTTTCTCCGGAGAACCTTGACTAATACAGTTGTGTTTCACTAAATTTAGTGAAATTTGCTAAATATGTTGGTCGCATAATTACAAATGAGTTATGTATATATATAATTTAATAAGTGCTACCAAGAAGTATGGGATGCTACAAGAATGTATATGAAGAGGATCTGAGCTAGTCTTGGGGGTCAGGGTAGGGGCTAGTGCTGCTTAAGCTGAGCTCTGAAGGGTGGGTAGAAAGAGACTGAGTGGACAGGGGTGGGCATTTCCTCACAGAGGCTGGAGGAGGCAGGCAAGTTCAACGAGCTGCAAGGCAGAGCGCTGGAGAGCACAGAACAATGGAAAAGGGAGGCCTGTGCAGCCAGGAACCTGTTAAGAAGTTTGGATTTTATCCTAAGAGGAATGAGAAGTCCTTGGAGGATTTTAAGCAGGGAGTGACATGGTTGATTTGGCAGGAGACCAGAGAGGGATTTGGGCCAAATCCTTATTAGTTATGATTAGCTGTCACTTGCCTGGCTTTGCCCTTTTTTACCTAAATGGCTTGAAACCCAGCAGGAATAGCTTTCAGTAAAATAGGATGCAAGTTTTCTGGATCCTGACCATTCTCTCATCAGAATCATACCCTCAACCCACACTGCTGGATGTCTGGAACATCTGTCCAGGGACCTGTGATGGATTCAATACGGTTCTTCCAGGTCCTGCTGAGGTGGGACCAGACGCTCCTCTCTCTAGTGAGTTCCCATCATAGAGAACAGGCGTTTGTGGTAGGGGAAGTTCTCAAAGGAGGAATGGGTATTACTGGAGGCAAGCAATCAATTCTAGGGCCGGAGCAGAGGCGATCTGGACCATCACTTCCTACAGGACGTTTCCCCAGTGAAGCAGGTGAGATCTCGCCCCAGGGAAATTCGAGATTAATCCAAAGGCCACAGTGGTGGACTCAGCTCAAATGATCTCAGGGGTGTAAGCTTTTCAGATTGGAGTTGGCTTGGCGTTTATCATCCTTTTTTTTTTTCTTTCTTTCTTTTTTTTTTAGAATCTAGATAAAGTTTATTTAAAAAATATATTTACAAGTTTACTAGAACATTACATATAAAATGATGCGGAGTGGAGATTAATACAAAATTTTCTTGAATATGGAAATATCAAATTGATCAGTTATAGCTGCTTCTTGGTACCCTTATTTTATTTATTTATTTTTAAATATTTTTATTGGAGTATAGTTGATTTACAGTGTTGTGCTACTTTCTGCTGTACAGCAGAGTGAATCAGTTATACATATATTAACTCTTTTTTAGATTCTTTCCCATATAGGTCATTACAGAGCATTGAGTAGAGTTCCCTATGCTATAAAGTAGGTCCTTATTAGTATTCTATTTTATATAGAGTAGCGTGTATATGTCAGTTCCAATCTGGCATTTATCATCTTTGTCTCTTTATTCCTTCTTATCCGGTCCTTTAAACTGGCTGACAGTTCCTTAACCTGGCACTCCAGAAGGAAGAGATTTAGGTGTGTATTATTGTAGTAAGGAAGTTTAAAGAAATCGATGTTTATGTTTCCAGTAAGCTAATGATGTCTATCCTAGGACTCAAACTCAGAGAGCAGCATGGCTAACTAGAGGATAGAGCCTGAGGCACAGGCTTGGTAGCACCTGGGACAGAAGCAGGTTATAGCTTAGACAACCTTAGGATTTGTTGTCTGCTTGGGGGCATAACTGGAATGACAGCCTACCCTTATGTAGTGGTTCTTATGTGTCAGGTCACCTATGTGTCTAAGGCCTTCACATATATTAGCTCCTTTAATCCGTTTAACAACCTACTGAATAGATGAACGCCTAATTTACAGTTGAGGAAACTAAGGCACAGAATGGATACCTTACTGCTAGTCAGTGGCAGGGCTGGGATTTGAAATTTAATTTAAAAAGGCAGGCACCACAGTGGAAAAAGAGACAAAGGATATAAAAAGAAATGAAGATATACAGATTCTCAATAAACTTACAAAGTAAGGCTTCACCTTCCCAGGAATCAAATATACTTACAAAGCAAGATGTCATTTTGGTCTATCAGACTGAAAAAGAATACAATAGGATGATAATAGTAGAGAGTGGTGTGAGAGTATGGGGGACATCTGTGCTTTTGAACACTGTTGGCAGAAAAGTAAACGGACACACTTCGCTGGAGAGCAATCCAATTTAAAAGTGGGCAGAGGACCTGAATAGACATTTTCCCAAAGAAGAGACACAGATGGCCAACAGACACATGAAAAGATGCTCAACATCACTAATCATCAGGGAAATGCAAATCAAAACCACAATGAGATATCACTCCACATCTTTCAGAATGGTGGTCATCAAAAGGAAAAGAAATAACAATTGTTGGCAAGGAGGTGGAAAAAGGGGACGCTTATGCACTGTTATTGGGAATGTAAATTGGTACAGCCACTATGGAAAACACTATGGAGGTTCCTGAAAAAATTAAGACTAGAATTACCATATGATCCAGCAATCCCTCTTCTTGGTATATATCTGGAGGAAATGAAATCACTCTCACAAATAGATATCTGCATCCCCATGTTTATTGCAGCATTATTCACAATAGCCAATATGTGGAAACAACCTAACTGTCTGCTGATAGATGAATAGATACATAAAATGTGATATATATGTATAGATACATATAAACCAATTTATATATATACATTTATGATGGAATAGTTTTCAGCAGTAAAAAGGGAAATCCTGCCCTTTGCGACAACATGGATGAAACTTGAAGGCATTATGCTAATTAAAATAAGTCAGGGAGAGAAAGACAAATACTATATAATATCACTTATATATGAAATAAAAAAATTTCAGTCTTGTAGAAACAGAGTAGAATGATGGATGTCAGGCACTGGGGAGTGGGGGAAATTGGGAGATGGTGTTCAAAGTGTATAAACTTTCAGTTATGAGATGAATAAATTCTAGGGCTCTAAGGTATGGTATGATGACTATACTTAACAATACAATTCCTCCCCCCTTTTTTCATGTATCTAGATAGATGCTAACTAAACTTATTGTGGTAATCATTTTGCAATATATGTAAGTCAAGTCATTATGCTGTAGACCTTAAACGTATACAGTGGTGTATGCCAGTTATATCTCAATAAAACTAAAAGAAAAAAATGCTGAATTGTATACTTGAAATTTGACAAAAATGTTCTCACTACAGAAAATAATGGTCACTATGTGAGATGGTGGACATGTTAACTAACCTTATTTTGGCAATGATTTCACAATATGTGTTACATCCAATCATCACACTGTACACTTGAAACTTACACAGTAGTATTTGTCAATTATATCTCAATAAAGCTGAAAAAAGAAAAACATACAGCAGCATCCATCCTTGGTTGTTTTAGGGGCTGAGGATCCTGTTAGTGTCTCTTTAAGCTCTAACATCACTCGCTCCCTCTCTCACTCCATCCCCAGCAGGATCACTGATGTGGGTCCTGCACTGTGTGTCATTAGGCTTGGGATGGGGGTTCCCCTGGGAGGGGTGAAGGGACTATAAATACAGCCGAGCTGGGCTGAGAGCTCCCTGGCTCTGGGCCCTGTCTCAGGTGTGGCTTTGTGCTGCTTTTCTTTCCTTCCGAGAGACTGGTGAGGTTAACCATTTGGAAGGATGTCACCCCCCACTGAAAGAGATGCATCCACTCTTGCCCAGTCCTGGCTCCCACCCCCAGCCCAGGCTGGGCTTAGGTCCCCTGCCCAGGAGGAAAGACCCGCAGTAAAAATATGTATGCCCCAGATTAATTTATGAATGTAATACCTTTTTAATCAAAATCCCGTGACTATTTTCTTAGAACATGGCCAACTAATTCTACGTTACTAAAATTTATCTGATGGACTGACTAAATGGTTAAGCCTAAGTTTTTGAAGTTTCAGAAGTTTTTGAAAAAGGAAAAAAATAATGTGGAGAACTTGTCTTAGCAGGTCATAAAATATACTATGAATTTCCTGAAATGTCCTTGCTTGTAAAATGGGGAACAAAAATGCTTCTCAGCAGGGTTTTTTGTAAAGATAATAAGAACTTGTAAAGTTCTTGGCAATTGATAAATGGCAGTTGTTATTATTTTATTCCCTGGATAGCTTCGATAAATTTGTAGGTTTGGGGGTACAGTCAAAGAAGCACCTACCTTCTAACCTTTGTTGTTGAAATAGGAAGTGAGGACTTCTGTGTAGGAAGGGGGGAAGGGTCTTGGGACCCAAAATATGTCCAAGATTGCAGCAGCAGCTGAAGAGAGTGAGTTGATAAAGGACAAGTATGGCTGAGGGACTAAATAATATTGGACCTCATCAATTAATATGTATTGTTTTACAGCACTGATTCTCTAGCTGCTTGACCCTGGGCAAATTACTTAACCTCTTTAAACCTCTGTTTTCTAATAGGTAAAACGTGGATTAATAATAACCATCTGTAGTATTGCTGTGAGCAATAAAAGATAGCACATGTAAAGCATTTATCATATTGCCTGATGTGTGGGGAGGACTCCATAAGTGGTAGCAATGATTAGTTTTGTAGCATGTGGTTGGTTTTGCTGGGCTATGCAGGGAAGAATGACTGAGCCAGAGGACTGAGGGCTCCAGGCATGGTGAGGAAAGAAGTAGGATGAGTGGAGGGTCAGACATGGAGCCATCAAAGGAGATGGGCAGGATTCTTTGGATATTGCCAAGCACATTAGTAGTCATCCACGTAAGCTTCAACTTGCCTAAGTCAAGATCAGGCTTGTCTATGTATTGGCTGCTGCTCACCAGCCAATACTTCAGCCCCGGCCCCAGGAGTCCACTCTGCCCTTTCACTGATGGAAGTTCTGAAACTCAAACCACCTATCATGTCATTTTTCTTTCTTTATTGTTTTTCAAATTATTTTATTTGATTTTTTCCACACTGAATGGATTGTGACACCTTAGTTCCCCGACAAGGGACTGAACCTAGGCTCCAGCAGTGAAAGCACTGAGTCCTAACCACTGGGCTGCCAGGGAATTCCGTGTCATGTCATTTTTCTTTGTAGCCACACCTTCTTCAAGTTGCACAAATGGACTGATGGTTTTCCTCTGTCCAGGAACTAGTTAGAATACAGTTCTGGAAGGATCTATTTTTTTGTCTACAGGCTCACCCATAACATTTCTGGACCAAGGCAAGAGTGCCAGTGGAGGCCCAAATGCCATCATCTTAAATCAAATACAGTCATCTTCATTATTCCCAGATTTCGGAATTGCACATTTGTCTACTTGCTAAAATTTATTTGTAACTCCCAAATCAATACTCGTGACATTTTCATCATCATTCCTCCGTCCCCATCTGAGGTCGAACAAAGCAACAGTGTGCCTCTTGTTTCAACTCAAACTGTAATCGAGGGCCCTTTTTGTAGTTTATTTAGTGTCATGTTTTTTGCATTTTCTGCTTTTTGTTGGGGATTTCACTGTTTGAAATGACTCCAAGTCTAATTCTGAAGTGCCGTCTCAGGTTCTTAAGTGCAAGAGGGCTGGGATGTGCCTTATGAAGAAAACACCTGAGTTAGATAAGCTTCATTCAGACATCTAACAGCGCTGTTGGCCATGAGTTCAATGTTAATGAACCAACAATATATATTAAATAAGGTCTCTTCAAATAGAAGCACTCATAAAACAAGGGTATGCTTTGATCAGTTGACAAAAGTTGTAACCGGAGGCTTCCAGGAACCTAACCCTGTATTTCCCCTAAGAGCAATGGTTCCGTATTTGCTCTTCAGGTTTGCAGCCACGTTATGGACCATGACAAGAATGACTGTATGTTCTTCCTCCTACTATGACAAATACACATTCAGGATGACCTGGAAGGCAGGTTCAAACGACCAGACCTGTGCTGGAGAGCTGGCCTCTGGCCTGCAGCTCACTTCCTTGCCACCTTCAGCTCTGTGTGTGCCTGTGTCTGAACCCCCTGGGCTGCAGGTCCAAGCTCTGCCCACAACCCTGTAAACAGCCCTCCTTGGCCACGGCTTAAATGGACAGACGGGGGAAGAAGCCAGGCAAGCTTTGGAAACCATCTCAGGGCCAATTGGGCAGGGCACTTTGGGCATTCCAGGGTACCTGGGATGTGGTCTAGAAGGTTGGAAGGGTCACCCTGGCCTCATGGATTTCTTGCCATATCCAAAATGAGGCCTCTCAAGGTCAAGGCTGAGGACTTTCCTGCCTGCCTACACAGCTTTTAACCCTAAGCAGGTGGGAAAGGATGCTTGCTGATCAGTGACATTTTTCTTCATTTCTATTGATTATTTCTCAGGTGACTGCAATCCAAAGCAGTGCACAGGGATCTTGTACCAGAGACATGAGAATCTTGTCTTTCCTGTTTTGTTCTAGTATTTTCTCTTCTAGGTATTCTAGTATCTAGTATTTCTCCTCCAGCTGGAGGCATAACTTGAAGTTGTCTCTTCCAAGTATGAATGTGAATTCTTCTCACACCTCAGTATTCCCAAATTTCTGCAGAGTACTGAGCCTGGAGAAAAGAGACTCTTTGGTCCCTTCCTAAATATTTATCCTAATGTGACAGGACCCCTCTCGCCCTCCATGTGGGTAGCAGGCAGTGATTAAGTCAGCAACTCTCCAATTACCAGCCAACTGGGGGCAAGGGTATTAACTCTGCTGCTGTCTTCGCAAGTAATTAAAAAGAGGTTACTGAGATGAATTCTAGGAGGACATTTTTCTGGAAGCAATATTTACTATCTGGAGAATTTCAAGATCTGAGTCCTCAGGGAGGCTTCCAGCTGCAAGGCCAAATGTGGCTGCAAAAGGAATAATAATTTTTGGTGCCTCGATGCTGGTGTCTACGTTTCATTGGTGCCGGGCCTCTCATTGGCTTTCTCATCAGAAAGTCAGGAAGTCAGATTGTATCAGCTCACTCATGGGACTATGAAATTAGTTTAGGGGCTACTTAACGCAGTTGCGTGTAGGAGAGTGTTAAACTGACGATGCTTGCTTGGGGAACTGGGGATTAGTGTGGTTAAGCAACCATAGGTCTAGGGATGCCCTACCTCTAAATATCTTGTCTGAATTTGAAAACCGCATGTCCTAATGTTGGAATGAGAGAATATTGTCAACAGTGGGCAGTGAATATACTTTTGTAGCGAAGCCATAGTCAGCATTTTATTAAAAGCTTGACTATATGCAGTGGAGAATTTTAAAGACAATGTACTAATTTAGGGTAGCGTTTGAATATTCTGCATTGCAGCAAGTTTCTCTTCCCTCTTTGCCAAAAAGTGAGGTTTATTAGAGGCAGACAGGAAACGTGACTCTGGCATGCAGCAGCTGGGAAACTGTGAGCTGTGCTTGACCTCTCTATGCCTCGGTTTCCTCATCTGTAAAAGGAGGTTACATGCTCTAAAAGCTGGCTGTAAAGAGTAGCTTGGGCAGTGTGTCTCAAGTGCCTGTCATATAAGGGTGTTTGAAGCCATATAATGACTGTCATAGTTGCTGACTTTTTGCCCAGCCCATGGCTCTACCTTTTGCCACCCTTTGCAGGGAATCAGCCCCTCGGCTTTGTTTTGTCGCCGGGTCTTCGTACTGCCCTGAATTTTCTTCTTACGGAAATTGGGGGCCCTTTGCTTGCCTGACATTTCCTGATCGGACAATTTGGAAAAAGCAGATAGGGCAACCCCTCACAAAGCTCAACTGCCCACGGGTATAAGCTGTCTCCTGCAACTTGAAGCTTTATTAGCAATAAAACTGAGAGCCTAGCTTCCAGAGGCATCATGGCATATTGATTAAGAGATTGGTCTCCAGAGTCAGATTGGCTGGCTTCGAATTTCACCTCTGCCCCTTACTGGTATGTAAATTTTCCGACCCCCTAAGCCCTGTTGGGCCTCAGTTTCTCTTCTATAAAAGGGAGAAGATAATAGAACCTACTTGATAGGTTTACTGGGACCTTTGGATGAGTTAGTAGTATATGGAAAACATTTAGAACAGTACCTGGTAAACAAGTGTTAACTAATTGCTAGTCCCTGGTCGCAGTCAGCAGTTTATTCAGAACTTGCTCAGGGAAGGCAGATGGTGGACCCTGGGCCCCACAGAGACTCCCATCCCCGTTTCTGCTCTTCCACGGCTCCCCTGCACCTTTGCCACTGTTCCTGAGCCCCAGCATCTCCTGGCCACCCCACCTGCCCTGGCTGTAATTTCCGCGAATCCTGCTTCAAAACCACTGTGCTACTTTTCCAGTTTTTAAATAGATTATTCTCTCTGCTGGAAATTGAGTGTCTGTCTTCTCTGTCATCAGTTATCGTTACACCATCCACCCAGGCCGTGGATTCAAAGAGAGCCAGCGCCCTTTCTTCTGCAGTCCTCATAAACCTGTGCTAGCTCTGGATTTCAACCTTCAGCAAATCGTTCTTGCAGATATGGGCCCCTGCTTGGTAATTATCTTTGGTTATCGGCCCTCTGTTGATCTTTAGCAGGCTTCTTTAAAAACTAAGTTCTTTAGGGAGACACTTTGCCCCCAAAAGCCTTTTACTACCTGATTCCCTCCCTCACTTGGGAAACCTTTATTGGCTGATTGCTTTGTGCCAAGTCTATGAGAAGGTGAGCTACCCCCTGGCCCAGAAGAATGTGTAGTTCAGTGGTCTTAAACCCTGCTCCTGGGGGTCCTAAGGGTCCCGCGGGAGCTCCTCAGGGGCCACCAGGGAAAGAGTGTGTGTGCAGTGGGCGTGTCTGAGTGGTTGCGGTGTTACCCTGCCTCCCACATCGTTCCAGAATGACTCTGCTTTTCTTTGTTCTGCATGTCGGTTTTCTGTGTAGGCTTCTATCCACAGAGAGGACTGCACTGTTTGTAAAAAAAACTTGAACACCATTGACCTAATGTTTTCCACTGAATTTATTCAGAATAACTTTTTTTTTTTTTGTGGTATGCGGGCCTCTCACTGTTGAGGCTTCTCCCGTTGTGGATCACAGGCTCCGGACGTGCAGGCTCAGCGCCCATGGCTCACGGACCCAGCCGCTCCGCGGCATGTGGGATCTTCCCGGACCGGGGCACGAACCCGTGTCCCCTGCATTGGCAGGCGGACTCTCAACCACTGCACCACCAGGGAAGCCCCAGAATAACTTTTTATAGTGGTTTAACCCTTCTTCCAGCTTGTGTTTGGCCAACAAGATGACAGAGCAATCCGGCGGAGACATTGGCACCAGTCACACACAGAGCCAAGCAGAGGGGACCCGGACGTTCCAGAAAGACCTGGCGGGTCAAGGCTAGGATATTCGCAGTCATAAGTCTATAACATGAGAAGGAGGAGGAAGAGGTACCACATATAAATTGATTCCAAAAGAGTTCCCCAAATATTTTAAGCAGTGACCACGCTGTTGAAATAAGTTTATGGCCCCTAGAAATGCTAGAAGCTCTAAAATAAGCTCTTGAGGTCGTTTTAGACTTCCAGAATTCAAAATATTCAAAATATCAAACAGGAACTTTGCCAAGGGCAGGAGACTAGACTTTGCTCTCTTAACTTTGTCAGGTGTTTGTTAAGGCAAAACTTTACAGATCTAAGGTAATCAAGGATTGACCAATTGCTCAATCCCTGAACTATAAAAATGCATCTACTGTAACCAATCAGAATATCTGGCTCATTCTCCTTTTATAAACATTTTTAAAGGATCCATATATTTGCATATGTGTAGAGCATTTCTGGAAGAGGCTCTAGAATGGAAACTTCATGGGGCAAATCTTTTTTCCCCTGCTTTGTTTATTTATGTATCCCGTGATGATGCCTGGCATATAACAGATGTTCAACAGATATGTGTTGAGTGGTAAAGGTGGTTGCCTCTGGGGAGTGGGACTGGGAGTTGGTGGAACTGTTACTTTTCAGCTTATACCCACAATGGGATTTATTTGTATAGTGATGGTGGGAAGAACGTCTGCTCCTGTCCTTGTACTTTTGCGCACAGAAGACAAAGACACATCTGCTCTTGTTCCACTGCTGTCCTTTGCCCTTATGACCACATCTCCCACACCGGCCACCCTGAGGAGGTGTGTATGTTCTGGCTTGGTATTCTTGTATTCTTAGTGGGCAGGAATCCACTCTTCTTTGTCCATTTCCCAACCGCACTGCATTATGATCAGGCCTCACTTCCGAAAGCAGGTGTGGCCGTAAATCCGACTCTCAGTTTCAGCCTTCCTACTAATGCCTTGCTCATGGGACTGGATCAAAGTAGACACTGGAGTCTGTTCCTCAAACTTGGACATTTTAGATTCAGGCAAGTCGGTGTGGGAAAACTTGCGTGGGAACAGAGTTCTCTTGGGGATTAATGAGAGTTGTACTTTGTTTCCCACTTGGTTCTTATGTTTCTGTGTACATTTCCTGGAGAAGGGACTACAGGGTGGTGTGTGGTAGCATTCAGGGACCCCAAACTCATCCCAATCCTATGACACTGTAGTGCTTTTAGTTACTTAGTCTACCGTGTGCATACATTATCTTTGAAAAGAGTCTATGGATAAGAAGATAATAACAAAGTGAGAAGGGATAACGGGTTTTTTGGTCCACCTACACAACAGAATAATTATTTTTCATAAACACTGTTGAAGGTAATTTGTATTTATAAACAGAAGAGATCATAATAATCGGTTGGCAGAATGATTCGGTGTGAAGAGACTCTTTGAGAAAACTGGCTCATAGAATCATTAAATACTTTGGTTAGGATAAAAATGCAAAGAAGTAGAATTACCACTGAAAAACGTTGGTGTCTGAAACAGACACTAACACATTCAATGTGAATGGGGGGTGAGGAATCCGTTGCTATAGTGTCTAAAGTGGGATTGTAATATTGTCACATATATTTTGGAAGAGTTGCTCCTCTAGGAATTGAGTAAGGATGAACACTTTTGTTATTCTGAGATGGCTTCTGCTTTGTGTCTATGTGAAGCAGTATTGTATTAACAATGACAATAGCAATAATAACTGACACCCACTGATTGCTTCCTGTGAAATAAGCACAGAAATTCTTATGTGTATTAAATCCAGTGAGGAAGGTACTGTCATTATCCCATTTGACAGCTGAGGAAATGAACACACAGGTAGGCTTATGTCACATACTACTAAGGGGGTAAGGTTGGGATCCCAGGTGTGCTAAAGTTGGCTCCTATGGCTCTAGAGAGAGGAAGATGCACATCTCTCCCCAGCACCATGTTCAATGACCTCATGTGGACAGCTTGATAGGGGTCACTGTGGGAGAATTTACACCCCAAGAACTGGCAAATGCTGTAAATCGTGCGGGTGTTTTTGTTTATTTTTTTCCCCTGAGATGTGGCTGCTAAACATTTACTGACACATCACTGGATAGGATTCTAACCCAGGCAGTTTGATTTCAGGGCATTTTGGCAAAGATGAATGTTTTCATGCCAAATTATTGATAATAGTATTACACATTTCCTATTGCGTGAGCCACTTTTATTCGGGTATTCTGTTACTTCCAGACAAATGCACAGTAATTGATTCCTAACACTTCCTTATAGAGGTGTTATGAGTATTAAATAAGATGATGCATTTGAATTAGTTAGAATAGGGCTTCCTGTCGTAGATATGAGCCGTAGAAGAATGCCCAGCAGAGATATGTCCCTACGCCACTGCAGTCATCAATTTCAAACTATTTCTCTACCTTCATAGGAACTAAGGAATGGCAAAACTGACCATATCTCCATTTTCTCCCTCTTCCAGAGTCTATATCCTGGGGCAAAAAATAAATGAGTTAGGGAGAGAAGTCATCAGGATAATCTGTGCTGTTAGTTTACAAACCCGTTTTGCCAGTTCCATGCTCCATGAAAACAAAGCCTGAACAACTGACTTCCCACCCTGCCTCTGCCCTGCACCCCACACCCTCTGTGGGACCCCAGGGAGTGAAGCTGGATCGTGACCAGCAGAGCATCCGTAAGACATGACATCATTTGGCAAAACCCAAATCAGCATGTATAGGAGATGTGGTACTGTCATTTGACTGAGATGCTAAGGATTTTGGGTAAAAAACATAATGGTCTCTTATCACCAGGAAGGCAATGCTCATCTTTGTGGGCAGCCAAAAACAATGGCCACAACAAAAACATCAAGGTCAATGAGAAAAGGAACAGCCTATAATTGCCGAGTGCTAACTAGATGTCAGGCATTTTTCTAAGCATTGTATATGCATTGTTTTATTATATTATCCCAGCAGCCCTCTGAGCGATGTACAGTAAGTGTCCCCATGTTTTAGAAGAGGAAACTGAGCTTTAGAGATGTTGAATAACTGGCTTCAGATCATATAGGTGGCAAGAGGTTGAGGGAATGTGGAGCCCGTGACAATTTGACTCCAGAATTCTTGTCCCCAATGATGACATCATGTTGCCAAGGAGTCCCATTGAGGGAATGGAGCTAAAGTGTTGTCTTGGGGCTTCCAGGTTCTGAGACCACGGTCAGACAAGAATCTCCATCAAAGAACTCTCTTTGAACTGTGTTCCCAAGACCTTCTCTGACCACTAGCCCCCCTGACCTATTGCCTTGGCTTTGGGTTACTTAGCACATCTATCCTTGAACACACTCAACATTTTTGTGTGTCTGGCTTCAGTATCAACTTCCCCTTCCTCTACCCTGATGATGCAGTAATATTTCAGCCTTTGTCTGTGCCTTGAATACTGCCAGCTCGCATATCTTATGTACAAACTACCCTGTAGAGCTGACCGAAGGCATCAACTCTCCTTCTTAAGAGTTATCCACTCCAGTTCTCAACAGACACATTAACAATGCCTTATGATTGAAGAACTAAGGCACTGTGTGTATAAAGAAAGAGGTTTAAAATATTTTATTAGAGAACACACACAGATATTGAACAATTTAAACATTATGGCATCCATATTTAGAAGGGTAGTATAAATGCTTATAATTTGAACAGTCACTTTATTAAACAAATAAAATAAATTCCTTTTGAAGAGTGAGCTGCGTGATTCATAAAGTCCATTTTTTCAATAATTTATTCATCTGCTTTATATATACTTTTGTTTTCTTTTAAAAAAGTAACCAACATGATTGTTCACCATATCACATCAGAAACAAATAGATCTGTAAAAATGACATCTAGAAACTGCAGAAACACTTAAACAGCACATTCTATGGATATTGAATCCATGTAAAAGGAATTAAATGCTTTAGAAGCCATTGTAGTCAGCCTGGGAGTCATATACATGCATCCATACAAAATGGTGCAGCGAATTCAAGTATAACAATTCACACACATGAGCATGTTTATCTGACATCAGAGAGAATCCTCCCTCCTGTAGCACAGAGCACAGACCCAACTCCCAGCATGATCCAGACGAACTTTGTTACACGGCGGGAAAGGTTGGTGAGATCAACTCAACCGACCAAATAGCAAACCTGGAGAAGATGGACGTGTACGCGAGCGGTGTGTAGTGGAACTCACACCTCGTGGGGATCTTATTTGTCACAGCAATAGTAGGGGTGATAGGAAAACCATAGCAGCTAAACTCAGCCCGTCAGCTCACATTTGCTTCCCTGGCAATGTGGAAATGCCATGTTTGTGTTTTGAACAGATCTAATGAGGCGACAAACCATAAAGCTGCAGTAAGCCGGGAATGTCCTGGGGTTCATGCTTAAATGGCATCAGCTTTATTTACTAAAACACAGATTTATTTTCATAGACAGAAGGAACCTCTAAATTTGTTTTCCTTAGTCCCAGAAAGTCAAGCCCCTCCTCATGGCTGCTTGATTGTGAAAGTGCAGCTCCAAGGCCTTCGTTTCTGTTTCAGTTTCTCCCAACACCTCTGCTGCACTGGGTGTGGAATAAAACCCTAGGCACCATTCAATAATAATGTGCCCTGATACAGCATAAGATACCCACCCTTCACTGACGGACGGTGGGAAAGGCAGCCTCTGGGGGTACTGTAGTGATCCAATTATTTTCTGCATTTTTTGGGTAGGAAAAACTTTCTTCGAAAACGTATTGCTCGGCCATTTTCTTGCTAAAAACAAGTCCTCCATTTTTAAAAACATTAATTGCATCATCTAAGATTTGCTCATTAAGGCTAACAAAGCGTTTGGTTATCCTAACGGATTAGCTACTTCATGTTCAAGCAAATGTTTATTTGCATGACGAGAACTGGACTTGTTTTCTTCTGTTTAGCCATCCCCCTGTAATGCTGTGCTAAGCCTTGAAACCTAAGATAATCAGAAGACTGAGAAACTAAGGTCCTTCAGCCAAGCCAAACGCAGGAGCTCTGATACGAAAGGCCCTGGACTCATGATGTACTGGCTCGTCCTTGGTTCTTCCTTGGCTTAAAAGAAGAGTGAGAAGAACAGCCAGCGTGGTTTGCCTGCAGAGGACGTGAGGGCTGGGGATTTGGCTGCCATGATAAGCAAGGCTGACTTCCACTTGCCCTGGCCCACTGGAGGAAGAGGCAGCCCAGCACATGCCTGGGGATCACAGCCCCTTGGCTTTTGCACGGGTGCATCCCTTCCTTGCTTGGAACAACTCCTGCTGTTCCCAATTCCACTTTTTCCTCCAGGATGCCACCAAGAGGCCACTATTTTTGAGAAGCCTTCTACCAAACTCCCACGGTACCACGTGAATGCTCGTGCTCGTGTGCTTACCCCGTCTGCTCTTATTGACTTGCCTGGACTCTCCACACACCACAGGTGCCTCACCGGATATTACAGAACAGATAAATGAGGGAAGGAGCTGCGTGTGCAAAGGCAGCTTCCTTTGCAGGAAGTTGATTTCGTTTTGCAGTATGACTTCTACTTCTATCGATGTGCTAGAATTTGAGGGACACAAAAGGAACTTCAGTGTTTACCTTTTCAGAACAGAACAGGGGGAGTTGTACTAAGCTGACTCTCAAAATGCTGAGCTATTGTTCCTCAAACCTGTTTTCTTCATTCTCTTTACATTCAAAATCATTTCCTAAATCACTGTTGTCCCAGCGCTGACAAGAGTCATCTGCAAGGTTTGTGCCTTAGTCAGATAAATGCTGGATAAAGAAGGAAATCCACGTGGCAGGGAAGACTTACAAGCTCCTGAGGTGGATAGCAGGAAAGGTGGTTGGGATGGAGACCCCCCCCTTCAATGGGAGGTAAGGACCACACTCATGAACGTGAAGCTGGCTTCATGTAATGGATGTATGCGCCCTCAAAAAACAAGGCAGATCAACCTTTAAGGAATTATATTAATACTCAATATACTAAACGTTATGCATCAAATTGATGAAAATTTTATCCTCCTGTAGAGTAAGAATTCTTACTCCAAACCCATGTCTTCATTTGTACAAGTTCAGACTTTGGTTCTTTGGTAAATCGAAGCCCACGCTTATGTCCCTGTTCGCAGCCCCGTTGCATTCTGCTCCCTATGAGGTGATGCTCTGCTTTCCATCTCCCAGCACTGAAAGGATGGAAAACTCTTCTTTTTAATTTGGGCCAACACCAATCCATTTACCCCTGCCACAAGTCAGCAGCTGCTTCAAAAACCCAGAACACCGAAATAGACATAGGCTATGTTTCTACAAAGCAGAGTTGGGCCAAGAACCTCATCCCTGAAAGTGACTTTTCTCCTCTGTTTAAAACAAGTTTGAGATTCTGAGTCACGAGAGGCCGTTTGGCAGGGAGATGGTGGCAGTTCCTCGACCAAACACCGCCTTTTGAGTCCAGCTGACTGCCCTGGGCAGACTGAGCCGTGGTGAGCTGAGCTTGCAGCGTGGACTTTCCTATCAAGCCACTTACCCAGAAGGGTCCTGGAGATCATTTAAAGGGGTCCACAGAAATGCCGAGGCTGTCACGAGCAGAACTTGAAATTAGAGCTAAGACTATGAGTCGGTGCTCCCATGATCTGGGTTTTAATTCCGGCTGAAATCTAAACTGCCCACAGGTCACGACTGGAATTTGCTATTTTGTCTTGTCACACTTACTTCTGACAGTTCCCCAGCCCAGGTGGTGTCCAGCCCTATTTTCTGAGACAATTTTAGACCCAAGCTTTGCTTCAATTGCTCTGCTGTCTTCCACAGGTCAAAATTACTTCTCTTTCTTGTAACACTGGTTATGTAGACACATACACACCTTTTATGTAATGACTGCATCCTATAGACTGTCTTTCACAGAACAATGATGATAACAAAATACTTCCTATTTGCCAAGTAAGTCGTCAGTGTGAGAAGGATTACAAACACCAGCACTGAGTACTCTTGTTCTGGGTCGTCTATAATTTGAAAGTTGGGTGGAAAGCCTCAAAATAGCACAGTGAGTCTGACTTTTTTTTTTTTTTTTTTTTTTTTGCGGTACGCGGGCCTCTCACTGCTGTGGCCTCTCCCGTTGCGGAGCACAGGCTCCGGACGCGCAGGCTCAGCGGCCATGGCTCATGGGCCTAGCCGCTCTGCGGCATGTGGGATCTTCCCGGACCGGGGCACGAACCCGTGTCCCCTGCATCGGCAGGCGGACGGTCAACCACTGCGTCACCAGGGAAGCCCGTGAGTCTGATTTTTAAAATTTAAAACAAAATGTTCTGGTGGGGATATTTCCAACCAGAAGAAAATAGCATCGTGGAAGGTGTCATGGATGGGGGTGTGGAGAAGTAACTGAAACTTGGATTTTGGGGGCCAGCACACTAAATTTAGGAAAGACGGCACCCAGGCAATGGTAAAACACCCATTCTGTGACTTCCTTTCTAGTGAAAGAGTCACTAGTGTCTTGAACTGGCGATGACCAACTTCTAGAAAGGATCAACCTGAACTAGGACGAAGAACAAAGGAAATGGAAAGACTTATTCCGTCTTTTCCGGCACGTGGAGTTTTCAGTGCTTTAAGATACCGTAAAGGTGATCTAAGTTATAATCATGTTTTATTTATATAGCACTTGTGAGGGCAAGTGACAGGGAAAGAGGGCTAGCCTTTATCGGGGGCCTACTGTGATTTCCTACGTTTTATCAGCACTTGAGGCGTTTTCACCTCCACCATTTCATTTGCTTACCCATTTCACAGATGAGGAAGACCAAGGGGGCCAAGAGAGGTCACATGACTTGTCCAGGATCACTCAGGTGCAGAGTTGGGGCTTGAAATGAAGCCCAGGCCTTGTGGCTCCCAGGCCCCTGCTTACAGAATCCACCAGTTCCCCTCCTATGATGGGCTCTGGGGTAAAGTCAGGCCAAGGGTTCAGCACACTGGCTGCCCGCCCGCACAGGTGAACCCCAGAAAAAGGTGCACAGAGAGCTCAACTTTTTCCAGTCTTTCTCTTTTTCCTGAACTCCCTTATGATTTTACTGTTTTTATTCTTCTCACACCCATATCACTGTGGTGGTTCTCTGTGAAAATATTTCTTGGTAACGTGACTGTAAAAATTTACATTTTACCATATCAAAAATGTGCAGAGGGCTTGGCGCATAGCAGATGCTGGAAAAATGTAATTTTTACTCTTCAGAATTTATCTCTATGTATTCCATCACAGTGCCTTGTATGGAGCAGACTCGTTTCATTGTCTGCAATATTGGGTTAAGTAGGTGTGGTAATACTGGAAAATGGATTGCTTATGGCTTGTTATACCCCAGAGACAAGAGTAGCTATTTTCCTCCCTCAACATCTGATGAAGAAAGCATGTGTTTTGACTCAGGCTTTACAAGCTGAAGCAGAATTTCTGTTTCAGGATGGCAGCTCTCGTGTGCTGAAGTTTAGGGATCAAGGTTGTATGTGATGTTTTGAATAAAGAGGCAGAGAGTCAGGGGAGCTCTTAGGAATGGAGACAAGAGCAAGAAGGGGACCCCACTGTTTTCTTCAATGACTCCCTAACAAATGTTTAACTCCGTTAGGAAAGTATGTAGAAAACGAGCAATAACTTGTTATGTAAATATTTGTAATCCTTGCCTCTTTTGCTCTTAAAAATACTTCATCAGCCTACTTTTTAACAGCCTTCCTACTTATCAGATTGAATTTGAGCATCCTTATTTTTTATTAAATCTGCTCATTTATCTACCCAGTCAGCAGTGCTCCCTCTTTCCCAGCTCTTTACAACCCCTGTCACCTCTGCTATGACACGGGGCCTGGGTGGGGAGGACGCTGGGACTCAGATGCGTTTATACTGATGCTCAGCTTCTGATGAATGTGCCCAGGGCCTACCCACCCTTGAGACTTCAATTAGCCAAGCTGCAGAGCTAAAATCTTTTCACTATTAAGGTAAGGCTGGGTTTAGCAAAAGGCATGGGGACCAGAGTGGGGAGGAAAAATAGTTCTTTCTTTTTACTGGATAAATCAATAAGCCATTGCGACACACATTCAAACCTATTTTTGGATGGTATGGCTTAAATACACTTAATGGTTTTGTAGGACCTGCCTTTTCATGTGATTTTTCCTCCTGTAATTTCTAGATTGGATTGAAGCTGGCAATCCACGTTACTCTAGACAAAACTGTGTTCCCTTGTGATAGATATTGTGGAACCAGGAACACTTCCCATATGAGAGTCTCTGGGGAGGAGACGGGGGGACGGGAACCGAAGTGGCATTGTTCTTCGTCCAGAAAGCATGACAACAGACACTACGCTGATTCTTCCAAATGAGGTTAAATGCTCGTGCTTCTCAGCAAAATCCAGGCAGAAGAGAAGGCATCTCTCTACGGCTGTCAGGGAAGCACCATGTAGGTAATAAATTTGTCTACAATGAGGGGCTTGGGGGAGGGTTGATGAAACAGAAATGGGACCAGGCCAAGGTACTGTAATGCCACACAGAATGGGCAGTGGGACCCAAGACGCAGGAGCTACAGCAGCTGAGATTGTACCACCACAGTCACTAAAGGTGTGGGCAGTAAGAGTGGGAGGTGGTCTTCAGAAGGCCTGAATGAAAAGGCCTCTGAGCAGGGAATGGCTGTCTACATCCTCATATCCAGTCAAGTCAGTGTCCTTTCCTTTCCTCTACTCTTAGGCTGTGAGACAAAGCAGAGTAAAAACAAACTGGAGGCTGGTTGGCACCCATTTTCGAAGCTAATCCTGATGCAGGGCAGGCGTTGTTGAAATAGCACTCACCCACTGCTGGGATTGGGGCCCCGTGGTGATCACAGCCTCCCACGTGCTCCTCAGTGACCCAACTCCCAGGACTGCTGGGTTCTGCCTTTGGTTCTTTTTTTTTTTTTTTGGCCACAAGGCATGTGGGGTCTTAATTCCCTGACCAGGGATCGAACCTGTGCCCTTGGCAGTGAAAGCACAGAGTCCTAACCACTGGATCACCAGCAAATTCCCTGGCTTTGGTTCTTGATCCTCTCACCTTCTCTCAGGGTCTAGAGTCTGTCCCATTCATTGATGGCTCTGGGGAGGGAGTCCGCGCCTGTGGGTCTGGAGACAGTCACTAGCCTGGGATTCCCCACTGCTGGGTTCTGAACCCTGATTAGAACCAGAAGCCTCTTGTCATCAGCTATTACCCGAGCCTTCCTGGTGGAGCATCTGGTGTTCCCAAGAACCTGTGGTCCTGGTCTCCCAGCCCCTACCTGTAACTAGTGCTTGAATTAGTGGTCCCTTGCTTTCTCCTTGCCTGCTTATGAGGGGTCCCAGTTCTCAGAGATGACCACCCAGGTGCTGAGGACTGCTGTGGGAATAGGAAGCCATATGACAGACACTTCCTGTTCTCCAAGAGTTTTCATCTAGTTGAGAAGACGAAACCTATATAAGTAGAGTGTAAAATACGTTTTAAAGTGAAAAAATAGTTATAGATTTTAAAAGCAACAGAAAGATCACAATAAAGTGCACAAGTAGCTAAATACATTTTATAGACAATCGCTGTAGGAACTTGGAGAGGGTGATCAGGCAGGGCTGCATTTGAACTTCTGATTTGGGAAAAGAATTGTGGAAGAATTTTTATGGGCAGAAAGAAGACAGAGGGAAGGAGAGTGTTATGGGCTGAATCGCGGCCCCCCTACATTTTGTATGTCGAAATCCTACTCCTAATACTGCAGAATGTGACTGTATTTAGAGACAGGGTCTTTAAAGAGGTAACTGCAGTCAAATGAGGTCATTGGCATGGGCTCTGATCCAACAGGCCTGGTGTCCTTCTAAGGAGAGGAGTTTAGGGCACAGACACACAGAGGGAAGGCCGTGTGCAGACACAGGGAGAAGGTAAGCCTGTAAGTCAAGGAGAGGGGCCTCAGAAGAATGAACCCCGCCGACACTTTGATCTTTGACTTCCAGCCTGTAGACTGTGAGAGAATAGACGAATGCTGTTTAAGCCACTCAGTGTGTGGTACTTTGTTATGATGGTCTGAGCAGACGGAGGGATTGCAAATGCTAGGAGCTGTGTCAGCAAAAGCAGGAGCACCTTTGGTAGGAGAGGACCCTTTGCTTGCAGTAGAAAGTCTCCCGGTGCAAGGATATGATGAAAGAATAGAAGGAGTCCAGGAACAAGGTCCAGGAGCAAATGGGCTGGTGGGATAGGGACGGGGCACAGCAGCACCAGAAAAGCAGGAACACCTTGTACCCAGTTGGGTTTTGCCTACAGTATTTCTTCTGGGGGACTAATCATTGTTTCACGCTAACATGAAACCAAGTTTACAAGATTAATCAAGGCCTCAAGGCCCTGAGGCACACATGAGAGGGAGGTGAAAGGAAAAACAGCCGCAACAACAAAGGCAAGAGACACAAGTTGAAGAAGAGAAAGAGAAGGGGACTTTGCAGGGTCCCTAAAGACTTCCGAACTGTCTGAGAGTGAGAGGTGGCGGATGGTGAAAGGAGAAACGCACACCTTGGGGGAGGGAATAGATACCACTCCTGACTCTTTTCTGAGATGTGACTGCACATGGTGTTTGTAGCCTTCATTTGGAACGAATAGTATAAGAAGACAAAGACAGCAATCCGGGTAGAGGGTAAGGGTCCTTGCGGAGGCCTCACTTGTGCTCTCAAATGGTGGGGGGCGCGGTGGAGGGCGGTGGAGGGGTGTCTCTTGCCCTGGACTCACTGGAGGGCACGGACCTGCCGTGGTAGGGGACAGAGCAGCTGAGGGAAGCCCCAAGTTGTCAGCACTGTACCCCGTGGGAACTGGCCCCCTCTGGGACAAGGGCACCTACCCCAGCATCACCACGGCTTGTAAGCTTGGCCAGAGAGGGAGGGCGGAAGGATGGAGAGAGAGGAAGGGATGAGACAGGAGACGGGAAGGCAGGGAAGGAGATGGTGAAGACAGACAGGGCCGGGAGGAGGTAAGGGACGCTGCCACACGGCGCCTGCCCCAGAGCCTTCCCTTCTGTGCCCACCACGGGCAGCGGTGCTATTACTGACCGGTCTCGACGCTCCCAGGTCCTTCCCGATCAGGTCTGCCCCTCCCCCAATCCCATGCCCCACCCCAGCGGAGTCTCATCTCTCAGCCCCGTGCAAACCCGGTCCTGGGCCAAGGGAACGGCACACATTGTTCCCCGCTGGGACAGCCTTCCTCGCTTGACTGCCCATCAGAACTGGGAGGGGCCGGGGAGGAAGCCCCGCCCACAAAGCGCCCAGCTCAGAGAAATAGGACTCCGTCATCCCAGGGGAGGTCTAAATATGTTCCCCATAGTAACGCCATTTCGAGGCTAGTTAGGTCATTTCAGACTTAAACAAAAAGGAAGAGAAGAGAAAGAGAAGGAGGCAGAGGAGAGCGCCTGCTGGTAACTAGCACCGGTCTTTTGGCTGCTGAACTCCCGTTTTGGCACCTCCTCTGGACCCCAGGTCCTCAGGAGCTCCAGGGCAGACCCTCAGAGGCCTGGGTGCCTGCGCTGTGGTGAGAAGGCCTTCCCAAGGAGCCAAGTGTGGCCCCTAAAGTCTCTGGGGACCCCCCTTCAGCAGGGTCTAGGGGGCTGGGAGGGATTTCACATCGACCTTGGTCAAAATGGCTCTGATTGGCTGTTGCTTCTCTCAGAGTTGGCCAGATTGTGCTGGGGCATTTTGCCAATGAGGGGAAGGGCTGAAAGACCCCCGTGGATGCCCCTGGGCTTCTGCTGACTTGCTTGTTCTGCAGAATACAGCAGTGGGAGAGGGGATGGAAAATCACAATGACATACTAAAGTTATCTTTTCGGTGGGCAGGTCATATGGGGCAGGAGCCAGCCCTGAACATGAACTTGTCACTTGACCTAACAACTCATACAGTTTGGGAATGTTAATGTAGTCAAGTGCAGATGTGGCAATGGAATTAAAAAAAAAAAAAAGCCTGTATATTGAACACCTAAATCCACTGCTTAGCATTATTTGTACCACACTGTAAACTAGTAATAGCAGAGATCAAGGATGGTAAATTGTGGCCCATGGGCTAAATCTGGCCCATGGCCTATTTTTTGGTATAGCCTGTGAACTAAGAATGGTTTCTACATTTTTAGAGGGTTGTCCAAAAAAAAAAAAAAAATTCAAACAAAGAAGAGTGTGTAATAGATCGTATGGCCCACAATGCCTAAAATATCTACTATCTAGCCATTTGCAGAAAAAGTTTGCCAATCCCTGGTGGACGTTAAATAGATTTTTATTTTTTGGTTTATCTGGGAACATCCTTCCCCGTCCCCGTTTAAAACAATGCCTCTTGGAAAAATGCAACAGATGAGCTTGGAACACACCCAGATCATAAGCTAGGGACTATCTGTGCCTTTCTGTATTTTTTTTGTGCCAAGTGCAGCACCTGGTGCAAGAGAAGAAGTGAACAGCTTGCTGATGGTGACGATCGGGGTGTATACAGTGCTCAGGCTCACTGGAAAACAAACATTCCCGAAACTCTCTCTCTGGGACCTTTCCTGAAGTCCTTAAGGTGTCAGGCACTGCTGGCTTTGCCTTACGTGTCACCCCGAGGAGCAACCCAAGAGCCCCCCGCCTTGCTAATTTCCTTAGCTCTTGCCGCCTATCTAGGGAGAAACAGAATTGCCTCTGCTTGTCTTTTAGTCCGTGAGAGAACCCTAGACAAATATGCACTCAGCCCCTAGAACAATCTTGATCAGCCCAGCCGCTGGCAGAGATACAGCAGGAGAGAAGGTACAAATAGAGCTGAAAATACGGTTCAAGAGGTGAGTGAGTGAATGTCAGAGTCTCAAGAAACGCAGTGGACCTTGGGGATATTGAAAGCATCATGGAAAAAGAAGTCAGAGGCTGGATTTGAAGATATTCAAAGAAATCCCGAAACCTCACGTCACCTTTCCCCTTGTTTTTTCATATGCTAGGTAAAGATAAGAATACCTTCCTTCTCTTTCTGCCTCACAGGGGTAACTCGAGATAGGCAAAAGTACTTTGGACCCATGTGAAATATTATATAAATAGAAGAAAATATTAAACTCATGTTGGAATTTTCTGTAGCTTCTTTTCTATCACATCGGAATGAAACTACTATATTCAGGTTTGTTTTTTTTTTGGCTGTACGCGGGCCTCTCACTGTTGTGGCCTCTCCTGTTGCGGAGCACAGGCTCCAGACGCGCAGGCTCAGCGGCCATGGCTCACGGGCCCAGCCGCTCCGCGGCATGTGGGATCTTCCCGGAATGGGGCACGAAGCCGTGTCCCCTGCATCGGCAGGAGGACTCTCAACCACTGCGCCACCAGGGAAGCCCCTCAGGTTTTTTAATAGGTCAGTGTCTTCATTATTTTTTTCCCTGCCAAATATACTATTAATTTGCTCTTAGATTTATTTTTACCTAATTAAGTATGTATTTCTTATAGTTTCACAATAATCATTTCCAGCTCATAACGTGCGACGTTGACTGTGATATGGAGGGAAAGTAGCGTAGTAACTCCTGAGCCACAAGTATAAGAAAGACAACTGTTTTGTCTTTGGAAATGAATAAGCATCAGCTTTAGGGAAGTTCCTCGTTTATCAGTTGCTGCAATGCATTATCGAACAGCTCTGAGCAATGTCCACAGTGAGGCTTCTTCCTCCTCAACAGCCCCCTTCCAACGTCATGACCTTCCTTTTAGGTGGGAGACTCAGTAGTCCATGTTGCAGTAGCAAAGAAGTGACATTTTCCTATATAGAACAGACAAGGTCCATCCTCAGCCCCCATGACATTTGGGTCTGGGGAAGTTTGAAAGAGGTAATGCTGATGGGATCACTGGCAAGGGCTGGTGTCCTCTGCTCAAATCCCAGCTGGCTTTCGCCAGCCCAAACCCACAACACTCATCTTGAAGGGACTTTGGAGGACCAGAGGCCATCGCTGCCATTGCGTGTTGAAGATGGCGGACCCCACAGCAGCCTGGGCTCAGCCCTGCTCCACAGCAGTTTGTAGACAAGGAGCATGGGGCCAACAGTGTTCCAACCAGGCTCGACCGGAGCTGTGTGCAGGTAGTTTCATGGTTAAAAGTCCTAGTAGTGTAAAAAGAAATCAGAGTAACAAGTGAGCATACCTCGGATGCCTTCATATTTACCACCGCTCTCTTCTTTTCAGTCTCCCTGGTTTTGCTTGAAGAATTTACTTTCCATGTGCTTGGGCTCCCTTCTCCCTTTGCTGACAAGCAGAGCTCTTAATTAAGTCAACAAGTACTCAGACACAGAGGCAGCGTCTCTTTTGGCAAGAGGATCTGAGCAGAAGCAGCCCCAGAAGCAAGTGAGAATGTTTGTCAAGCTGTGATTAAGCAGCTGTGATTAAAGAGAGAATAATTCCCTGCCCAAGCAAATAGTTCCTAACAAGTTATCGCTCCCAGGCCATAACCGTGAAAGCTATTGGGCCAGAAGGTCTGTGTGATGGTTCACTTTGAGGGATGGGAGTAGCTGGGACACTCAGGACTTAAAGCTTTCATTTGTGAAATCCAGGAACAAGAGGATGTCATCTAAGAGGCAGCCATAGCTGCCAACTGATTCTTCATTTTCAAAGATTGCCAAGTTCTCTGGCTACTCGAAGACCAGCATCCTGAACCATTTCCTCATGGTGACAGATATGAAATTCACATATTTGACACACTCTCTGGGCTTTGTGTAATTCCTGGTGAAATATCTATAATTCCTTCTCTCTCTCCAACTCAAAAAAACACTTTGTTTGGAGTACAGGTGATTGTAAGTGAGACTGCATTTGCTTTTTATTTATTTTAAATAGGGATATACTTCCTGAAAGTGTGCTGATGAACTGTGGCTGCGCGTCAATAACTTCAACACATTGCACAACGCGTTTTGCATCCACAACTGTGTTTGCTGTTCTAAGCCAAGCCAGTCTCTTCTGCATTCTCTTATATGTCCATCTTCACCCAGTTGGATATAATTTGTCCTTCATGCAAAGCCTGAAGAACATTCCAGGCCATTCTCCCCTACAAAAGTGGTGCCATCTGATAGTTAGAATTATAGGCGCCAAACCCTTCCCATTACGACCTACTCTTGGGTTTGGCTGGGATGGAGATTTGGCAGCATGTTTACTGAGATTGACTGGAAGCAAATCCCAAAGAAACAAAACATTAAAAAGTGTGGGTATGGTTTAGTATCCTCAGCATATACAATCCCAACTGGGGGAGCTTTGACTTTCATTACTTATGAGGCTGGGGTATTGGTGGAGATCATGCGGGCTCTAGGGTTTGGAAAACCTCAGGTCGAATCATGGTTCCTCCTTGGCCTTGGGTGAGTCCTTAGTCACATTTAACTATCAAATTTTTTATCTGTCAAATAAGAAGAATGGAATTGCTATGACATTTAGAGGCAATGGGTGCCAAATGCTCTGCCAGTGCCTGGCATACAGTAGCACCTAACCAGAAAGCCTTAAGAAAATATTTATTTACCCAAACATCACTGTCTACTATGGATGGACCAATCCAAGTAGGTGGCAAGAGCGTTAGGAGCCTTAATATCTTGGGGAGCGTTAGCAGATCCCAAGTGATTTACAGGCAGAAGCTGTCTTTAAATGAGACACAAGGGAGGTAAAAGGAAGAAAACTTGACACGTAAAATGCTTTTCTGAAATCCCTGCAAAGGTCTGGGGAAATTCTTGAGTAAAGAGATTCAAGGTCTCTCTTAAGGCGTGCAATTTGAATCGCAGGAGAAGCTCAAATTTCACCTATCCCACAATGTCAAGTTGATTTTTGGTGATGTTTAGACAATCCCAAAGCAACTGCTTTTTATAACACATTAGAGAAGATATTTTGACCACTGTTACTCTGGGTATGTTCTTCAAACTCCAAATAGAAGCAGTAAACATGTGAGTATAAATATGACGATCATTTATTTAACTGTGACAATTTTAGAGAGCTTTTGGCATGCTTAAAGGTACAGAGATTTTTGTGGATGAGTGAAAATATAACTCGTACATTGTTTATCCCGCTTTGGACTAAGTCTTGGGTGACATTATCAATTTCTTGTAAAATTGGCATGTTTATACCTAATATCATGTCATGGGAAAGGAAAAAAATGTTAAAGTTAGCCTCCCTGGAGGGAGTGGGGATAGAGAAGGGTGTAGCAGACAAGTATTTATGGATAGTTTTACATGAATACAATTGTCATGGCTTTTATCTGATGACCGAAAGATTTTCGAGTTATTTTTTTTGTTTTGTTTTCTGTTTTTTTTTGTGTGTGGTACGCGGGCCTCTCACTGCTGTGGCCTCTCCCGTTGCGGAGCACAGGCTCCGGACGCACAGGCTCAGCGGCCATGGCTCACGGGCCCAGCCGCTCCGCGGCATGTGGGATCTTCCTGGACCGGGGCACGAACCTGTGTCCCCTGCATCGGCAGGTGGACTCTCAACCACTGCGCCACCAGGGAAGCCCTCGAGTTGTTTATTTTGATTAGAAGTGGCATTAAGTCTAGCTTTCCGGTGATCCTGAGCTTCCTAGTATCTAAAATTTAAATTTGCCTGAAGAGGTGTTCAAAGAACATCTCAAATATGGAGCCATGTTCTGCTGAAGAAAAGCTATTACCCTTCTTTTCATGGGGACACACTTCCTGTAAGGGGGAGCCTGGTAAGATTTAAAAATTCAGATCCTAAAAGAAGTTCTTCTCAACAATGAAACTGAAGTGAGGTTTGCCTAGTCAAGTCCTTCCCTGATGCCTACAGGCATAATAGGACACCTACATCTGGGAGAGCTGTCAGGAGACATACAAACAGACCAGAAGAGTCTAAAAATCCAGCCAACGTCTACTGCCAGAATCCAAGTTACAAGCACAAGGCACAGTGTCTATCTGGTCAACAACGAGACACTTTCCAGAAAGGGCTGAGAAAGCAGTAACATTCTAGGTCAAAACACAACCAACAACCAAACTCAAATCCACACTCAAGGATACCTTCCAGGGCACTGGAAATTAGCCTTTTAGAAAGATTTCAGGAAATTATCATTTTGCTGCAAGAGAAGAAGGAAAGGATGATGGAGACACTACCTTTGCTGTGAAGGTTAAATAATGGCTACAATCTGCCTTGAAATTCTTACAGGGAATTACCCCAAATAGGGGAAAAAGGCCACAGGAATGGTCAGGAGTTTAAGACCAGTGATTCTAGTCAAGAATTATTTCAAAAACATAAATCTTCTTTTAAATTCTTACTGTGGAATGTGAAAATATTTTAATTTTTACATATAGTCACCATCTGTATCTTTGCAATATATGGAATTATTAAGGTTGACCAAAATTTGGTATACATAAAGCAAAAAACAGTGTGTTCCCCAAGTTCTTGTAAAAAGTGGGGATAGATTAAATAAACGGACTATTGGATATTTTATCAGCATAAATAGGCTTCTGTCAAAAACCATTTGCAAACTTCTGTTTCTGATGGGTTTTTGGTGACCAGAAAGCATCCTCCCAAGCTAAGCGTGTGTATCTTTCAAAGTTCTGGATCATCAGACTCATTCCAACATGACCCATGTGCCCCGGAGACTGTGGACTTCACTCATTATGCAGTAGTGAAGCAGCTGAGAAAAAATGGGAGTCGTGATGTGCCTTTCAAAATATTATAAGCTCTGGTTTTTCATAATGGAATTCTGGAAAAGGTAAGTGATTTGCCAAGAAAAGCCTTTCTAGGCCATGTTGAAAAGGCTGTGGAGTAATTTTGCAGCCTCTATCTTAGCATGAAATTAGCATACCCCAACCCAACCTCTTGATCTTTAAATATGTTACACAAGAAGCCTTCTTCCACCTGATCTTTGAGCCACTTAATGGAATTCTGTCCGTAGAAGTCAAGTTGAAAAATTGACCCTCATCTTTACTGTCTTCCATTAGGAAAAGCCATCTTTCCCCGACTGGTTCTTTCAACTCTTTCTAGACCCAAGTGTAGGTGATGTGCCTCCATTATATTAGAGACATAATGCGTGCCCCTCACTCTCATCCTTAGGGAATCAGAAGCAGTCACATTATAGCCAAAGGTAACTCTCACTGTCAAGTTTCACTCAAGCCGAGAAACTGGATGTGTCAGAAATGGTGGAGTTTAAAACTTGCTCTAAAAATAACGTGTCTGGATACCGGCCACCATCTTAAGGCTCTTCCTCTCCAGGCCCTTTCCCCGTAAAAACCCAAAGTGGTTCTCAGTAAGTTTAGCCTGGAAATAAAATCCCCTCACTCCATCAAGAAATAGCTCCAAACTTGGAGTGCGTGCTCAAAATATTCATGATGAAATCATAACCCTATATTTATAGTCTTTTGGATTGTGTATGAAATTCTGTTTCCCATGGTGTTTTTCGTTGAAAGGGCCAGACATGGAAAGCGGGCTCAGAGGATGACCCAGAGAGCATCAGCCTCAAGGAAATGCTGTTTATCATCATTGTGAATGGGATGGTTGTGTGACATCCTCCCTCTTCCCTAAGCCCTACCCACTGCCCAAGAGTCGGGTCTCCTCCCCAGCCCATTCCCAGATGGTCCCTGGTTTAATGGTCCTGTCTCATCATCCACAAAATGTGAACTGGCCTTCCCAGTAGGAAGTGGAGTGGGTGCCTAAGATCATGCCCCTGTCCTTCTGATCTTTCCTGTCCTCTAGACATCCTCCCCATTTTCACTGAGGGAGATGGTATGGATCTTAATGGTTGGAATTTGATGATTCTCTCCATGGCTGGGTGTCGAGGGCCCCATGCAGCAGCAGACCTGCAAAAAGCTTTTACTTCTCACCCGGGCAGTGGTGCAGGCTGATTGGTCTTTGGGCACTGTAATCCTGGAAGATCCACGGGGCAGGGAAGAGAAAAATTTCCATTCACAGACCCCATCCGTCTTGGAGATCTTATAGAAGGTCTCTCCGGATCCCACTGGAATGCGCACCAGGTCCTTGTGCTGCCCCTCCAGGACATGGCTGGGTGGGTGCAGAGTATAGCCCAGAGCATATTTGGAAGACTGCTTTCGGTGCAGACACTGGATTCTCAAGACATTCTGAAAGGCCTTTTTAAACTCTTGACTGGAGCATGGGTATATAATGGGGTTGATGCAGCTGTTTAGGTATCCGAGCCAAAATGCTATTTTAAAAACTGTTTCTGAGGGCCTGAAATCAGGAAAGAAAGACCCTGGAAGAAAGCACACAGATTCATACATGTTATTTGCAAGCCAACGGGCCAATTGGTTAGGAGAGTAAAGCAAACCAACCAACAAACACCGTATTATATCTTTAAAAAGTTTCAAATGATTCCCAATGCATTTGAGTTTTCACATTTGACTGATTGTCCCCTAGGAATGTAACCCTTTGGTAATATCCTCAAAGTCCATTCTCACTTGGTCCACATGTGCAATATTATTTAAGGGAAAAGACCCAAAGGGTTAGGGCTGTGCTGGATCTTAGTGATAAAACATTACTTGGTGTCTGCTATAAAGCTTTAAAAAATGAAAACATGAAATTTAGGCTGAGTCTACATATGCAAATTGTTTCTCCTGAATTTAAAAATAAGTTGAAATCCATTCAAAAAGTAATAATAAAATAGGGTTACCTGAATGTTCCCTTTGTTCTTTGATGCAGTATTATACAGGCACGGCCTAAATAATTATGAATGCTTTCTCTCCTGAATATTGGAGTTGTATATTTTAATGAGAATCCCAAATTTATAAAATATTGACTTGGCCAACTTTGGCCAATTATTTTTGATTATTTTCCTTTGATGATGCCTTTTGACATTACAGTATACTTGTCTGCTCAAAATACTCCAGTAGCAACCAAATGCTTGTTAATAGGTTGACATGCAGTGTCCTCCACAGTGCTAAACCTACTCTAGATTTCTAACATTAATACTTCCACTCTAAGCAGACTCACTACAAACTTTTCTCCAGATCATTGCTCATGTTTTTTGTTCTCTTAAGTTGGGTCCAGATGTCTAAAATGCTCTTTCCTGTCCTCTTCACCTATTTTAGGTGATTTAGGTGAAATCCGCTAATTTACACGGCAGGGATCAAGTTTCAGGCATCTTTACATCTTATGTGGTCACTATCTCATAGCTCTTGGAAGCAGAATGGCAAAAGCATGGAACCCTAAAGCAGGAACTGTCTTAGAGGTTATTTTATTCAATTATTCAATTTCCAAATTAAAAAAATGATGATTAAAGTGGCTGTCACAAACTTAATAGCTACAGTACTAACATAGTGATGGATAAAGAGATATAGAACTCCAAGCCCAGTGTTCTTTATTCTCTGCACAACTTTTTTCTTTTGCCTCAGCCGAATAAAGGTCTTGATTTTATGTCTTTCTTTTTGTCTCTGCTCTAGAGACCCATCAGAGTCATGACAAATTGATGGGTAGGCTTAAAAGTCTACTCTGCCAAGCAATGCCCTGAAATTTTGCAGAGAATCTCATAAATATAAACAAAGAATAAAGTTAAATATTGCAGAGCCAGAGAAGGCAAAATGGTACAGTGATTAATGAGAGCATTTTTTTAAATCTCTGAAACACACTCCCTGATAAATTCAGTGTGTCTCAAAGAAATTAAAACACACACACACACACACAACCACACACGCAGATGATGATGCTAAGTGAGAAAGCATTATTCTTTAGCTCCAAAGCTTTTAACATTTTCCTATAATTATAAGTTACTCATATGGAATGTCTGGTTTGGAACAGGCTAAATACTTTACATACAATTTAATCATCATTAGTAACATCAAGAGTTACATGATTCCTACTGTACAGGGAACTCTACTCAATACTCTGTAATGACCTATATGGGAAAAGAATCTAAAAACAAGAGTGGATATATGTATACGTATAACTGATGCACTTTGCTGTACAGCAGAAACTAACAACATTGTAAATCAACTAGACTCCAATAAAAATTTTAAAAAAGTTATATGATTCATATCAACATCCCCATTTTACAAATGAAGAAACTGGTTTAATGAGATTGAATAATTCAACTAAAGTCACTCAGCAGATGGTTACTGGTAGAGCTGGGATTTGAAATTGGGAAGTCTGACTTTGGGGCCTATGTTCCTTTATCGAGTCTCAAAATATATTAGAATAATACATCTCTAGGGAATGAGGATGTTGTGTAGAGAATGATGAGGTGTACAGTTGGGGATGTTAAATTGGAAAGATGGTTCTTCAAACTTAAGCAGAGAGGTGAAGAAAGCAGCCAATACCCACATGAATGGTGGTTTTGTGTGAATGTAGTCAGTTTCAGAAAAAATTCATCTTAATGATGATGCCTATATGTTGTCCAATATTTCTTCCTGATAGTAACAGTGACAGGATTACGGGAATCTACTTCACAAGGGCTCAGGCTTAATGAAAATATGTGAGAAGGGCATGCCCCAAGTTACCTTGTCTTGGAATTTCACTATTCTGTAAATCAGCTAGAGAGGGAAGTGTATTTCCCTTATTTGAAGAGCTTAAATTAAAAGAAAAAAACCCCACATGAATTATGAATGTGAATGCTAGTGAGGTGATTTGGGGTCCTTAGAATTTCCCTCAATTCCTTCAGGGACACTCTTTGTGCTCACAGAGCCCCGTTCTGCATTCAGACATCTCAACATTTCCTTTTAGTCCTTTTCCTCCCATTCCTCTTCTCTCCTTCAAGGCCCCCTTAATGCCAGGTCTGGCCGACCCAGCGCCAAGTCACTCTGGCCTTCCTGTTGTCCACAGCTTCAGAGGTAAGTACTAGTCCTTTCCCTCATGTGCCCTGCTCAAAACACCCATTTCCTCACTGCAGCTGAGGTATAGGGTGAGAAAGGAGATGGTTAAAATGAATTTACACTAAGATTTGAAAGTCAGATAGTCCAGCTCTAACCCTGCAGGAATACTGTGCAAATCTCTAGATTTTTGGCTTTTCAGATAGTGAATGGGAGAGTCTTCTGGCCAGAGGCTTTCCCATAAATGAAACCACTTTGTTTATCCCATCAGGTGTGTGACAGCATGTAGATGTGTTTAAACCTAGCATGATCTGCCCCCTACCAATCTGAGGGGTGGATCATGGGACCTACTTCTCCTGCCTGCTGTGTTCATCCTCCCTTGGGGGTGATTCTGTCTTGGCAGCTCCCAGCTGGGGTTAAGAGAGAGACTCATAACTGTGCTTCCTTCAGAGGCTTTCCAAAAGTTAAGAAAAGACAGCACAAGGCTGTTTCCATCCTTATTTATATTATTCACATCTTTAGATATCTTCCTTCCCTTCATTTTTCCTCTCCTAGGAAGAGAAGATTGAGCTGGGATCAGGCTTGGAAAAGAGTTGTTGCTTCCTGGTCCCGATCGGGGTGTGCTCATCTCGGTATCCACTTCCCTGCCCAAATCTTTCCACTCAGGCACCATCTCCTCTGAGCTCCTCACAATTTCTATTCCCAACCTCACTTTCTTCTCAGATCCCTCTCTTCTTGATGATGATGGTGTTTTTTAGACTAGGAAGGCAGTTGGACCATGCTTCTCTCTGTCGTCCACCCATCATGGCGTGGAGCACCAGGGTTGAACCTGCCTGGCTTAGGGATGGGCACCTCAGACCCAGTCACTAGGTTGTGAACTCCCTCTGAGCCGGTACCATGTCAGTTTTGCTTGCTCATGGAGCTCCAGAACCCAGCACACTGCTGGTATCTCAAAGGCATCCTTCTAATTTTTGCTGAATGAATAGCCGATTCCTTGAATGACCTACCGAATGAATGAACGATCCTCCCCATGACTCTGCTTCACAGTGTGGCCTGGTTTCTGCTGTGCCTGGGTCATAGCTCTTATTTCTCTTCCTGCCCCTGCCTTCCTTCTGTTGTCTCTTTCTTTTTTCTTCGACCCAGTTTCTGCTCAAACCTCTGCTGTTCTCTGGGCTGTTATTACACTATTTTATTTTTCCATGCTGCATCACCTGGTGTCTAACGCTCTAGTTTTTCTCACCATGCTTCATAGGAAGAGCCAGACTTTTGAATTATCCACAGAAGCATAAGGTCTCCTATTTTTCTTGTCACCGTAGGTATGTTGTGCTCTTCAACAACTTCTGTCCAGACTCTGGACAGCTTCAAGAGGAGCAAATAGCTTCCAGCTTAATTCCCGGGAACCCCTCGCCCTGCAGGCCCGGTCATCCTTTGCATATGAATTTGCCTCATTTAATTCTTGAGCTTTGGAAAATCCCCAAGGCCCTGGGGACTCTTCCCTTCACTGAGTTTTCCTCCACGATTTGATCCTGCTGCAGAATTTCTGACTCTTCTTTTCAGGACCCTCTAAACTCCCTGATCGACTAAAACTTGGCCAGACTGAGATGGGCAGAGCATGAATTTATCCATGAACACCATCAACATCTTCACCCTTGGAGAGTCAAAATCTTGGCTTCCATTGTCAAGGTCCCTAGATTCCAATGAGAAATTGAAACTGATGTGTTCGAAGGATGCCACTTAAGTCTCATCACTTGATGTCCCCTCCCTTGGAAGCATTTGACTTTTTTTTCTGATCTGGGGCTTATCTGTAGGCTTATGATGGTGGACACTGGGGACCATCTTAGTGAAGGCTGTGCCACTAGAGTCACATTTTAGCTACAAAGTTACAGCAAAATTTGCTCTCAATGCCCCCAATACAAAGAAAACCATTTTCCAGCCAGTGTTGGTCTCCTAAGTGAGTTTTCTCCACCAGTATTCCAGTTCACTCTAAAACACAGTGAGGATAAAAATGGAGTTCTCAAATTCCAACCCAGCACTGGTAATAGAAGGTTCCTCTTCAGCTCAGCTCTTGCAGAATCAGGGGACTCCGTATGGAAGCAGAAAACCATGAGTCAGTCTTCTGGGTTCTAACCTCCCAACTTCTAAGCTTCGTTTCACCTACCTGAAACCTTGACATCTTAATGACAACCTTGAGAGACATTGGGTTTCGACAAACCCTAATTAGCTGGAGTCACAGAATGCTAGGGTGTGAAGAGTGGCAGAAACCTAGCAGGCACTGTCAACCTGTCCTATGCAGATGAAGATAGTATGGATGGGAAGGGAAAGTGGTTTCCACAAAATCATCTGCTCATCTGTGGTCCAGTCAGAATGAGACCCAGACTCTGTTCTGCTTCCCCCATTTCTTCTCCTGATCTTGTGCACCACGTGGCAACCCCAGAGTGGCTGGGAAGTGTTAATGGCAATATGTCTAGCTGTGGTCACAAGATGACAACAGGTTCTGCAGCAATGATGAGAAAGAAGGGGGAGGAGAGTAGTATCATCAATAACTATATCATTTAAAAAAGTTGTACTGTTCAAACACTGGAAAAGAAAAACAGTGGGTGAGGATCTTGGAAGGGCTTATCTGAAGGGTATCACATTCTGAAGACTGGAGTTTAAATGACTCCAATTTAAAAAAAAAATGGACTCCAAAGCAGAAGCTAATGCTATGTGACCATAGGAGAAAATAACCCTTCATTGTTTCTCTTTGTCCAACCAGTAGTCTCTCCATATGTCTGGTACCAGTCCAATGTGGCCGGTATACCTCTAATGAACAGGGGAGAGACACAAGCTGGTACACAAATAGGTGGCTAGTTCCCCAGGCCAAGGAGCTCCAGTGCCAAGCAATATTTAGGCCAGATCAGTTGGCATCTTCTGGCCAGGAAAAAAGTTCTGTCCCATGGATGTAATCCCAGAGAAAAGCTGTTGGAATCAGAGTAGGAGCACAGACAGACCCAAGTTTATTGTCATCCTGGAGTCTACCAGATGCCTCCATGTTTGGCTGCTGATTTCCCTGTGTCACAGTCACTTGCCTGAGCCCTCCTGAGGTTTATCCAGGGGCCACACTTGGGCAATTCTCAACCAGACAAGAATATTTAGGTTAGCTACCTGGAATGGTGGTCAGAAATCTCTAAGAATGCTGACCGGATTAACCGCAGACTAGAACCCTAGGCTCTCAACCCAAGATTCATGGATAGACTTCCCATGAAATGAAATACAGTCTGTGTATGAACAGAGGTTTTCCTGAGAACAGGAATTCAGCTTTTGTCAGCTGCACACAGTGGTCTTGGAGACGCAAAAGATGGCTGAGCCTGCCTCCCGGCTACTGAGCAAAAGCTGAACCTCTGGCTGGTGCACGTCACTTAGCCCATATGTCCTGATAAGAGCATCCAGCTTACCAACATGGTAAGAGGATGCCAGTTTACACCTCTTTAGAAGGACCTGATCTTTTCTTCTCCTAGTTAACTGGGACTTGAAATAGCACAGCTCTCATCTTGTGCCTCTGAGGGCAGTCATCGGATTGCTCCCTGGAGAGAGTTAATATGTTGGGTCTTTTCTGAACTTTCTGGAGGGAAACTTGAATAGTAATCAAGGTGAGGAAGGATGGTGTGGGAGGGTGTAGTGAGCAGGGGAAGAGAGGCACATTGTTTGCTGGGTATATAGCATTGAACAGAACAAATCTGGAGCACTGTGGGGACCCAGTGGAGGATGGGAGCACTGCCCCTTTTCTCCTTTTCTGGGGACGGAGGCATATCAGCCTATGGTTACTGTTGTCAAAAACCACTGCTTCTTCCAACCATGGTGGGTAAAAAGGTCAGTTGGGGAGACATTTTCTCATACCTCATACTTCTGCAAGTGGGAGACATTCTTCATGGGATCTTTCTGGCTGGTCAAGTGTAATTCTGCAGAATCAGGGATTTTATCCTAGAGGAGTCAAAGCTGCTCGAAGTAAAGCTCTTCAAAGAGTTCCTCCCTCCAGTTACCGAAGCCCCAAACAGTATTTCTCCTTTTAGCAAAGAGGACTGTGTCTCCCAGAACATGCATGTGAGGCCCCCGAACCCACGATGACTCGGGAGAGAATGACTCTGACCCAGGTGCACTTGACTCACCATGTACATTTCCATAGAAGACTTCTTTGTGTTGCCTGTTTCCTTTTGAAATGAATACATAATTCAAACGATTTCAACAGATTGCAAGATTTTTTTCTCCTTTACTTAACAAAATATATTTTGATTCAGGAAAACAATAGTAATTAAGTCACGTGTTCTTTTGTAGGTTGTTTCCTCAAAAGCAATCTCCTTTCATAAACCAACTTATTTTCCAAACTTTGCCTTTTTTCATTAAGGTCACCGTTGTTTCATGAGTCTCACATTAGAAGCATCTTCTTATCATCTCTACAAAAGCTTTCTCCTACCACCCAGTGTAAAGAAGAGGCATCCTCAAGCGTACACCTGTGAGCATGGTTTATTTCTTTCATGGAGTGTAAGATTTCTTTTTTTTTTTCTTTCAAAAAATTTTTCTTTTTCCTTTTTCTTGTGATGAGGATGTTTAAGATCTACCCTCTTAGCAAATTGCAAATATGCTACTGCATTATTAACTATAGTTACCATGCTGTACGTTATATTCCCAGGACTTATTTGTTTTATAACTGGAAGTTTGTTATCTTTTGATCCATTCACCCATTTCATACCCTATAAGTCGTCTTGTTTACTTGTTTTCTTTGACAGTCTCATTCTCCAGAGTGTCTAATAAGCACTCCAGTGGTTTTCTTTTGGAAAACCAAAACTGTCAAAAATGATACCCAAGTCTGTGCCAGGAGGGATGATTAAAGAAATCTGTGGGGAGATGGCCAGAAGGGAAGAGAGCAGATTGAAAGGGGGGAACTCGAGGTCCTAGGTTAGGTTTTAGGGAAAACATCCTGATATCCATTCTGGAGATCTGTGTCTTCTGGAGGGAAAAAAGGCCTGGGAGGAGAAATCCCAGGGCTCTTGTCATGAGACACACCTGTGTAGAGGCATGTGTGACACTCTGAGGCCCAATGACAGTGAGTCACACTGAGTGGGAATGGCATTTGCTCTTCTGTGGTCCAGGCTGCTGGTGGCTCCAGGGCACCCGTGCTCCTTGGCAACGTGGGGGCTTCACACACGCACATCTAGGGCCTAAAGTGCTATGGCAGACGTCATCTGGTCACATCCAAGGGGACGGGACAGAAAGCAGTGGAAGCCATGAGGGAAAATTCCCAGAAACGACCAAAGGAAGGGGAGGTTTTTCAAGGGGATAAGGGAACCTCATAATAGTGAGATCGGCCAAGATATGTGTTGTACATGATCTTTTTGTTGCTGATAAGATCAAGTTCAAGCTCATCACCTTGTCATTCAAGGCCCTTCATCATTTGGTTTCACCAGCCTTAACACGACATTCTCTCCCCTTATTCATTCACTTAACAAGTAATTTGCTTAGTGCCTTCTAGGAGACAGGCGCTGTTGTAGACATTGGAGATAGAACGATCAGGAAAATGCACAAGGTTCCTGCCCTTGGAGTTTACATTTTATAAGTATTTCCAATAAATGCCTGTTGAACTGAATTGTGAATTTCCAACAGCAAGGCTATCTTCTTGCCATGGTTGACTTTTCACTGTAACTCTGTTAATGCACCAAGGTGACTATGGCCTCTGCTCTCATGGTTGTCACCTTCATTCTCCTGCTCCTCTCTCAGTGACCTGTCCTTCTCCCCTAGTCAAACTTGGATTCATTCAAAATCTCTGTCTTCAAAATTGTGCTTAAAATCCAGCTCATCCATGAACCTTTCCTTCTTGATAGTGTAACTTGTTTTCTCACCTCCCCTAAGCATTCAACTTTAATTCCTTTTCTCTATATAGCACTCATCACCATCTTCTATGCTTATTTCTTCTTTGTCCTTTTCCTTGAATATGAACTCCTTGAAGGCAGAGGTGTTATTTATTTGTTTATTTATTTATTTTTGCGGTTCGCGGGCCTCTCACTGTCGTGGCCTCTCCCATTGTGGAGCACAGGCTCCGGACGCGCAGGCTCAGCAGCCATGGCTCATGGGCCCAGCCGCTCCGCGGCATGTGGGATCTTCCTGGACCGGGGCACGAACGCATGTCCCCTGCATCGGCAGGCGGACTCTCAACCACTGCGCCACCAGGGAAGCCCAAGGCAGAGGTTTTTGTCTTTTCATTTCACTGCTATGTCTGCAATGCCAACAACAGTTTATAATGTATAGTAGGCTCACAACAAATACTGTTGAACAAATAACACAATCCTTATTTTTAATGTCTCTCTAAAGACACATACTACTCCTATCCTTCATTTAAATTTCCTTCAGTGACGAACAAAATTCTCAATAAATGTGTATCAAATCAATGGATGACATTTGTTGATGGGAGAAAATGACATTTTGTATAAAACTCCTGCTTCAGCCACTTAAAGCTGGAAATACACTCTTAAATGGAGAAAGAGAGCCTGTCTTAACTCCCATTCCAACACTTTATCTTCCCGATCTTCAAGACACTCATATTTACACAAAAATAAAACCATTCTACAAATTAATTTTATACAGCTAAGTTGTAGGCACTTCATAAAATGATTCCTTCCAGTACTTATAAAGACATTTTATAGGGCCCTGTAGGAAAGGTCAGAGCCTGTCATTAAGATGCGATAGTCATCAACAGTCTCTCACATTTGTGGGATGTGAATCCAAGGCCAAACACCACAAATCCGAAGCAGTGACAGAAACAACCAAAATCAGTCACCCAGGGAGGAAGCATGGGAGTTCCTCACGAAGATGTGCCTTCATGTTCAGCTTAAAGGCTACTGCAGGCTCTGTTCCAGAGTCTGGTCACCAGGGACATGGGGGAGTTGGCCATGTAAGAGGTGAGAGGTGAGAGGTGAGAGGTGAACAGGGGAGCCAGCAGGGACTGTTGACTCTGGACTGATGGTAAAGATATGGAATCTGAGTTCTCTGGACAAGTCCCTACTTGGAAATGACATCCCAGGTCCTCTCACTGGCCACTGGGTCACCCAGGGGCATGTCCCCTGATGCTGTAGGCCTCCTCCAGGAATGTCATCTAGTTCAGTTCAAGGTAGAATACGAAAAACACTTTGATCTCCACCGGGAGCTCCTGCACATCCCCTTCCCCTGCCTGGGTTACGCCAGGGATAGGGGTTGCCTTTGGCCCCTGCTACTTCTCCCCAGCCCTAGACTCAAGCTGGACCAGCCCATCAGAATGCCTGACCTCCATCAATAGCACAGAGAGATCAGCTCGGTGGTTTGTGACCACCTAGAGGGGTGGGATAGGGAGGGTGGGAGGGAGGGAGACGCAAGAGGGAAGAGATATGGGGATATATGTATATGTACAGCTGATTCACTTTGTTATAAAGCAGAAACTAACACACCATTGTAAAGCAATTATACTCCAATAAAGATGTTTAAAAAAAAAGCAGATGGTATTCAAACTGACATAACATACACGCATAGGCATTTTACTAGCTTATTTTTCCAAATGAAAGGTGCTTTTGGGGAAGCTGTAATCTGACTTCTAAATATAGCTGGGCAAAACTAATTTTAAAATGCAGAAAAGGGTTGGGAAAATTTACTTTTTAATTTTAAAAAGCAATAGAGTATTGCCCTGTTTTGATTATAGACACCTTTGAAAAAAAGAAATGACTATGCCTCCATCTTTCATAATAAATGCAATGCCGAGACATCTCAGTTTTGCTTGCAGGAGACATTCTCATTCTTTTCCAACTTAACCAAGCCTTTTGCAGTCTCAGCTGAGAACTGTCTGACACTCTAAGGGGAAAGATAGAGGTCAGGGAAGCTCATCCATTTCCATGGTTTTGATTTCTTTTTTTGCCTTGATGAATTCTCCGATCTCTATCCTGAGACCCTATCTGGCTCCTAAGCTCCAGTTCTGTGTACACAACTATTACCAGACATTTTTCCTTATGTTCCCAAACCATTTCATCCTTAACATAACCAAACTGAGTTCACTGTCTCTCACAAAACCTACTCTTTCTTCTCTGGTCCATCCTCAGTAGATGGCACCCCTTCCCCTTGGTTGTCCTAGCCAGAAACCCACTGTCATCCTCAACCCTTCACTCTCCCAACTCTTCCACTCCATCCAGCCACCCAGTGCAGACCACAGAGCCTTCATTCTTCTTGTCACCATCCATCCTAGTTCAGGCCACCATCATTTCTAGCTAGGATTCCTCATCAGTTTACTAACTAAGCTTCCTGATTCTCATCTCACTGCTTTCCAACCTACTTTCACATTGTAGCCAGAGAGCGTCTGAGAAAACAAAGCTGATTTTATCTTCCTTGATTAAATCATTTCAGTGACTCCTCACTGCATTCAAGATCCAGCACAAATTCTGTACTAGGACTTATTAGGTTCATGGGTCTGGGAGAGTGAAAATCCACTTTGCTAGATAACTAGTTAGTAGACTATGGTGATCCCAGCGCCATTCAAAGACTCTAGTTAGTATTATAGACAAGTAGAAAATTATAACCAACAGAAATAACGGTGTGTAACTGTTACCTCAAGTGAGTGACAGAGCATTTTTGTTCGCTAGGATATGGTTTAGGGTTACAGTGGTTGATGTACCATTAAGGAGTCCTTAATCCTAAGGAACAAATATTTGGCTTCCAGACAGAATCATGCCCACTAAAAAGTCTTCTCAAGGTCAAGGAATAGAAACCACTTATGAATTTCCGGGCGTTCCAGTGGTAGTGATGACAATGGTTCAGAGAGTTTTGCAACATCTGGAAGGTCTGAGTTGGGAATAAAGATGCCTGGAGGATAAACATGGAAAATGGTGAAGAAAAAGCAAAGACACAGACAAATGCCTTCGAGGCTTCCTGAAAAGAACGAATCCCTGGTGCACCGTGTGATTTTCTGTTACCAAAAACAGTCATGTTTCTAAGGAAAGGTTGTTCCCCACTGTGGTGGTTCCCCTCTGACATGCCCACCCAATATCTGCTCGTCAGGTGATTAATTCAGAGCTCACTAGATAATCACAAACAATATTTTTTGGATGCACTGTTAGGAAAAGTAGTTTCCCTCAGCAACTCCAGCCCAGCTGGGTTCAGTCCCCAGGCAAGTGTGGAAGCAGCAGAACTTTTACCTGGATTAGTTGTCAATTTGTCTCTCTCATTCACAGAAAAATTTCCATGGGAAGAGAAGAAAGCTACAGTTTGTCAACATGAAAATAATGATACTCATTGTCTCTTATTCCAATTTGATTCTGGTGAGTTCGAAGTTAGCTCCACTTTACGTCTCGAGATGGATATCAGTGTTAGCAAGTGGCTGGCTTAGGAACATGCTAGAACCTGGGGCTCTGGCAGGTTTCCATTTTCCTAGTATTTTGGATTTTTTCAGAAAGCTTACATATCTAAGAATAACTAAAGAGGGAAGCTATGAGCAGCAGAGAGACCAAATAGGACACTAGTACATTAATCTGTCTTAGATTTCTGACCAATGGCTAAAAGCTGTAGGAAATCAGATTTGGGCTGCCCTGAAAATAAGTCTTAGCATCAGTGAAAGTATCCTAAGATAGGCTGGATAACCACTCACTGAAGCATCATACTGGGGACCCAAGCATCATAAAGCATCCTATTAAAATACTCTTAAGGGAGCCTTCTAACCCTGAAGTTTTAGAACTCCCTAGGAAAGTTAACAGTACTGGGGGACAAAACATTGGTTGTTGTGAATGTCTTGCTTCCTTTTTTTTTCTTTTCTTTTTTTTTTTTTTGTGGTACGCAGGCCTCTCACTGTTGTGGCCTCTCCCGTTGTGGAGCACAGGCTCTGGATGTGCAGGCTCAGCGTCCATGGCTCACGGACCCAGCCGCTCCGCGGCATATGGGATCCTCCCGGACCGGGGCACGAACCCGTGTCCCCTGCATCGGCAGGCGGACTCTCAACTACTGCGCCACCAGGGAAGCCCTGGAAGGATTTTAAGAGGCACATACATATGAGAATATGGACATGTTATTGGATCTGACAATTTACTCAGCTGATTTAACTTTTTCTGGGAATGGGACTAGTCTGCATGTATTTCAATAATTTGTAAATTTTCTTCATAGTCTATTTGGGATCCAGCATACATATGTTGATCTAAATTGTTGTTGAAATTATTTATAACCACTTCCTATAAACTCTTGAGGCACCCAGAGCCAAGCGGACATCTGGGCTACAAATAGATAAGGATGTGAACATGCAGAAAGGCTAAGGCACGTGCTCAGGGTTACACAGCTGGTGAGCAGAAGGGCTAGATTAAGAATTCTTGTCTTCAGACTCCCGGTTCACAAACCTTTCTATTAATTAATACACTGAATTTTTCAATTGCAAGAGTAGAAATATCTCTGATTATTTGGGAGTGCTCAGAGAATCTGCTCTAAGAAATATGGATGCCATCAAGATTATTATCTGTAGCTAGCATTTAGATATTAAGTATATAGCTTGAGCCCTTGCTTATTTTTTGAGCTCATGACCCATACATGCATCTCCACTTAGATGTCTCACAGGAACCTCAATGTTAATCTGTCCAAAATGACACCCTAATCTGTTTGCCTTCCAGTATTCCCCATCTCTATAAATGATATTTAACATTCACTCATTTGTTTGTGACAAAAACATGGCAGTCAATCCTGATACCTTCTTGATATTTCCAGTAGACTATACCTCCTAACATTGCCCAGGTCTTTGCACATCCCTCTATCTCACTGTCATGGCCTAATCCAAGCCACCACCATCAATCATCTGCAAGAGAGTCTTCTCATTGGTCTCCTGCATGCAGGTGTCGTCCTCCTTTTCCTCTAGGATGATCTTTATGAAATGCAACTAACTCCAGTTCCATGACATCTCTGCCTATATGTCTCAAGTGCTTTCCAGTGCTCTTAGATGAAATCCACAATCGCTAACACGGCTCATCAGGCCATACAATCTGGTCTTGTCTCTCTCTCCTAATCTGCCTTGTATACCTTCCATGACTTCTCCAATCATCCTCACCGTCTCTCAATTCTCTGCCCCAGGACCTTCACACCTGCTGTTCCCTTTAAATTCAGTGTTCTCTCCATCTCCATCCCCTTTGTGCTTACTCTTCCTCATCCTTTAGGTCTAAGATTAAATTCCAGCTCTTCAGGAAAACTATCTCTGATCTCTCTCTACCCACCTACACACTCCGGATTCCATCTAGGAATTCTTTTGTTAAACCAAAACATCCTATATTCTTCATTCCTAACACTTGTCACAATTGTTCTTATATGATTACGTGTATATGATTTGCTTAATGTCTTTCCCTATATAAATTTCATCAAGATAGGAATTGTGCCTGGCACAGCATAGGCATTTAGTAAATATTCATGAAAAATACTCACATTCACTGAACACTCATATGCCAGACCTCATGCAATATATTTTGCAAACATTACCCCATTTAACTCCTCCCTACAGCCCTATGTGGACATATTCTCACCCCCATTTTACAGATGAAGAAACTGAGCCTTAAGGAGTTTAATTCACAACTAAAGAAATAGCTGAGCTCAGATTCAAACCCAGTCCTGTTTGACACCAAATCTTATGCTTTTAACCTCCAGATTACGCTTAAGAGTAGGTCTCTGCTTTGGGGGCTTTTTAATGAAAATAGTGTTCACTGTTACAATGCTCAAAGTTCAAAACAAAAACAATCATCCGAGTGGCCAAGAAAATTAATTACACATCTTATGTACTATTTTTCAGAAAGCAGCGAAATGTATAATGCAAATCATTAAAACAACAATAAATTCCTCCAAGTTAATAATTTTGTTTGTTCAGGTTAGACATGATTGGCCCCGTGAAAAACTGTGAACATTATATTCTGTCAAAAAACCTTTGACAAAACTCTATTAATAAAGTAGGCTTAGAAAACAATCAGGTTAGACTAGGTCAGAAGGTATGATTTGTCATTTATTAAAAAAAATTAGAGTTCAGGCCTAAAAGGAGAACTGAAATCTGTAGTTCTTGAACATAGAGAGTAGGAAAAAGTGAAAGAGAGCAAAGTGAAAATAGTTACCATCTACTGTGGTGCATAAAAATACCAATTCCTGCTACAGACTCTTTAGAGCTGCTCCTTGTTCCTGGGAAGGAAATCCTGAATGCTCACTTACTGGTCTACTGTTAAGGGAAGGTTTCCTACCTTCTCTCTGCCTCAGTTTCCTCCTACAGGTAAGCACAGTGCCTGGCTGTAAGCAGTCAGTACATTGGAGTGATTTCTTCTTGCATATACGTCAGTTCTGCATCTAGTTTCAGGGTAACTCCCTCATTCATTAGTGCTGATCTTGTCTATTTTTAACCTTCAGGGATACTTTCCAAGGTCAGAAACCAGACCTTCTGGTTATCCAGGAGTATATCTTCCTATCGAGATGCATCTGGGATTCTTGCTCTGACAGTAGGGTTCTGGTCTCCTGTGAGCCCTCTCTGACAACATTTCTACTTGAGTATCTCCCTAAACAATGATCAGCCAGGTACCTCACCTGTCAGTTTCTCAAAGCAGCTGCTCTGAGAATTCCCAGGTACTTCAAGAGAACTTTGACTCTTATTCACTGTATTGGTGGGAAAAGTACATTCACACTGACGTGGGTTCCCATTTCTTAAATAGCCTGCTGCCTGATAAAACCTAATTTTGGCAACAAAAAGGAAAGGTATACTTTTGTCCATTTGAGAATTTTCTTGGACAGGGTTGAGTCTAATTACATAAATAGTAGGTACTTTTCCAAGTTGTGCTGTGTCCAGACTAGGGCTAGAGCCACACGCTCATTCCATTGCATTTCTCTCTTGAATCCCCTCCTCACGAAGGGGCACCTGGCCTTTCTACCACCTGGCACTTTGTTTCTTATTTTTGTCTATATTAGATGAAAAGGCTCTTAGGAATGAGGCATAGTTTTCTTGGTTTTGTCTTCAAAATTTTTAAAGTTTCACGATCCCATAAAACCTGCAAGAATTCTTCAGAGACCATGGGAGTGACAATGGCGGTTCTCATAATAATAACAATAAAAATAAATGTTAATTATTGAGCACTTTCAAGTGTCCAGTATTGTGTTAAGTGCTTTTCATGAATCACCTCATTAACTCATCACAACCCTATAAGGTTATATTGTTATCCCCATTTTGCAGATGAGGAAAATGGGATTTGGGGAGTTTAATAACTTGCCAAAGAACAATCAGCTAGTAAGAGTGAAGCTGTGTTCAAATCCACCTCTGTTTGACTCCAGATTCTGCACTGCACCCCCTAATACTGAACTTGCCAAACAAACCAACCAAAAAATGAGAAAACCTAAATAGACATTTCTCCAAAGAAGACATACAGATAGCCAACAGGCATATGAAAAGATGCTCAACATCGCTAATTATTAGAGAAATGCAAATCAAAACTACAATGAGGTATCACCTCACGCCAGTCAGAATGGCCAACATCAAAAAGTCTACAAATAATAAATGCTGGAGGGGGTGTGGAGAAAAGGGAACCCTCCTACACTGTTGGTGGGAAAGTAAACTAGTAGAGCCACTATGGAGAACAGTATGGAGGTTCCTTAAGAAACTAAAAATAGAACTACCATATGACCCAGCAGTCTCATTCTTGGGCATAGGTCCCCAAAAGATGAAAACTGTAATTTGAAAAGATACATGCACCCCAATATTCATAGCAGCACTATTTACAAGGGCCAAGACATGGAAACAACCCATGTGCCCATCAACAGATGATTTATTTAAGAAGATGTGGTATAATATATTAAACACACACAATGCAATATTACTCAGCCATTAAAAAACCAATGAAATATTGCCATTTGCAGCAACATGGATGGACCTAGAGAGTATCATACTAAGTGAAGTAAGTCAGATAGAGGAAGACATATAATATATGGAATTAACAGATGCAAACTACTTTACATAAAGTAGATAAGCAATAAGAATTTACTGCACAGCACAGGGAACTATATTCAATATCTTGAATAACTATATTCAATATCTTGTTTTATATTTATATATATATCTATCTAAAACTGAATCACTTTGCTGTACACTTGAAACTAACACAATGTTGTAAATCAACTATATTTCAATAATAAAACAAAAACAATGACTACACACCTATTAGAATGGCCGAAATCTAAAACACTGACAAACACCAAATGCTACTGAGGAGGTGGAGCAACAGGAATTCTCATTCATTACTGGTGGGAATGTGAAAATAGTTCACCACTTTGGAAAATAGTTTGGTGGTTTTTTTTTTTTTACAAAACTAAACATACTCTTACCATGCAATCCAGTAACTTATGCTTCTTGATATTTACCCAAAGGAGTTGAAAACATCTCCACAGAAAAACCTGCACATGGATGTTTAGAGCAGCTTGATTCATAATTGCCAAATCTTGGAAGCAACCAAGGTGTCCTTCAGTAGGTGAATGGATAAATAAACTGATACACCCAGACAATGGAATGTTATTCAGTGATAAAAAAGAAATGAGCTATCAAGTTGTGAAACAACATGGAGGAACCTGAAATGCATATTACTAAGTGAAAGAAACCAATCTGAAAAGGTAAATACTGTATGATACCAACTATATATGATATTCTGGAAAAGACAAAACCATGCACATAGTATAAAGATCCATGGTTGCCAGAGGTTAGAGGGGAGGGAGGGAGGGATGAATAGGTGGAGCATGGAGAATTTTTAGGGCAGTGAAACATTTGTATGTTACTAGAATGGTGGATACATATCATTGTACATTTGTTCAAACCCATGGAATGTACAACGCTAAGAGTGAACCCTAATGTAAACTATGGACTTTGGGTGATTATGACATGTCAATGTAGGTTCATCAATTGTAATGAATGTAGGACGCTGGTCGGGGATGTTGATAATGAGGGAGGCTGTGTGTGTGTGGGGTGAGTATATGGGGAATCTCTGTACTTTCCTCTCAATTTTGCTGTAAATCAAAAACTGTTTAAAACTTTTATATAAAAAAGACAAAGCCTTTCAGAGTTAAAAAAAATTAAATATGTACTGTTTGTGAAAGAACCAAAATAAAAAACAAAATATCATTATATGACTAAAAGAAAAATATAGTTTGGACTTACACACACACACACACACACACACACACACAAACCAACATGGGGTAGCAATATTAGTGTCAAACAAAACAGAATTCAAAGTGCAAGGCATTTCATGGGATAAAGATGCTTATTTTATGTTGATAAAAGGCATACTTCCCAATAGAGCTATATTTGTTAAATTTTATGTACCAAATGGTATCAAATATATATGTATGTGTGTATATGTATAGATATTAAAATGCTCTTAGAAAAAAATTGATAAAGCTGTACTCATAGTAGAATGACTAAAATATAAACTCAGCAAAATATTTATTGATAATTTTCCAGTTGAAGAGTAAATCAAAACTGCAATGACAGACAACTTAGAAAATACTGAAATCTGAATTTCAAATAATTTTTATGTGTTATAAAATATATTCTTCTTTTGATTTTTTTCAATCATTTAAAAAATGTAAAAATCATTCTTAATTCACAGGCCTTCAATAAAAGGAAACAGCTTGTATTTGGCCCGTGGGCCATAGCTTGCTAATACCTAAAGAAGGATTTATCCCTCACTTTAAGGGGAATTTATTTGTGATTAGAAATATTTTTCCTGTTCTTTCCTTGATTATTAAAAATGTTTTTTATGAACAAAGGTGTCTAAAATTATAATTAATGAACAATGTTCTAGAAGGCACAGTCAATGCAATGGCAGAAGAAAAGAAACAGGGGATATAATGGAATAGACAACTTATTATTATTTGTATACTGCATACTAATGATTTGTTGCCTGGAAAACAAATGGTGTATTTTATCCTAAAAAATCATATTTCTTAGCTTTGACTACTAAAAAGACCTAGAAACAATGAACAATGCAGTGTAATAAGTCTCCTACTAGGCTGTGACCTCAAATACTGTTTCCCACCTAAAAGAACCAAGGATTCCTGGAGAAATCAGGTCTGGGCAGGAAACAGACAAAAACAGACACGAATATGGTAGTCATGAGAAACCATGGGATCATGTCAAAAGGACTCAGGAACTAACCTGAAGAAGTTGCCACTGGCCAAAGCTGGCACAGTTTGAGGCTTGATAAGGATTTTAAAAAAGTGTTAATCATCACAGTAAGGATTAATAATGTGTTTCAATCTATAAGTTTGAATCAAGCATTTATGCTGCCTCTCTTGTAAAATCTGTACCTCAACTACTCAAATAGTTGATGAGTGGAAGTTGCTCCTTTTAGATGTTTTCCAGCTAATCATAAATGAAGGTAGAATGACAGAGAATAGAATAGAATGTAACCATTTTGTGATCCTAATAAATAAAGCAAATTGATGAATCGAGGCAGAGGTCCTCATTATCGATAGAGAGAACCAATAAACATTATGTACCTCCTGATGGAAGTACACCATCTAAGCATTAATTTTAAAAGGAAATCAAACATCTGATAAAGGCTTTTGGTTCTAATGACCAATTTCCAGGAAATACAAGGAGAAAAGGAACATGACAACACAGGGATGAAGTCAGCGGAATCTAGACTACGGAAAACTGTGCATTCAAATAAAATAAAAATAAAATTTTTAAGGAAAAGGAAAAAAAAGAGTTGAAGGGGGAACTTGTAGGGTGAAAAAGACTTAAGACACATAAAACCAACCATAATATATGAACCTTATTTGGATCTCAATTCAAACAAAAAGATTATAATAGTATTATAAAAAAATTGGAGAAATGTAAACACTGACTGGATATTTCACAAGTAATTATTGTTGACTTTCCTCTTAGAAATGGTAATGATATTATGGTCATGCTTTTCAAAAACGAGTATTGTATAGAGGTACATAGTGAAAAATTTGCAGATGAATCAGTGTGCTGTCCAGAATTTGCTTCAAAAGCATCTGCATGGAGTAAGGAATTTGAATAAAAGAAATGGTCTACATCTCTATTTATAATTGTTAAAATTGGGTGATAGATAGGGCAGCCTCATTACCCTGTTCTCTCTACTTTTGTATTTGTATTTGATAATTTGATAATAAAAATTTTAAAAATTAAAAAAGAATGAAAGCATATAACTATCAAAACAGTTCACTTATTACCTGATTAACTTCTAATATGGTAACATCAACAGATGTAATCCACATAAACAAAAGCTCTTTGAGGGTCTCAATAATTTTTAAAATTGTAAAGGAGGCCTGAGACCAAAAAGTCTGAGAACTGCTGTACTCAAGTGTTTATTAAGGATACAGAGAAAAAAAAGGAAAAATGTCAAGGGAAAAGTGGTCAAGATGTAGTGATTATTTCAGTAAATAATCATTAAACACTCACTATGTCCAAAGTACTGAAATGAAGCTGGAGGGTTAAAAGTTATCCTCAGGCTGTCAAGCTGGCTGTCTGATTCAAAGTCAGACACAAATTGTTATCTGCATTGACAAGTAAGTTAGCTTTCAATAATTCCTAGTGATGATCTAAATTATCTGTTCTTTTAGCTGAGTGGATGGACAAAGCTTTGAACATCTCTTACTAAGAAAAGCATAGCTTTACTAACCCATGGAGAAAGAACGTGTTCTAAAAAGGACTCCTAATATATTCAGCAAATCCAAATACACTTATCCCTTTGCTTATACAAGTCATCAACACTAACAGTTCTCACCTACCTCCTGCTTATTCTCATTTACTTTTGTTCCAAGGACATTTTCATAGTTCATTTTTCTTGACATATCATTTAATGCATGGGTAGGGAAAGCCAACTTCTTTGATTATCTGGAGTCTAATGAAAAATAGAGCTAGAAAGGTATATGTCTGCAAAAAAGACACAAAGCTGTAAAATATTCTAAACCTTACAAGAAGAGTATATTTTAGGAATTATGTAGGTTACCATTCTTCAAAACCCAAATGGAGCGTTACTTCTTTAAGAAACTTTTCCAAAACACTTCTCACCCACCACCAACCCCATGTCAAAATTAAATACTCTCTTGTGCTCCTCTGAGCACTTTGATTTTCATCTTCTGTCCTTTATTAATTTCTTGTATATGACAATTTATTACACTACTTTCTCCTTTGCTTCCCTGCCTAGGGAGGTCTTTTTGAGCAAGTACTTTACCTTATTCATATTTGATTCTCAACAATGTGGTACATGGTGCCAATTTTCAGTAATGGACGTTAAATTTAATTAGCTAAAAAATCCTAAGAGTTACTTACCTATGTTGCATTTGTTTATTTAATGTGTGTAGTTCTGAACGTTACCAACTGCCTCGATCTACTGTCATTTATATAAAACATTACTTTCAAGGAGCGTGGGGTACATATTCTTTTTCAGTTCACATAGTGCACTCACCAAGATAGATCATAAGCTGCTTCATGAAACAAGTCTCATTTCATTTAAAAGTACTGAAATCATACAAAGTCTGACCACATAAGAAATTAATAATGATAACATATGTAAGAAAACCCACACTATCTTATAATTATGCAACATATTTCTAAATAATTCATGAATTAAAGATGAAATCAGGGGGGATATTAGAAAATATTTTGAACCAATAGCTAATGAAAATAAAACACACCAAAATGAATGGGATGCAGCTAAGGCAAGCAAAGACACAGCTAAAGCTTAGAGGGAAACTTAGAGCTTTAAATGATTACATTAGAAAAGAAGAAAGATCTAAAATCGGTGACCAAGCTTACACCGTTAGAAACTAAGGAAAAATAAAACCAGAATAGTAAATTAAAAATAAGTAGAAGGAAAAAATAATAAAAAGGAGAAATCAATGGAATAGAAAACTGACATATGGTAGAGAAAATTAACAAGTCAAAATCAGATTCTTTGAAAAGATCAGTAAAGTGGACAAATCTCTAGCTAGACTGATTACCCTCCTTCTCTGCCAAGAAAAAAGAGAGAGAGAGAGAGAGAGAGAGAGAGAGAAAATAGGAGTCACCAATACCATGAATAAGAATGATGCTACCACTACATATTATATAGACATTAAATGGATAATAAGAGAATATTAAGAGCCACCCTGTGTCAACGAATTTGACAACTTAGATGAATTGGACAAATTTCCAACAATATATGAAAAGGATATGACCTTTCATGTTATGACCTATTATATCCAATTATAGATTATTCCAGTAATACAAGCCTGGTTTAACCTTCAAAATATCAAATAATAAAATTCACCATATTAACAGAATGAAAGAGAAAAACTAAATGATCATTTCAATAGATACAGAAAAATCATCTGATGAAAGTAAATAATCATGATAAAAACTCTCAGTAAACTAGGAATGGTAATTGATAAATGACACCTATGAAAAACCTACAGCTAATGGTGAAATACTGAATTGTTTTCCCCTGATATCTGCTCAGGACATTAGGAACTAAAAGGCATAGAAGTGGAAAAGGTGAAGGAAAACTATCCTTATTTGCAGATGATAAGATTATGTATATAGAAAATCTCAAAGGCTGAGTCTACAAAATACAGAAACTAGGAAATGCATTTAGCGAACTCATAGAATACATGGTTAATATGTAAAAATCAACTGTATTCTTATATGCTAGTGGGAAACATTTGTAAAATATAAAGGTAATTCCATTTATAGTAGCACCTAAAACATAAAATACTTAGGAATACATCTAAAAATTTGTCAAAGACTTCTATACAGTTTTGTGTGTGATAACTGTACTTGAAATCACTCTCTTAGCAAATTTCCAGTGTTTAACACAGTATTATTAAGTATAGTAATCATGTCTATACATTCGATCTCTAGACTTATTCATCCTACATAATTGCAGCTTTGTATTCTTTAACCAGCATCTCCTCACCCTCTCCCGCCCCATCCTTGCCCAGCCCCTGGACCACTCTTTTATCCTCTGCTTCTATGAGTTGGATTTTTTTTTGTAGATTTCACATATAAGTGAGATCACACTGTATTTATCTCTCTCTGTCTGGCTTGTTTTACTTAGCATAATGTTCTCCAGGTTCATCCATGCAGTCAAAAAAGGCAGAATTTCCTTCTTTCTCATGAAAGAATAATATTCCATGGTGTATATATACCACATCTTTATCCACTCATCTGTTAATGGACTTGGGTTTGTTTCTGTAACTTGACTACTGTGAATCATGCTCCAATGAACATGGGAGTGTAGTTATCTCTTCATGATCTTGCTCTTATTTCCTTTGGTTAGATACCAAGTGAGATTACTGGGTCATACAGTAGTTCTATTTTTAATTTTTTGAGGAATCTCCATACTGTTTTTCATAGTAGCTGTATCAATTTACATTTCAACCCATAGTGCACAAGGGTTCCCTTTTCTCTACATCTTTGCCAACACTTATCTTTTTTCTTTTTGATAATAGCCCATTCTAACAGGTGATATCTTATTGTGGTTTTGATTGGCATTCCCTCATGATTAATGATATTGAGCACCCTTCCATATATCTGTTGGCCATTTGTATGTCTTCTTTTGAGAAATGACTATTCACATCCTTTACCCATTTTTAAATCAGGTTATTTGTTTTCTAACTATTGAGTTGAGTTTCTTACATATTTTGGATATTACCTGCTTATCATGAATGGTTTGCAAATATTTTCTCCCATTCTGTAGGTTATCACTTCACTCTCTTGATTGTTTCCTTTGCCATGCAGAAACTTCTTAGCTTGATACAATCCCATTTGTCTATTTTTGCTTTTGTTGCCTGTGCTTTTGGGGTCATATCCAAAAAATCATTGCCTAGATCAATGTCAAGACACTTTTCCTCTGTTTTCTTCTAATAGTTTTACGGTTTCAGGTCTTACATTTAAGTCTTTAATCTATTTTGAGTTGATTTTTCTATATGGAGTGAGATAAGGGACAAGATTCATTCTTCTGCATGAGGAAAACCAGTTTTACCAACACCACTTATTGAGGAGACTATCCTTTCCCCTCTGTGTATTCTTGGTACTTTTGTCAAAGATCAATTGACTATAAATACTTGGATTTATGTCTGGGGTCTCTATTCCATTCCATTAGTTTATGTGTATATTTTTATGCCAGTACCATGTTGTTTTAATTACCATAGTTTTGTAATATATTTTGAAATCAGGTAGTGTGTTTCCTCTAACTTATTTTTTTCTATTTCTGTGAAAAATGTCATTGAAATTTTGATATGGGTTGCACTGAATCTGTAGATTGTAGTGTGAACATTTAAAAATACTAATTCTTCCAATCCAGAAACACAGGATATCTTTCCATTTACTTGTGTCCACTTCAATTTCTTTAATCAATGTTTTACAGTTTTCCATGTACAGGTATTTCATGTCATTAGTTAAATTTATTCTCAAGTATTTTATTGTTTTTGATGCTACTGTAAAGGGGATTGTTTTCTTAATTTCTTTTTTGGATAATTTGCTGTTAGTGTATAGAAATACCATTGATTTTTGTATGTTGATTTTGTGTCCTGCTACTCTAGTGAACTCATTTATTAGTTCTAGCAGTTTTTTGTTAAGTCTTTAGAGTTTTCTACATATAAAATCATGTCATCAGAAAACAGAAAATTTTACTTCTTCCTTTCCAATTTGTGTGCCTTTCTTTCATTCTTTCTTTCTTTCTTTCTTTACTCCTCTCTTCTTCCTTCCTTCCTTCCTTCATTCTTTCTTTTCTTTTCTGTCCTTCTTCTTTCTTTTTCTTCCTAATTGTTCTGGCTTGGACTTTCAGTACTATATTGAATAGAAGTGGTGAGAATGGGCATCCTTGTTTTGCTCCTGTTCTTAGAAAAAAAGCTTTCAGCTTTTCATCATTGACTATGATGTTAGCTGTGCGCTTGTTATAAATAGCCTTTATTATGTTGAGGTACATTCCTTCTATATCTAATTTGTAAAGAGATTTTATCATGAAAGGATGCTGAATTTTGTCAAATGCTTTTCTACATCTATTGAGATGATCATATGATTTTTATCCTTCATTCTGTTAACGTGGAGCATCACAATTATTGATTTACATATGTTGAACAACTATTGTATCCAAGGATAATCTCACTTGATCATGGTGTAGGATCCTTTTAACATGCTTTTGAATTCAGTTTTCTAGTATTCTGTTGAGGATTTTTGCATCTATGTTCACCAAGGATATTGGTCCCTAATTTTTTTTCTTGTAGTATACTTGTCTGACTATGAGAATAATTTGTTATGAGAATAATTTTGGCCTTGAGATGAATGGATAAGTTCCTAGAAACATGCAACCTACCAACAGTGAATCATGAAGAAACAGAAAATCTGAACAGACAAATAATGAGTAAGGAGATTGAATCAGGAATCAAAAATCTCCCAAAAAATAAAAGCCAGGAATTGATGGCTTCACTGGTGAATTCTACCAAACATTTAAAGAAGTATAAATACCAATCTTTCTTAATTTTTTCAAAATATTGAAGAAGAAGAAACATTTCCAAACTCATGCCAAAAGGCTTTTTTGTTTGTTGAAATTAACAAGTAAACCTGTAAAATTTATATGGAAATATAAAACATCTAGAATAAACAGAGCAATTTTTAAAAGAACAAAGTTTGAAAACTCATATTACCTGATTTCAACACCGTAGAAAGCTAGAGAACTAAGACAGTTTGGTATTTGCAAGACATTAAGTATGTAGATCAACTACACATTATAGTCCAAACAAGAGCCTACATAAATATTGTCATTTGATTTTTGACAAGGATGCCAAGGTAACACGTAGTAGGCAGAATAACAGCGTTCTAAAGATTTCCATGTCCTACTCCCAGGAATCTGTGGAATATATTACTTTACATGGCAAAAGAAACTTTCCAGACATGATTAAGTGAAGGATGCTGAGATGGGAAGATTATCCTGAATTATCTAGGTGGACGCAATGTAATCATGAAGATCCTTGTAAGTAAAAGTGGAGGCAGGAGGGCTGGGGTTAGAGTGGAAGTAGAGGTCAGAGTGATGTGAGTGCTGACTTTGTAGATGGAGAGGGCCATGAGGCAAGGCACACAAACAGTCTATCGAATTCTCCAAAAGGCAAGGAACAATTTCACCTTTAGAACCTTAAGGAACACAGTCTTGCTGATTTTGATTTGATTTTCGTGCTGTAAGATCTATTTTTGACCTCAAGAACTGTAAGACCACAAATTTGTATTGTTTCAAGCCACTAAGTTTGCAGTAATTTGTTATAGCAGCAATAGTAAACTAATACATATCCAATGGTAAAAAAAAGTGTTTTTCAACAATGTTTCTGAATCATCTAGTTATCTATATGGAAAAAAAAAGAACATTAACCCTTATTTCATACCATACATAAAAATTAATTCAAAATGGATCATAAATCTAAGTGTATAACCTACACCTATGAAATTTCTAGAAGAAAACATAGGAGAACAGCTTTGTGACCTTGGAGTAGGCAAAGGTTATTCAGATAGAATACCAGAAGTATGAAATATAATGAAAAATATTGATAAATTGGACTTTATCAAATTTTTGCTTTTGGAAGACACTATTAAAAAAACAAAAAGACAGGAAGAAACTAATCTGCAACATATATATCAGATAAAGGATATGTGTCCAGAATATACAAAGAACTCTTACAACTCAATAATAAGACAATATATGTCACATAATAACAAAAAATGTGTAAAAGATTTGAAGATATCCTTCACCAAAAAAGAAACAAATGGCCAGTAATCACATGAAAAGATAATACATGTTGTTAGTCATCAGTAAAATAAAAAGTAAAATCACCATGAGATACCATTGTATACCCATTACAATAGACAAAAAAACCTGACAATAGCACATGCTGGTGAAAAGCAATTGGAAACCTCATACACTGTTGGTGGGAATGTAAAATAGTCGAATCGTTTTGCAAAAGACTTTGGGAGTTAAAAAGTTAAAACACACACTGAGCACATGACCCAGTCATTTCTATTTACTCAGGAGAAATGAAAACATATATCCACACAAAGGCTTAGATAGAAATGTTCAAAGCAACTTTGTTTGTAATAGCCCCAGACCTCAAAGAGTCCAAATGTTTAGCAATAGTTGAAAGTATAAACATGTTATAATATACATATTACTCAGTAACAAAAAGGAACTAACTTGATACACACAACATAGACACACCTCAAAATCATGGTGAATTAAAGAGGCAAAAAAAGAGTACATACTATATGATTCCATTCACATAAGACTCTAGAAATTCCAAGCTAATATATAGTGACAGAAAACAGATTAGTGTTTGCCTGGGGGCACAAGTCCATGACTCCAGAGTTGTGTTCTGAATTACTCAAACATATGTCACTGTTTGTTTAATGAACAAATGCTCATATAAAGTGGAGAATCTCTAAACTAAAAGTTTGGGGACTAATTTCAGAATGACCACTGACAAGTCAGGTAACCTCTGTTCAACCCATCAGAAGAATATCTAACGCCTTAGAGGTTGGTTGTATTAGAGATGAGATGACTTATGAAAAATAATAGCAATTATAAGGTCTGATAGAAATTTAATTTATTCTTATTGTTTTGTTATTAACAGCTAGAGAGAAGTCATGAAATTGGGATTTCATAGCTCATCAGTGAGCATCAACCATGGGTGTATATTAAAATCAACTTTGGAGTCATAGACACACACACACACACACCCCACTTGGATTCCACAGATGTTGATTCTGGAGATCTGGGGCATAGCTCTGAATTTTTTTCTAATGCCACCGGTTTAGGCTAGGATTCAAATCCTAAAAGATCAGTTAGATGGGGCTTCATTGTGACCACTGAAATTGGGGTCACGTATGTCTACCTATCTCTTTTACTTAAAGTCACCTTCCTAGTTTGCCCAGGGCAGAAGCAGTTCATGCCGGTTGTCTTGGCATAATTATTCATAGCCTCTCTTTCATTCTCTAAAGTGTCATGGGCTGGACAGCAGATTAACATGAATTGGTATTTGCTGGTTAGGATCAACAAGGTGGGTATATCATTTCCACCTTAAAGATGAGGCAAATGATTTGTTGTAATGAAGGGAACCCAAGACCAGGTCACCCAAGACCCAACATTTATTTCATGTTCACTCTGTGCCCAGAACTTTATAAATGTGTTCCATATATTATCTCACTTAATTTTCCAAGAATGCTATGAAGTAAAGTATTACTACAGATGAGGAAACAGGCATGAGAGGCTAAGGAACCTGCCTGACACCACTCAAGAAGGAAATGGAGGAAGAGGATTTGGACTCACACAACCCAGTGATCTGGAACCTATGCTCTCAGCCTGTACCCCTTGGCCTTACCACATGCAGCCACATTCTTTTTGTTTGAAGAATGAGCTGGCATGTTGATCTAACAGTTTTCTTCCCCGGAAGGAAGAAAGAAAACCTCTATCTCTCAGGCCACCATTCCTGCCCCACCTCTGCTCTCCCCCCAACCCCAGCATGACCCACTGTGGGGAATTATTACTGTTCTATTTTTAACTGGCTACAATTCATTCAGCCTCCTAACTGTGTTTGTATCAAAATAATTTCCACCACAGCTTTCCTTTGGATATGGTGAAACTAGCCCCAGAAGCTGAGTGTTTACGCATAAGAGTTTATTTTTTAAATTGAAACCAGGCTTCTGTTTTGCTCATCCTTTGAAGTATAATAGCGAAGAAGGTGTAAAAAGCTCTTTATCAGTTAATACAGTGGCCCTAGGTGGAAAAAAAAAAAAGCACTATTCAAGTTTTCTGTGGCTTCTGACTCAGTTTTAACGGAATGTAAGTACAATGCCAGAGCCTGATAAAAATAGAAATTCTCTGGTGTCCAGGCTCTTCTCCAGATGGTGCATGGGAATCCAGATAGTAACTCATCACTGAGAGGGTCACTATTAATTAGTGGCGAGATGTCAAGCTTTACACAGGGCAGTAAGTGAAAATAGCTTAGAGTTTAGAGTCGAGCTGTTGCTATGGCCAGAGAATCGGGGTTGCTCCCTAAGTGTCTTTGGGAGCAAGTCTCTGGATTAATTGACAGCTCGGTCACTATAGAAAGCAGCCACATGCCTTGAAGGATGAAACAAGAAGAGACAGTGTGGTTGGCCCTGGTTAGTTATGGCCTGAGGGCAAGTCCTAGAAAAGGAGAAAGAACCCGCCAGGTATCCACGGAAAGGAAAGTGACATTCTAGACCCCACTTAAAAGAATTGAAAGGAAAACAGGGCAGAGCCCTCCACCTCAGGTCACCAGAGTGGATGGGAGTAGGGGAAGCAGACCTTGTGAGCACTGAGAGAGGATGGGTGAGTGGGAGGGGGGCCGGGGCTCGGATACGTATGGACCATCTCCTTCTCTACTGAGGGCCTGCAGAGCTTGACTTTGGCCTTGTTCATACTGTAAAACACTACAATAGAAAATGTGTTCAATGAATGAGCTTAAAATTCCCAAAACCCGTGGCTCAATGACGTCCTATAACCAGGTGCAATCAATATAAGAAGAGAGAGCCTTATAATAGTTTTCACAACGATAATTATTTTCCTTCATAAAGATTACAAGCTTACCTGCCTCCCATTAAGCATAGCCTCCTAAGAGGAATTAACTTCCAGCCTTGGGCAAACCACTTACCTCTCCAAGTCTTCCTTCTTTATCTGTCTAATGAGGATGATCATAGCTATTTTCACAGGATTTCTCTTAACAATGAAATAACAGTGTACGTGCAAGAATCAGGGAGGGTGATTAAAATATTAATTTAAGTAATGAAAGAAATGCAAATGATTGGCACCATTAAGTTAGAATCAGAGCAAAACAACTCTTTCTTTCTGATTTGACTGCAGGGTATCTCTCCCCTAATCAATTCTTACTAATTTTCACTATTAAGAGTCAGTGTCATTTACAAGCAGGTCATGCAGCTCAATATCAAAAAAACAAACAACCCAATCCAAAAATGGGCAGAAGACCTAAGTAGACATTTCTCCAAAGAAGATATACAGATTGACAACAAACACATGAAAGAATGCTCAACATCATTAATCATTAGAGAAATGCAAATCAAAACTACAATGAGATATCACCTCACACCGGTCAGAATGGCCATCATCAGCAAATCTACAAACAACAAATGCTGGAGAGGGTGTGGAGAAAAGGGCACCCCCTTGCACTGTTGGTGGGAATGTAAATTGATACAGCCACTATGGAGACAGTATGGAGGTTCCTCAAAAAACTAAAAATAGAGCTATCATATGACCGAGCAATCCCACTACTGGGCATATACCATGAGAAAACCGTAATTCAAAAAGAGTCATGTACCACAATGTTCATTGCAGCTCTATTTATAATAGCCAGGAAATGGAAGCAACCTAAGTGTCCATCAACAGATGAATGGATAAAGAAGATGTGCCACATATATACAATGGAATATTACTAGCCATAAAAAGAAACGAAATTGAGTTATTTGTAGTGAGGTGGATGGACCCAGAGTCTGTCATACAGAGTGAAATAAGTCAGAAAGAGAAAAACAAAATACCATATGCTAACACATATATATGGAATCTAAAAAAAAAAAAAAAAGTGGTTCTGAAGAACCTAGGGGCAGGACAGGAATAAAGACACAGACGTAGAGAATGGACTTAAGGACACAGGGAGGGGGAGGAGTAAGCTGGGACGAAGTGAGAGAGAGGGATGGACTTATAAATACTACCAAATGTAAAATAGATAGCTAGTGGGAAGCAGCCACATAGCACAGGGAGATCAGCTCAGTGCTTTGTGACCACCTAGAGAGGTGGGATAGGGAGGGTGGGAGGGAGGGAGATGCAAGAGGGAAGAGATACGGGGATATATGTATATGTATATGTATAGCTGATTCACTTTGTTATAAAGCAGAAACTAACACACCATTGTAAAGCAATTATACTCCAATAAAGATGTTAGGAAAAAAAAAAGAGTCAGTGTCCCCTATCTGAGAAGCTGCTCTGGAATGCTATGCTACATCATTAACCTCAGTGTCTGTTCTTAATAGGCAGTGAATCCCTTCGAGAGAGGGACTGTGCCTCATTCAGGTGTGTGGTATGCCAGCATGTCTAGTGAATGGAGGTGCTTGGATATTCACTGAATAAAGGAATGAATGAAAATGTGTGTTGGTGAGAAACACTGGGCAGAGTACTCCCTTTGGTGGGAATGTGACATGAGCAAAAGAAGCAGCATACTTATGATATTCAGGAAGAGGCAGGGGAGGGTGGCCTGGCTGGAGAGCAGGGGTTGGGAAGTACTGAGAAATAGATCTGCTGGAGAGGCCAGGACTCACCTGCTTTTCCTCCTCGCCTGTAAATTCTGTTCCCTTCTTCCTTGTCACTGCCTCACAAGATGGCTAATTCTCTCCAGCATCACCTCCTTCTCCCCTCTGGACACAGACCCAGTTCCCAAGCCTCTTAGGCTACATCCTCTGCAATTCCTTATTTTTTTAAGTTCACACTTGAATGGCTAATACATTTACTTGGTTCAAAAATTAGAACAATATAACAAGGTAGGCACAGAGATGTCACACCCCTAGGCAATTCTGATCAGTCCGGTTTGGAAACCATTGGTGGAGAACTTGGTAAAGATGCAGAGATTCAGTCCTTTCGTATGGAAATGATCCTGGCATTTGGAGGCTCCATTAACTCTCCAGGTGATTCGGACACACAACAGACTTTGAAAACCACTGTTCTCAGAGAGATGTGAGGCCAAATATCAGAGCCTTCTGTGGTTGGTTTGTTTTTAATGCCAATTGTTAAATTATTATTATTATTTTTTTTTGTCGTATGCGGACCTCTCACTGCCGTGGCCTCTCCCGTTGCAGAGCACAGGCTCCGGACGCGCAGGCTCAGCGGCCATGGCTCACGGGCCCAGCCGCTCCGTGGCATGTGGGATCTTCCCAGACCGGGGCACGAACCCGCGTCCCCTGCATCGGCAGGCGGACTCTCAACCACTGCGCCACCAGGGAAGCCCCAGTTGTTAAAATTTTGCACAATCTTTTGAGACCTTAAAGTTCTCATCTGTATTAGCCTTTTCAGGTAGAGCTCTTATTACAATGATTCTTAAAATAATAGGAGAGTAACAAGTTCTCTGTAAAAATTGGGTTTTATTCATTGGTTTGAACCCCTGTAAAATCACAAATCCCACAAAAATGGGAAATAAGTTGTAAAAAAAAGAAAAGACTCCGTCTCTGCTATTCCCCCTCAGCCCTACAGGAAATCGTTTTTATTACTTTCTCGTTTACTATTCCAAAGCTTTATTTTCTGCAAACGTAAGAAAGTGTGTCTATATAGTCTTATTTGCTTACATTTCCTCCACAAAATGTAGCATACTATATATACTTTTACTCCTTTCTTTTTCTCACTTAATGCATCTTGGTACTCATCTCTTTATCAATGTGTAAAGATCTTTTCATCCTTTGTCCTAGCTGGATAGTATTCCACTGTGTGTATTTAGCATAGCTTATTAAACCAGTCCCCTATTGCCAAATTCTTGGCTTGATCCCTCCCTCTTTTTCTTACTATACACACTGTGGAAATGGATGACCTAGTAATTTTGAAGAGTTTTTGAATTTGGTCTTTTACTTGTTATTGCCTTGGTCCTTTGGTGATCTCAGCCATTCTTAGAACTCCACAGATGACTTCCACACGGTGACAAAGCCCTTTTGCACATGTATGCCCTCTCCCCTGTTCGATCTGCTTGCAGAATATTACAATGTTGTTACCTCAGAAATATCTCAACTGCAGCTCTAAAACTGACCTCATTTCTCCTCCGCCCTCCTCTGCTTAGTAGGTTTTCCTACTAAAAAGGTATATACACTGAGATGTCATGCTTGCTCCCCTACTCACTAAGATTTAAAACTTCTGTTGCCTGTGACTTCTTCCCTCCCTTTACCTCTACATCCAGTGGGGCCAAAAAACCTCATTTTTTTTTCCCCTTGTACAACATTTTGGACATACGTCCTTTCTTTTGGTTCTGATTGCTGCTATCTCGTTCAGGTTCTTGTTAACTCATACCTGGAGACATTTTAAAAACCAATGTATAATTAGTTTTTCCACTATAACCATGCAGAAAGCTTTGTGGGAGGCAGATCACCACAATTTTGATGGGCTTACTTCCTGTCATCACGCATATCCCACTGCTGGTGAAGAAAGTTTATATCGCTGCTGATGTGAGCTCTGTAAGAGTAGGAACCTGTCTGCCTGTTTACCATCCTACCCCTCTCATGTCTCATGGGGCAGGGCATATGGAATGTGCTAAGTATACAACTGCTGAATTTGCCTCTACAAACTAATTTCAGTGGGATTTTCCAATCTTACCTCCCACTAATCCTCTGACTGAACTTTAAACCAAAGCCACCTTGAACACTGTGAAAGATGCCTTTTGGGCTTCTATGTCTTGGGTTATGCCATCCTCTCTGCCTGGAATAGTCTTCGCTCTTCCTCATATGCCACTCTGGCCACATACTGAAAACCCATTATTCCCCAAGGTCCAGCCTCTCTGAGAAGTACTTTCTGATTATCCTAAAAATATTGAGGCCCCAAAGGAAGCAAGCTACTTAGTAGAGAAAACCAACCCATAATTCTGGTGTCTCAGCTTCCATGAGCCAAGAAACAGTAAGAGACTCTGCTGTTGGAAGCTAGTCATTTCTATTTCAGTGTCATCTGGTCCTAGACCCATACTTGCGTTACAGTTTTTATTGAAAAATAGGGAGAATCCCATGAAATAATAGATAGTAACCATTGGTAAAAACACAAAATCTTATCTACTTCAGTGATGCACAAAGGACACTTAAACTCAAATAAATAAACAAACATGTATTCAGCTTTTACCTCTACTCTGTGCTGGACACTGTGCTATACATGGAATGCAGGGATGGTCTGTTCCCTCAAAGAGCTGAGGGACAGTCATGGCCACTGAGTTAGCCTCATAAAATGCAAAGTGATGTCACCTACTCAAAGGAAGATCAAAGAGTGACAATCCCGAACATGGCTTATCTCTGTAAAAGACTTGCTGCATAATTTTGGCAAAGTCTCTCCAGCAATTTGGTCCTCAGATTTCCTAAATGGTTAATAGAATTTCTTCCTTAGATTATTAAAGTCTTTCCTGTGTCTCAGCGTGCAAATTTTATCACAGCAGTCGTACTCTCCAAGAAGGAGATCTTCCCCTGGAAACTGGCTGTCCCTCTCTTAACTATGCTCCATTGGCTTGTACACGTCTTTTTTTGTTAACCATTAATGCTTTCAACTCAGAGGTCAAGTCAATAAAAGCCAACATCTTGTAATGTGACTATCTCAAGTACCAAAGTAACTTTTTTTTTTTTTTTTAAACAAAAGAGTAGTTATGTAGTTCTAGTAATTCAGGTAATTTCCACTGTGGGTTAATTTCACATTGAATTTCTGAATTCCCTCTGCAGTTTCTACTGAATGTAATTGTGATTGCAGATTTTTCTACTTGCTCCATCTTAGGAGTTGGTGACAGGCAACAAGCTTAAAACAGCTGTTCCATTTCAACAGGGAGAGAGGTTGCACATGTACTCTGAATGAAACCATATGTTAGAATCTTCTAACAGTGTGTTAAGGAAGGAAATGGTGGGGAATACTTCAAGAAGCTCAGTTAAAGGTATCTGAGTATTTATGGGATGCTCTGAAGCATCTTAAATAAGAAGGCAAACCCTTATTAACATCTCACTCCTAAGTCACACTGGCAAGGCAGACCTGGCATATTCCAGCCTAAAGTATGCACAGTGATTTTTCCTTGCAGAAAACCAACTAGTTCATTAGAGAGATGGCATGGAGACTTTAGAAGAGACCAGAACTTATATTTCATTTCTACCTTCCAAATCCTACATATCCACTCCTGTGAATCATGTATGGACAACACATCTTTGTTCCTTGGATGGCAGGTTTTGCAATTGTTTTTAATACGTGTGCTTCCTACTTGACTGACCCCAAAGAGTTTGAAAGTAAAAAAAAACCAAAAATAAAGAGAGTTGTCTTAATTTAAACTATGATTAACCAATTATTTGACAAGTAACCTGAAAATAAAAAAAAATCAAGATTCACCTGGCATGGCATTTTATTCTTTCACGATTTCCTCCAAATGTGCTTCTGTGCTGTTAGGTTTTGGAGTTAACGTGACTTAACGTGAGCTAGCTCCAGTGCACGAGAGTATATAAGTGGGGCTCTACTTCAAATTTCTTGCATTAGAAAAAAATTGAGATTTAACTTAAAATTTGTAAAGTGCCCAGATCTTCAGTATCCAGCTCAATGGTCTTATATGGGTGTGAACACACAGGAAATTTCTAACCAGATCCAAATACAGAACATCTCCATCACCTCAGAATGACCCCTCATGCCTGCTTCCAGTCAACACTCCCCATAAAGGTAGTGGCTCTTCAAACCTCTAACATTATAGCTTATTTTACCTGTTTCTGAACTTCATATAAACAGAGTCATGCAGTTTGTTCTCTTTTATGTCTGACTTTGTTCACTCAACATTGTCTGTGTGATTCATTCATACTGTTATATATATATCAGTAGTTTGGGTTTTTTATTGCTGTATAGTATTCCACTATATGAGTACAACACAATGCATTTTCCTATTTAATAGGTGATGGGTATTTGTGTTGTTTCTTGTTGTTGGGCTACTCCAAATAAAACAGCTTGAACATACTTATAAATGTATTTGGGAGACAAAACCCTTTAAAAAATGTCTAATTTGATAAATTAGATATATTTAATGTACTTTCTCTTGGAAGAAAAAGGCAACGTGACCTGCTGCAATAGGCAGCTGAGAAAACAGGACTCTGATCAGATGAATCCAGAGGTAACCTCTGCAAAATTGTGTCTTTTCTGCCTTTGATATGCCTACTCCTGCCTCTTCCTCCCCTTCTGCATCCACTCCTAAGGATGGCCACTCTTACTCACCCATTCTTGTTCCGGGGCATTCTCCGTACCGTCTCCACATGCCTGCAACTTACATCTACTCAGAAAAAAATTGTAATCAAGTGACTAATACTTAGGCTTAAATAATAATGACACCACTCTCCGGATGATACATGCATATTAACAGGAAACAAAGCAAACATAGTGTAACTACAATTTTTAAGCATTAATTACAACCATATACTTCTAGAAATTATGAGCCGAAGGACAGGTAATGAAAGATTATACTCATTTTAATAGTTAAACATAGTAGAGGAAGGTTTTTCAGTGAAAGCTGTTCAGTTGCTCTGAGAAAGCAAAAACTGATACATATTGGCTTCGCTCCTATTATATCCGTGGTAGGCAACCTACTCCAAGCCACCAAAAGATCAGGTAAAATGATTTTCAGTAACATACCTAGTGCGAGGCTTTTAAAGGCAAGATTAGAAAGAAGGCATAATAAATATTTGGCACTCTTCTGTCTTGCCTTTTTCAGCCCTACCCCTCCCAAACTTTCTGCCTCACAGATTAATGAAGACTTAGTGAATTAATGAAGACTCTCCCTGTAAGGGAACCTGTGGCTGAAAGGGATCTTAACTACCCTTGCATCCATCAATCTATCTGTGCATGCATGCATCCATCCATCCATCTATCCATCTGATGCGTAGATCCCAGACCAGTACTCCACAATGTGGACATTCGGTCTGTGTTTCATTCTTTCTAGTGACATAGGATGCACACAAACCAAGCAGCCAGCTTATTCCTGACAAAGTAACAAGGTCATCAAGTAGCTCTGATAAGTTAGCATTCTTTTTTTTTTTTTTTTCTTTTCGGTATGCGGGCCTCTCACTGTTGTGGCCTCTCCCGTTGTGGAGCACAGGCTCCGGACGCACAGGCTCAGCAGCCATGGCTCAGGGGCCACGGCTCAGAGGCCTAGCTGCTCCGCGGCATGTGGGATCTTCCCGGACCAGGGCACGAACCCGTGTCCCCTGCATCGGCAGGCGGACTCTCAACCACTGCGCCACCAGGGAAGCCCAAGTTAGCATTCTTGTATTCTCATTATTTTATTCTCCATTGCTATAACCATTGTTTCGGCCACTGTGCAATAGGACATTAAAAACAAAAGGCAATTTCGTATGTAAAGGTCTTTTAAGACTGGAATATAAAACCTAGACAAAATGAAGGGCAAGTCTTAGAGCTAAAGATTTTCTATAAGATTTGGAGCAGGAGAATGATTTCTCTACAAGTGACAAGGTCCTGATTCTCAGTTTTGCAGTGTGGGGCTCACACATTTGCTTTGTTTGGCCAGCACCATATTTCTAAAATAATGAATACATTGTTAAATTTTAACATTAGACTATTTCACATAAAACTTGAGTCTGGCTTATCCTAACAGAAAGAGGACGCTTAATGATTTTCATGATCCTTTTTCATAAATTTAAAAGAATATCTTTAGTGATTACTATCTGATATAGTGAAGAAACACTCCCTGGAATGAAATGGTTCCTTTAATTTGGCTTTAATGTATTTTGTTTCTGCCAAATAAATTAAATTTAATACCTTAAAATTTAAAAGCATATATGTCACCATTTTATGTTTCTTTCCATCCATCCATCCATTCATCCATCCAACAATTTTTCCAGACTGTGTTGGCCAAGCGATAATGGCTGTTATTTATGGATGGTAGAATTTTAGATGGCCTTTAACTTTCTTTTTGTATTTTTCTGACTTGCTGTCATTTTTAGTATTCAACACATATTTTTACATAATAATAGTCATTATCACTTAACAAATTTCTTTAAAATTCAAATATATTTCTTTTCTTTTATCTCTTGAACTGAACTTTTTTTTAAAATTTTTTTTTTATTAGTTTCTGCTTTATAACAAAGTGAATCAGTCATACATATACATCCCTTCCCTCATGCATCTCCCTCCCTCCCACCCTCCCCATCCCACCCCTCCAGGCGGTCACAGAGCACTGAGCTGATCTCCCCGTGCTCTGTGGCTGCTTCCCACTATCTATCTACCTCACGTTTGGTAGTGTATACATGTCCATGCCTCTCTCTCGCTTTGTCACAGCTTACACTTCCCCCTCCCCATATCCTCAAGTCCATTCTCAAGTAGGTCTGTGTCTTTATTCCCGTTTGACCCCTAGGTTCTTCATGACATTTTTTTTTAATTCCATATATATGTGTTAGCATACGGTATTTATCTTTCTCTTTCTGACTTACTTCACTCTGTATGACAGACTCTAGGTCTATCCACCTCATTACAAATAGCTCAGTTTCGTTTCTTTTTTTCTTTTTTTTTTTTTTACTAACATACTATTTATTTTTTTTTAAATTTTTTGCCTTATAACAAATTTAATCAGTTATACATATACATATGTTTCCATATCCCCTCCCTTTTGCGTCTCCCTCCCACCCTCCCTATCCCACCCCTCCAGGCGGTCACGAAGCACCGAGCTGATCTCCCTGTGCTATGCGGCTGCTTCCCACTAGCTATCTACCTTACGTTTGGTAGTGTATATATGTCCATGCCGCTCTTTCACTTTGTCACAGCTTACCCTTCCCCCTCCCCATATCCTCAAGTCCATTCTCTAGTAGGTCTGTGTCTTTATTCCTGTCTTACCCCTATGTTCTTCATGACATTTTTTTTCTTAAATTCCATATATATGTGTTAGCATACAGTATTTTTCTTTCTCTTTCTGACTTACTTCACTCTGTATGACAGACTCTAGGTCTATCCACCTCATTACAAATAGCTCAATTTCATTTCTTTTTATGGCTGAGTAATATTCCATTGTATATATGTGCCACATCTTCTTTATCCATTCATCTGATGATGGGCACTTAGGTTGTTTCCATCTCCGGGCTATTGTAAATAGGGCTGCTATGAACATTTTGGTACATGTCTCTTTTTGAATTATGGTTTTCTCAGGGTATATGCCCAGTAGTGGGATTGCTGGGTCATATGGTAGTTCTATTTGTAGTTTTTTAAGGAACCTCCATACTGTTCTCCATAGTGGCTGTACCAATTCACATTCCCACCAGCAGTGCAAGAGTGTTGCCTTTTTTCCACACCCTCTCCAGCATTTATTGTTTCTAGATTTTTTGATGATGGCCATTCTGACTGGTGTGAGGTGATATCTCATTGTAGTTTTGATTTGCATTTCTCTAATGATTAATGATGTTGAGCATTCTTTCATGTGTTTGTTGGCAGTCTGTATATCTTCTGTGGAGAAATGTCTATTTAGGTCTTCTGCCCATTTTTGGATTGGGTTGTTTGTTTTTTTGTTATTGAGCTGCATGAGCTGCTTATAAATTTTGGAGATTAATCCTTTGTCAGTTGCTTCATTTGCAAATATTTTCTCCCATTCTGAGGGTTGTCTTTTGGTCTTGTTTATGGTTTCCTTTGCTGTGCAAAAGCTTTTAAGTTTCATTAGGTCCCATGTGTTTATTTTTGTCTTTATTTCCATTTCTCTAGGAGGTGGGTCCAAAAGGATCTTGCTGTGATTTATGTCATAGAGTGTTCTGCCTATGTTTTCCTCTAAGAGTTTGATAGTGTCTGGCCTTACATTTAGGTCTTTAATCCATTTTGAGCTTATTTTTGTGTATGGTGTTAGGGAGTGATCTAATCTCATACTTTTACATGTCCCTATCCAGTTTTCCCAGCACCACTTATTGAAGAGACTGTCCTTTCTCCACTGTACATTCCTGCCTCCTTTATCAAAGATAAGGTGACCATATGTCCGTGGGTTTAACTCTGGGCTTTCTATCCTGTTCCATTGATCTATCTTTCTGTTTTTGTGCCAGTACCATACTGTCTTGATTACTGTAGCTTTGTAGTATAGTCTGAAGTCAGGGAGCCTGATTCCTCCAGCTCCATTTTTCGTTCTCAAGATTGCTTTGGCTATTCCGGGTCTTTTGTGTTTCCATACAAATTGTGAAATTTTTTGTTCTAGTTCTGTGAAAAATGCCAGTGGTAGTTTGATAGGGATTGCATTGAATCTGTAGATTGCTTTGGGTAGTAGAGTCATTTTCACAATGTTGATTCTTCCAATCCAAGAACATGGTACATCTCTCCATCTATTTGTATCATCTTTAATTTCTTTCATCAGTGTCTTATAATTTTCTGCATACAGGTCTTTTGTCTCCTTAGGTAGGTTTATTCCTAGATATTTTATTCTTTTTGTTGCAATGGTAAATGGGAGTGTTTCCTTGATTTCACTTTCAGATTTTTCATCATCAGTATATAGGAATGCCAGAGATTTCTGTGCATTAATTTTGTATCCTGCAACTTTACCAAATTCATTGATTAACTCTAGTAGTTTTCTGGTAGCATCTTTAGGATTCTCTATGTATAGTATCATGTCATCTGCAAACAGTGACAGCTTTACTTCTTCTTTTCCGATTTGGATTCCTTTTATTTCCTTTTCTTCTCTGATTGCTGTGGCTAAAACTTCCAAAACTAGGTTGAATAAGAGTGGTGAGAGTGGGCAACCTTGTCTTGTTCCTGATCTTAGTGGAAATGGTTTCAGTTTTTCACCATTGAGGACGATGCTGGCTGTGGGTTTGTCATATATGGCCTTTATTATGTTGAGGAAAGTTCCCTCTATGCCTACTTTCTGCAGGGTTTTTATCATAAATGGGTGTTGAATTTTGTCGAAAGCTTTCTCTGCATCTATTGAGATGATCATATGGTTTTTCTCCTTCAATTTGTTAATATGGTGTATCACGTTGATTGATTTGCGTATATTGAAGAATCCTTGCATTCCTGGAATAAACCCCACTTGATCATGGTGTATGATCCTTTTAATGTGCTGTTGGATTCTGTTTGCTAGTATTTTGTTGAGGATTTTTGCATCTATGTTCATCAGTGATATTGGCCTGTAGTTTTCTTTCTTTGTGACATCCTTGTCTGGCTTTGGTATCAAGGTGATGGTGGCCTCGTAGAATGAGTTTGGGAGTGTTCCTCCCTCTGCTATATTTTGGAAGAGTTTCAGAAGGATAGGTGTTAGCTCTTCTCTAAATGCTTGATAGAATTCGCCTGTGAAGCCATCTGGTCCTGGGCTTTTGTTTGTTGGAAGATTTTTTATCACAGTTTCAATTTCAGTGCTTGTGATTGGTCTGTTCATATTTTCTATTTCTTCCTGATTCAGTCTTGGCAGGTTGTGCATTTCTAAGAATTTGTCCATTTCTTCCAGGTTGTCCATTTTATTGGCATAGAGTTGCTTATAGTAATCTCTCATGATCTTTTATATTTCTGCAGTGTCAGTTGTTACTTCTCCTTTTTCATTTCTAATTCTATTGATTTGAGTCTTCTCCCTTTTTTTCTTGATGAGTCTGGCTAATGGTTTATCAATTTTGTTTATCTTCTCAAAGAACCAGCTTTTAGTTTTATTGATCTTTGCTATCGTTTCCTTCATTTCTTTTTCATTTATTTCTGATCTGATTTTTATGATTTCTTTCCTTCTGCTAACTTTGGGATGTTTTTGTTCTTCTTTCTCTAATTGCTTTAGGTGCAAGGTTAGGTTGTTTATTCGAGATGTTTCCTGTTTCTTAAGGTGGGATTGTATTGCTATAAACTTCCCTCTTAGAACTGCTTTTGCTGCATCCCATAGGTTTTGGGTCGTCGTGTCTCCATTGTCATTTGTTTCTAGGTATTTTTTAATTTCCTCTTTGATTTCTTTAGTGATCACTTCGTTATTAAGTAGTGTATTGTTTAGCCTCCATGTGTTTGTATTTTTTACAGATCTTTTCCTGTAATTGATATCTAGTCTCATAGCATTGTGGTCGGAAAAGATACTTGATACAATTTCAATTTTCTTAAATTTACCAACGCTTGATTTGTGACCCAAGATATGATCTATCCTGGAGAATGTTCCATGAGCACTTGAGAAAAATGTGTATTCTGTTGTTTTTGGATGGAATGTCCTATAAATATCAATTAAGTCCATCTTGTTTAATGTATCATTTAAAGCTTGTGTTTCCTTATTGATTTTCATTTTGGATGATCTGTCCATTGGTGAAAGTGGGGTGTTAAAGTCCCCTACTATGAGTGTGTTACTGTCGATTTCTCCGTTTATGGCTGTTAGTATTTGCCTTATGTATTGAGTTGCTCCTATGTTGGGTGCATAAATATTTACAATTGTTATATCTTCTTCTTGGATCGATCCCTTGATCATTATGTAGTGTCCTTCTTTGTCTCTTCTAGTAGTCTTTATTTTAAAGTCTATTTTGTCTGATATGAGAATTGCTACTCCAGCTTTCTTTTGGTTTCCATTTGCGTGGAATATCTTTTTCCATCCCCTTACTTTCAGTCTGTATGTGTCTCTAGGTCTGAAGTGGGTCTCTTGTAGACAGCATATATATGGGTCTTGTTTTTGTATCCATTCAGCCAATCTGTGTCTTTTGGTGGGAGCATTTAGTCCATTTACATTTAAGGTAATTATTGATATGTATGTTTCTGTTCCCATTTTCTTAATTGTTTTGGGTTCGTTATTGTAGGTCTTTTACTTCTGTTGTGTTTCTTGCCTAGAGAAGTTCCTTTAGCATTTGTTGTAAAGCTGGTTTGGTGGTGCTGAACTCTCTCAGCTTTTGCTTGTCTGTAAACGTTTTAATTTCTCCATCAAATCTGAATGAGATCCTTGCTGGGTAGAGTAATCTTGGTTGCAGGTTTTTCTCCTTCATCACTTTAATTATGTCCTGCCACTCCCTTCTGGCTTGTAGAGTTTCTGCTGAGAGATCAGCTGTTATCCTGATGGGGATTCCCTTGTGTGTTATTTGTTGTTTTTGCCTTGCTGCTTTTAATATGATTTCTTTGTGTTTAATTTTTGACAGTTTGATTAATATGTGTCTTGGCGTATTTCTCCTTGGATTTATTCTGTATGGGACTCTCTGTGCCTCCTGGACTTGATTAACTATTTCCTTTCCCATATTAGGGAAGTTTTCAACTATAATCTCTTCAAATATTTTCTCAGTCCCTTTCTTTTTCTCTTCTTCTTCTGGAACCCCTATAATTCGAATGTTGGTGCGTTTAATGTTGTCCCAGAGGTCTCTGAGACTGTCCTCTGTTCTTTTCATTCTTTTTTCTTTATTTTGCTCTGCAGCAGTTATTTCCACTATTTTATCTTCCACCTCACTTATCCGTTCTTCTGCCTCAGTTATTCTGCTATTGATCCCATCTAGAGTATTTTTTATTTCATGTATTGTGTTTTTAATCGATGCTTGATTCATCTTTAGTTCTTCTAGGTCCTTGTTAACTGTTTCTTGCATTTTGTCTATTCTATTTCCAAGATTTTGGATCTGGGAAATAGAATCTTGGATCATCTTTACCATCATTATTCTGAATTCTTTTTCAGGTAGACTGCCTATTACCTCTTCATTTGTTAGATCTGGTGGGTTTTTATCTTGCTCCTTCTCCTGCTGTGTGTTTTTCTGTCTTCTCATTTTGCTTATGTTACTGTGTTTGGGGTCTCCTTTTTGCAAGCTGCAGGTTCGTAGTTCCCGTTGTTTTTGGTGTCTGTCCCCAGTGGCTAAGGTTGGTTTAGTGGGTTGTGTAGGCTTCCTGGTGGAGGGGACTAGTGCCTGTGTTCTGGTGGATGAGGCTGGATCTTGTCTTTCTGGTGGGCAGGTCCACGTCTGGTGGTGTGTTTTGGGGTGTCTGCGGACTTTTTATGAGTTTAGGCCACCTCTCTGCTAATGGGTGGCGTTGTGTTCCTGTCTTGCTAGTTGTTTGGCTTAGGGTGTCCAGCACTGTAGCTTGCTGGTCGTTGAGTGAAGCTGGGTGCTGGTGTTGAGATGGAGATCTCTGGAAGATTTTCGCCGTTTGATATTATGTGGAGCTGGGAGGTCTCTTGTGGACCAGTGTCCTGAAGTTGGCTCTCCCACCTCAGAGGCACAGCACTGACTCCTGGCTCCTCAATTTGGGATGATGTGTTGTCTATTCATGTATTCCACAGATGCAGGGTACATCAAGTTGATTGTGGAGCTTTAATCTGCTGCTTCTGAGGCTGCTGGGAGAGGTTTCCCTTTCTCTTCTTTGTTCTCACAGCTCCTGGGTCTCAGCTTTGGATTTGGCCCCGCCTCTGCGTGTAGGTCGCCGGAGGGCGTCTGTTCTTCGCTCAGACAGGACAGGGTTAAAGGAGCAGCCTCTTCGGGGACTCTGGCTCACTCAGGCCGGGCGGGAGGGAGGGGCACGGAGTGCGGGGCGAGCCTGCAGCGGCAGAGGTCGGCGTGACGTTGCACCAGCCCGAGGCGCGCCGTGCGTTCTCCCAGGGAAGCCGCCCCTGGATCCCGGGACCCCGGCAGTGGCGGCCTGCATAGGCTCCCGGAAGGGCGGTGTGGACAGTGACCTGCGCTCGCACACAGGCTTCTTGGCGGCGGCAGCAGCAGCCCCAGCGTCCCACGCCTGTCACTGGGCTCCGCGCTTTCAGTCGCGACTCGCGCCCGTCTGTGGAGCCCCTTTAAGCAGCGCTCTTAATCCCCTCTCCTCGCGCACCAGGAAACCAAGAGGGAAGAAAAAGTCTCTTGCCTCTTCGGCAGCTCCAGAGTTTTCCCGGACTCCCTCCCGGCTAGCTGTGGCACATTAGCCCCCTTCAGGCTGAGTTCTCGCCGCCAGCCCCAGTCCTCTCCCTGCGCTCTGACCGAAGCCCGAGCCTCAGCTTCCAGCGCTGCGCGCCCCGGCGGGCGAGCAGACAAGCCTCTCGGGCTGTTGAGTGCCGCTCGGCACTGATCCTCTGTGTGGGGATCTCTCCGCTTTGCCCTACCCAGGTATGTGGGGGGTTTCTTGCCTTTTGGGAGGTCTGGGGTCTTCTGCCAGCGTTCAGTAGGTGTTCTGTAGGAGTTGTTCCACGTGTAGCTGTATTTCTGGTGTATCCGTGGGCAGTTTCGTTTCTTTTCATGGCTGAGTAATATTCCATTGTATATATGTGCCACATCTTCTTTATCCATTCATCCGATGATGGACATTTAGGTTGTTTCCAGCTCCGGGCTATTGTGAATAGAGCTGCAATGAACATTTTGGTACATGTCTCTTTTTGAATTATGGTTTTCTCAGGGTATATGCCTAGTAGTGGGATTGCTGGGTCATATGGTAGTTCTATTTGTAGTTTTTTAAGGAACCTCCATACTGTTCTCCATAGTGGCTGTACCAATTCACATTCCCACCAGCAGTGCAAGAGTGTTCCCTTTTCTCCACAACCTCTCCAGCATTTATTGTTTCTAGATTTCTTGATGATGGCCATTCTGACTGGTGTGAGATGATATCTCATTGTAGTTTTGATTTGCATTTCTCTAATGATTAATGATGTTGAGCATTCTTTCATGTGTTTGTTGGCAGTCTGTATATCTTCTTTGGAGAAATGCCTATTTAAGTCTTCTGCCCATTTTTGGATTGGGTTGTTTGTGTTTTTTGCTATTGAGCTGCATGAGCTGTTTATAAATTTTGAAGATTAATCCTTTGTCAGTTGCTTCATTTGTAAATATTTTCTCCCATTCTGAGGGTTGTCTTTTGGTCTTGTTTATGGTTTCCTTTGCTGTGCAAAAGCTTTTAAGTTCCATTAGGTCCCATTTGTTTATCTTTGTTTTTATTTCCATTTCTCTAGGAGGTGGGTCCAAAAGGATCTTGCTGTGATTTATGTCATAGAGTGTTCTGCCTATGTTTTCCTCTAAGAGTTTGATAGTGTCTGGCCTTACATTTAGGTCTTTAATCCATTTTGAGCTTATTTTTGTGTATGGTGTTAGGGAATGATCTAATCTCATACTTTTACATGTCCCTGTCCAGTTTTCCCAGCACCACTTATTGAAGAGGCTGTCCTTTCTCCACTGTACATTCCTGCCTCCTTTATCAAAGATAAGTTGACCATATGTGCGTGGGTTTATCTCTGGGCTTTCTATCCTGTTCCATTGATCTATCTTTCTGTTTTTATGCCAGTACCACACTGTCTTGATTGCTGTAGCTTTGTAGTATAGCCTGAAGTCAGGGAGCCTGATTCCTCCAGCTCCGTTTTTCGTTCTCAAGATTGCTTTGGCTATTCGGGGTCTTTTGTTTTTCCAAACAAATTTTGAAATTTTTTGTTCTAGTTCTGTGAAAAATGCCAGTGGTAGTCTGATAGGGATTGCATTGAATCTGTAGATTGCTTTGGGTAGTAGAGTCATTTTCACAATATTGATTCTTCCAATCCAGGAGCATGGTACATCTCTCCATCTATTTGTATCATCTTTAATTTCTTTCATCAGTGTCTTATAATTTTCTGCATACAGGTCTTTTGTCTCCTTAGGTAGGTTTATTCCTAGATATTTTATTCTTTTTGTTGCAATGGTAAATGGGAGTGTTTTCTTGATTTCTTGAACTGAACTTTTAATGGATATGATTAGTGAAATCTAAATTAATAATAAAAATCATTTTTCAGATTATAAGAAAAACTTAAAATCCAGAGTTTCTCTTTTGGGTAGCTTTTACCTCTAATACCAACCCTTATTATTTAACTCATTTTAATAATTTAGAAAAACATGTATTTTATTCCTTTTTCTTTTTTTTTTTTTTTTTTTTTTGCGGTACGCGGGCCTCTCACTGTTGTGGCCTCTCCCGTTGCGGAGCACAGGCTCCGGACGTGCAGGCTCAGCGGCCATGGCTCACAGCCCCAGCTGCTCCGCGGCATGTGGGATCTTCCCAGACCGGGGCACGAACCCGTGTCCCCTGCATTGGCAGGCGGATTCTCAACCACTGCGCCACCAGGGAAGCCCTATTTTATTCCTTTTATTGGTCAATATCATTTAGACATATGGGCCAAAATGTCAAAAATTTTCACTACCAAATTCTCATCAAGACATACTGGATTAACTTCTATGATAAAAGATGGTAAAATAATACTCTTAAAGAGACTTAAAGATAACATGTAGACTTCCATTTCTGGAAATAGGACAGATGAGATATATTGAAAACTTCCTTTAACAGAACACCTAGACATAATGGGTAAAATTTAATAAGACCCCCTGTATGTACATAGCTAAGTTATAAGATAGCAAAAAGTTCTCCAAGGCCCAAGAACAAGAGGTTGTTGAAAACAGAGTATCAACATAACACTGACTTAATGTTGCCTTATGGGTGCTTACTGTTCTTGATTATCAAGAGATGTGAGTTTTAGGAACCACATGGGGACAGAACATGAAGCTTTGGGTCTGCATAAGAGTGGGGGGAATATAAACTAAGATCCTTGCATGAAACCTGGAATGCTCAAAAGGCTAGGCCTTCAATGAAAAGGTAGATGATTAGGAACCTTATCAGTCTCAGCCTGGATCCTGATTGTGGGAGAGAAAAGTCTTTGTTGAGAACTGAACCATAACAAAAATTAAATATATTCAAACTTGGAGGTCACAGCCAAAGCAGTACTTAGAGGTACATTTACAGCCTTAAATACTTCTATTAGAAAGGAAGAAAGCTGAAAATTAATGAGTGAAATATCTGTCTCTGTTCTCCATAAAATAGAGGTTGATGCAAGGAGTAAGTGCTAATGCTTTATTTGGAAGGTCTACCTCCATGGCAGAAAGAATGAGAAAAAAGGGAAGTGAGGCAGGAAAGGTGGGAAGCAAAGAAAAATGATGTGTTAGTACACTGGCCATTGATATATTAGAAGCCATGATGGGACTCAGCTGATCCTTTGACAGGTGTATCCATTTGGCCACCTTTTTGTGTTTGTGGATACAGGTGATACAGAGAAATAGTGCCTCAAAACAGAATCCTGAGAAAGTGTACCTTTTGGTGTAGGCCTGGGAGAGGGTAATATCAGCCCTTGCAGGAAAGGCATAAAATACCACCTGGATCCTTCTCTTTTATATTTCCAATGGAAACAAAAATCTTAAGCTGATGTGGGAAGGACATAAAACTCTCTCACCTTTAAAGCATTGGAGAAAACCAAGCAGGGTAAACACAGTAAAACATAACAAAAATTGCTGATAACCAAAGACAAAGAGAGAAATTTTAACACAGATAGAGGGGAAGAAAATGTACATTACATACAGGAGGATAAGAATTACAGAGTTCTTATCAGAAACAATGCAAGCCAGAAGACAAAGATGTGGCATCTTTAAACTGCTGACCCCAAAAAATCATTCCAGAATTCTATACTTAGAGAAAATATCTTTCAAAAGTGAAGGAGGGCTTCCTTGGTGGCACAGTGGTTAAGAATCTTCCTGCCAATGCAGGGGACACGGGTTTGAGCCCTGGTCCAGGAAGATCCCACATGCCGTGGAGCAACTAAGCCCATGCACCACAACTACTGAGCCTGCGCACTAGAGCTGAAAGCCACAACTAGTGAGCCCACGTGACACAACTACTGAAGCCCACGTGCCTAGAGCCTGCGCTCCACAATAAGAGAAGCCACTGCAATGAGAAGCCTGCGCACTGCAATGAAAGAGTAGCCCCTGCTCGCCGCAACTAGAGAAAGCCCACACACAGCAAAGAAAATCCAATGCAGCCAAAAATAAATAAACAAATAAATTTATTTAAAAAAAAAAGAAAGTGAAGGAGAAATGAAGACTTTCTCAGACAAATAAAAATTAAGAGAATTTGTTACCAACAATCCTGCACTATAGGAAATAGGAAAGGAAATTATTCAGGTAGAAAACTGAATCTACACAAAGAAAATAAAGACACTGGAAATAGAATAAATGAAAGTACATATAAAATCATTTCCCCTTATTTTTAATTGTTAACAGACACCTTCAGAAGTAATGTTTTACCAGCTATCTGGGTATCCCTTAGCCCAATCAAGTTGTCACATAAAATTTTAAAATAATTTAAATTAAAAATTTTAATTTAAAAATTTCCATGTTTTTGCATGAAAAGACATTATGGAAAAAGAGATCTATTCTCTCCAAATTAACCTATAATGAAAATCAACACACTACTTCATGGTCAAATAAAGGGCCCCAAATGCCCAGAAACATGTGAAACAAAAGAAGGTGGTGGAACTCAGTTTCCTAAATATCAAGATATTATAAAGCTCTTATAAAGTAAACCAGTGTTATGTTGGTTTAGGAATAGACAAACAAACCAAGAAAGAAGAATAGAGGGCCCAGAGACAATCATATATATATGGAATATTAATGTGTGACAGAGGTTACATTGCAAAGTAATGGGGAAAACACAGATGCTTCAATAAATGGCCCTGGTACAATTGGATATCCGAGGGGGAAAAAAGTTAAATAGGATTCCAATCTCATACTATGCATAAATATAAATTACAGGTGGATCAAAGACCTTTTTTTGCATTCATGTACTACTAATTCATGCAATAAAATGAATGAATCTCACATGTACTCTGCTAAATGAAAGAAGGCAGATTCAAAAGGCTACATACTGTATGATTCCTTTAAAATGACATTCTTGCAGTGGTAAAACTATAGAGATAGAAAATGGATCAGTGATTGCCTGGGGCTGAGGCTGGGGAGGCATGTTGACTACAAAGAAGCATAAAGAAAGTTTTGGGGATGATGGAACTCTTCAATACTTTGATTGTGCTGATGGTTACACAATTGTGTTTGTTAAAACTCATAGAACTGTGCAGCAAAAAGGAATAAATTATACTGTATATGAATTATGCCTCAATCAAATGCCCACAGGGAATTTCCTATTAAAAACGTAACAACCACTATTAATCTCTTAGCATGTGCCAGGTACTGTAGTCCTCATTCCTACATGCACACTTTCATTTAATTTCTCACAATCATCTTATGAAAGAGATACTATAATTATTTAAGTAAAAAAGATTAGGAGAGACAGAAGCATTCACCAGTTTCTTTTATTCTGTAAAGTTGCTTAAATTCCTTTAAAAAAATTCTTTAAATCTCCCCTTGAGGAGTAATTTCTTGATTAAATGACCTTGATCTCCTTCACCTACAGCTTCATATCCATTCAGCTGGACAGTACAAACATTCCTTTCTCTGTGAGACTTTTCACCACCTTACTAAGGCATGTACCAAGCATTCTCTGCTTCTCTGCTACTACCTACTACCTAACCAAGCCATGTATTTGTGGTTTCATATGCATATATATGCTCACATGTGTCAATATATAAATACTCTTACAAAAGAGAATTGGCTTCATTGGAATGATATAGTGTCTATAAGTAATGGGTGTATAATGGTGTGTGGGTGTATAAAAATTAAAATTTCTTTTGAGATAATTGTGGATTCACATATAGTTGTAAGAATATACAGAGAGGTCTCTTATTACCAGATTTTCTCCAATGGTAACATCTTGTAAAACTATAGTACCATATCACAACCAGGATATTGACATTGATACAGCCAAGATACAGAACATTTCCATCACCAGCATACCACCCCTACTTTGTTCCCAACCCCAAGTCCTCCTTACCCTCTGGTTACCATTAATCTGTTCTCCATTTCTATAATTTTTTCATTTCAATAATGTTTATAAATGGAGTCATACAGTATGCAATAATTTTGGAATTGGCTTTTTTCACTCAGTATAATTCTCTGGAAATTGATCCAAAGAATGTTGCATTTATCAATAGTTCTTTCCTTTTTATTGCTGAGTAGGAATGGATCAGTTTGTTTAACCATTCATTCACTAAAGAACATCTGGTTGTGTCTGGTTTGGGGCTGCTACAAATAAAGCTGCTATAAATATTCCAGTACAGGCTTTTGTGTGAGCACAAATTTTCACTTCTCTGGAATAAATGCCCAGGAATGTAATTGCTGGGTTGCATGATAGTTTCATGTTTAGATTTTTAAGAAATTGTCAAACTTTTTCAGTGTCTGTATCATTTTACATTGCCACCGGCAATTTATGAGTGATCCAATTTATCTGCATCATTGCCAGCATCTGATGTTGTCACTATTTTTTATTTTAGCCATCCTGATAGTTGTGTAATGATATCTAACTATTGTTTTCATTTGCATTTCCCTAATGGCTAATGACGCTTTTCATTATCATTCAAAAGTACATCTTTTCGTGTACTTATTGAGATGGATGTTCATGTCTTTTGCCCATGTTCTACTTGGATTGGCTTTATTACTGTTGTTTTGAGAGTTCCTCAGATATTCTAGATAGCAGTCTTAGGATTGCTGAATACAGGATTTGAAAATATTTCCTCCCAGTATGTAACTCATCTTTTCATCTGCTTAACAGGGTCTTTTGCAGAGAGAAATTTTTAAATTTTTATAAAGTCCAGTGTATTAATTTTTCCTTTTATGAATAATGCTTTTAGTGTCAAGTCTTGTCTAAACCTAGATGTCAACGATTTTCTCCTTTGTTTTTCTAAAAGTTTTATAGCTTTGTGTTTTTTAAACTTACATCCATGATACATTTTGAGTTAATTTTTGCTTAGTGTGTAAGGTTTAGGTTGAGGTTCAATTTTTGCCTCTGGGTGTCTGGTTGCTCTAGCGTTATCTGTTGAACAAGCTATCTTTCCTCCATTGAATTGTTTCTGCATCTTTGTCAGAAATCAATTGGGCATATTTGTGTGGGTCTATGTTTGGGTTTTCCATTTTGTTCCATTGATCTGTGTGTCTGTCCCTCTGCTTGGTTACTGTCACTATATAATCAATTTTGAAATCTGATAGAGTGATTCCTCTCACTTTAAATTTTTTTCCAAGTGGTTTTAGCTATTCTAGTTCCTTTGCCTTTCACATAAATTTTAGAAGAGTCTTATGTATAACTACTGATACAAAAAAAACTTGCTAGAATTTTGATAGTGACTGTATTAAACCTCTATATTAATTTGGGGAGAATTGATATCTTTGCTATATTGAGTCCATGAACACAATATGTCTCTCCATTTATTTACATCTTCTTTGATTTCTTTCATCAGCATTTTATTGTTTTCAGCATGCAGATACTGTATAATGCACTATTAGATTTAAACCTTAAACCTAAGTCTTTGTATAGTATTGATATATTTAATTTTGATGTCCATGTGCTCATTACTGCTACATAAATATATGTATTTTTTGTTTTGTTTAACTTGTATTCTGAGACCTTGCTGAGCTCTCTTACTAGTTCTAGAAGGTTTTTAAAAAAATAGATTCCTTTGAAGTTTCAATGTATATATCATATCATCTACAAAAAATGACAGTTTCATGTCTTTTCTTTCCTTTTCTTGCCTTACTGCATGGACTAGAACTTTCAGCAATATGCTGAATAAGAGTAATGAGAGTGAAGATCATTGCCTTGCTCCTGATTTAAGGGGGAAAGCATTTATTCTTTTACGATTATGTTGAATGTAATCTGTAGGGTTGTTGTAGATAATCTTTATCAAGGTGAGAAAGTTTCACCATCTACTCCTAGTTTTCTGAGGGTTTTCATAATATCTGCATATTAGCTTTTGTCAAATGCTTTTTCTACATCAATTGATATGATCATGTGACTTTAGTGTGTTAATATGATAAATTACACTGATTGATTTTCAAATATTAAATTAGCCTTGCATCCTTGGAATAAATTCCACTTGGTAATGATATACAATTATTTTTATATATTGCTAAATTCTATCTATTATTTTGTTAAGAATTTCTGCATACATTCATGAAAGATACTAGACTGTAGTTTTCTTTTTCTCCTTTTCCCCTTCCTACCTCCCTCCCTCCCTCTCTTTCTCTCTCTCCCTTCTTTCTTCCTTTCTCCCTTTCTTTCTTTCTTTTTCTTTCTTTTTTTCCTTCCTTCTATCTTTCTTTCCCTCCCTCCCTCCCTCTTTTCCTTCCTTCTTCCTTCCTTTCTGGTACTAGCTCCAAAATAAGTTGGTAAATATTCCATCCCTTTCTATTTTCTTTGGATATTATTTTTCATGGAAACCACCTGGGTCTGGAGATTTCTTTTCTGACAGTTTTAAGGTAACAAATTCAATTTCCTTAATAGTTATAGGGCTATTTAAATTATCTATTTATATTGTGTGAGTTGTGATAGTTTGCACTTTTCATGAAATTAGTCCATTTCACCTAAGTTGTCATATGGATATGTGTAGAGTTGTTTGTAGTACTATCTCATCCTTTTGATGTCTGCAGGATCTGCAGTGATATACTGCTTCACTCCTGATATTGGCAGTTTATGTCTTCTCTCTTTTTTTCCTGGTCAGTCTTATTAAATGTCTGTCAATTTAATTGATTTTTTTCAAAGAACTAGCTCTTTATACTCCATCTTTCTGGAAGAAGTCACTAGTCACATTTTGTCAGAATTTTTTGTTGCTATTTATCCATCAGAAGTAACATACACTATGGTGGGTTAGAGAGGAGATTTTGGAGTCAGACTAGCCAATATCCACCATGCTTCCACCATATATGACTTTGGCAAGTGAACAAATATCTCCAAGACCTACATTCTTCATCTGTAAGATTGTACTTACCTCATAAATTGTTTTAAGGGCTAAAGGAGATTACACATACAAGTTATTAGCATGTGGCTATTGAGAACTTGAAATATGGCTAGTATGATTGAGGAAGTGAAGCTTTTAATTTTAAGTCACTTAAATAGCCACATGTGGCTAGTAGCTACAATATTAGACAACACAGACTTAACTGTTATAAATGAGGATAAAAATAATCCTCACAGGATTGAGGTAAATAGAAATACAGAAAATAAAACTGCTTTGAAGACATTCTAGTATGTAATCTAAAATGATATTTGTAGTCAATATAATAAATCAAGGACTTTTTGGGTACAGACTGAGAAAGGTTTTTTCTGCCTTCCAACTGAGAACTGACTTCTTTTATTATAGGCATGAATAGAAAAATAAATACTTGGAGGTAGAGATTATCATACTAAGCGAAGTAAGTCAGAAAGAGAAAGACAAATACCATATAATATCACTTATATGTGGAATCTAAAATATGACACAAATGAGCATATATATGAAACAGAAACAGACTCAATGACATAGAGAACAGACTTGTGGTTGGCCAAGGGGTGGGGAGGGATAGATTGGGATTTGGGATTAGCAGATGCAAACTAGTATATATAGGATGGATAAACAGCAAGATCCTACTGTATCGCACAGGGAACTGTATTCAGTATCCTATGATAAACCATAATGGAAAAGAATATGAAAAATAATATATGTATGTATGTATAACTGTCATTTTGCTGTCCAGCAGAAATTAACACAACTCTGTAAATCAACTATACTTCAATAAAAATTTAAAAAAAGAAAAATAAATACCAGCAAGAAATGGACAAAGAGAAGGAGGATGGCAACAGGAAGCAAAACGTGCGGCTAGTCTTTCTCCAGAGTGTGCCCCTCTCTGTGACACACTCAGACACCCGCACAGCATGGCATCTTCCTTCCACAATGTCACCTGATGAGCTCCACCCTACATGGTGGCTCTCTGCTGGGGGTTGGGCACGGGTAGCAATTTTCTTCTGCTTCCTCACAAAGCATCATCTCACAGAATTCATTATGGAGATAGGTCACCCACAGGGATGTGCTCTGGCATGAAAAACTTGTCCCTGATTAGCCCCATCTCTGATTCCCCCCTCTCAAAAATGTGTACAAGGCAAGTAGTTGAGGTTCATTGACAGATAGTTCATTATTTCCCCATGACAGGTATAAATTCCTGAAGCAAAAGAACTTTTCTTCCATCTTGGAAGTGAGGACAAGTGGGCTGGATCCTGAAGCACTGGGAATGCTGTGAGGCTGCCCGGGTTCTCGACATATTTGTGCCACCAACTATGTATGTGGCACCAGGAAATTCAGCTCCTTTTCTTCCTGTGTAAAAGGGAGGATCAGAACTCAATGGCTCAAGATCCCCACCAGGACCACAATTCCATGGTTTACACTTGGCATGTACATTTTTATGACTACAAGGAAAAGGAAACATCACTCCCTGATGTATATCACAATTACAGCTGTATAGATGAGGAACCAGAGGTACACTAAGACCACGATTTGGTCAAAGCCTCACAAGAAGGTGGCAAAACTGGAAATGAAAACCTCAAACTCCAAGCCCTCGGGTCTTGGCCATATACCATGGTGCTCTGAGCTCATTTACTAGGTTTTTTGTTTGTTTGTTTGTTTGTTTTTTTTGGCCTCACTGTGCTGAACGTGTGATCTTAGGTCCCTGACCAGGGATCGAACCTGTGCCCCCTGAAGTGGAAGCACAGAGTCTTAACCACTGGACGACCAGGGAAGTCCTCTGAGCTCAGTTAGAAGACAGTACTGTTCAGGGCTGGAAAACGGAATGCCTAGTGAATATACCTGCTTCTCTCTCCTTCCCCTCCCTTTGTTGCTCAACCCCTACTTCTGTTAACGCGAGCCCTGGTTCAGATATGTAGAAAGGATGATAAAAGCAGAACAAAAGAAATAGGGAGCCAAAAAAAGTACAAAAGGTGCTTAATAGTTTCCATTGGTTCAGAAAGAAAGGCACTTAGAGTTTCCATGACAGTCAGCATCTTCATAGAATCATGAACAGTTAAAGAAAGGGAAGGCAGGAAGGTGAAGTGACTTGTTTCAAGTGACAGAGGTTTATTTAGTAAGTGGACACTAATAATGGACAGCAGAGCCTGGGAATTCAGGCCAATTCGAGTTCCAATCTCAGCTCTGCCACACTCCAGCTGGGAAACCTTGGTCAGGGCAGCTTCTCTGAAATGTTATTTTTCTCATCTCTGTAAAGGGGGTTGTGATACCGTTTCATAAGTTTATTGTGACGATTAAACAAGATAATGTATGTAACACAGCTGTCCAAGATAAGAATATAATAGAAGAGAAGATTTATTAGTTTGGACTAGAACCCAGATATTATTTCAATCAAGTGATCTTCCTGTTATAATATGCTGTCCCTCCTCTTCCCTCCCTCCTACCCCAATGCCAGCTCATTCCCTTAAGCCATCTAATTAGCTAAATAAAGCGTGCAGACAGGGTCTATGTAAAAATGCTCTCAGAGCCACGTGAAATCCCCAGGGATGCGAAGAAACCTACATGGCCAATTACCATAGCATCATTTCATTTCCTGGGAGTGACTAATATCCAGAGATGGTCGCTTAAACACTAATTGCAGGAGAACAGGTAGAAATCATGTTAAATGAGCCCAACACTATTTCTGGGGAAAAAGACAGCAAGCCTCTCTGATCCATGCGTATGCTTGCTTCTTAATCTACAGAAAGACGGTGGCTTCCATTTCCAACTGGACATAAGATTTCGATTGCATCGGTAATTGTTCTAAAGCTAGTGGGCAGATTTACAGCGTGGAACTGAATTATCATCACAAAAATGTGCCAGCTCCATTCTGTGGGCATGTGATTTTTCTGAATTCAAGCAGTGCATGAAACAACGATGCTTCAGAGAAGCCATCCACACCCACACCTCTTACCCTGCACTTGCTAGACCTTCCAGGGCCTCGTTGCCCACTTCTGTGCTGAGAGCAGGGGAGGAGAGAGCCTCTTCTTTAAGAGGGTTTTAGGGCAACTGTGAATCATCCCTCCCCACCCCCTAGCTGGCTTTCCACCTTCCAACAGTACCTTTGTTTCCATTCTTCTCTCTTCCTGCTTTTAACCATACATCCATCCAACACCAAAGACAGAGAGTTGGGCTGCATTACAAAAGGTGTAAGGCAAGCAAGGAGGAGGATGGATTTCCTTCACTTCCTAAGTCAGCTCCACTTCCTTACCTGCAAGGAGATCGAAAGCCCTTCTCACTGGTCAGCCTTGGGTCTCTCATCCCCCAAAGGCTGTGTTTACCCCACCCGCAAGCTGTCAACCATTCTTGTCAAAATGTCCTAATCCCTCCTACTTGTCTTATTTATTCTCTAAGTCCAGGTCAAGTACCACCTCCTTAGAAAGTCTTCCTTAGCTGCTTCAGCCCTCATACAACTCCTGTTGCTTCTTTAGAAAAACACAAAGCGTACTTCATAATTATATACAAATTGTATTGTTGTGTAACGTAGACTCCTTGTCCTGATTTAATGATCCTGAAGGAAGGAGACCAAATCTCGCATCACTCTTGTATCCCCCATGGGGGTCCTGGTTCAATGCTAGGCACAGACCTGGTTGCCTATCTGATACCTGCTTAAAACAGAAAACCCACCTCCAACTTCCACACGCTGGTGTTTGCATGAGGGCACGAACTTGGTAAGCCACAGAGACAGCTTTCCATGGTGCTAGGGTTCAATTCAACACAGAACCTATTTTTTTGAATTCCCCCAGTGTTCCAGGTACTGAGCTGGCCACTGGTCGTATCAGAAACACACTCTGTGCAATGCAGTCTTCACCTCTTCCTTCTCAGGAGATGGCCAACCCTACAAACTGGCCTTACTCTCATCACGAAGATCATGAAAACAGGATGCCTTACAGCTGAGCCAATACTTCATGTCTGTCGAGGCTCAGCTCAAGTTGGACTTCCTTCTGTGACTTTCCTCAGACTGCATAACCGTAAGTACCTTCACTTTCCCCAAGGAAATGAAATGAGGAATGTTAGAATAATTGACTAAGACGATTGTCCCACGAGATGATCTTTTGGTTCTATTTCCAGTCGGTGGCTGGGTGTTCTGACTGGCAGGCAGCTCTTCAGTAGACCCCTTCCACCTGTGCTCTGCCAACCCCGAAGGCCGCGGTGTCACCTGCGATCAGGAGACGGCAGTAGGGACACATTACAACTTTCATGGCTCTTCTCCATACAAAATAGTAAACATTATATTTTATGACTGTTGGTATAAAGATGAATATATTATGTATGAATACATTTTCTTTGACCTAAAAGTTTATTTTTTGATTCTGATTTTAAGGAAATTAAAACCTTCCATGAGGCCTTAAGAGCATCCTGGTTCCTAGGTACTGTTCTTATCCAGTCTGTGCTCATCTCTCCCTGGTCTGAAGCTCCATGGCGCTGGTCCGCCCATGCCCTTGGCAACCAGCTCGTGGGGACTTGCTCTGCCTACGTGATATGTACACATCAGACAGACAGTAGAGCCTTAGGCCTCTTGCTAGCTCTCCAGCGTATTGTACAGTGCTTGGTCCAGAGCTAGGGCTCTATGTGTTATTGATGACACAGCTGTGCACGATTGGACAATTTCCTTGACAATTTCTGTAAAATGGAGCTCAAGACTTGAATCTTTCTCATGGTATTGCTGGGAGGATGAAATGAGATGAGTCGTGCTTAACACAGAATCTGGCACATGGTAAGCACTGCATAAATGTTAACTTCGTTATTAGTATGAGTTAATATGATGATAACTCGTAGTTATAGAATGCTAGGGTTTTCAAAGAACTGCCACAGGATGATACTGTGTGGCCACAGTTTTCATGTCTCACTGCAGCCAAAGCTGGTTTATGGAAAATGTTGAGATTTAATCAAAAGGTTTTAGAATAAGACAGGTGTGGATTTGAATTCCACTCTGCCACTCACCAGCTGGGTGACATGTGACCTATTTAATCTCTCTGAGACTTTGTTTTCTCATCTATAAAATCAAATCATAATAGCAGTTGCTTTACAAGTACTAAAAAAAACCAACCCAGAGTTTGGGATTGACGTGTACACACTGTTGTATCTAAAATGGACCACCAACAAGGACCTACTGTATAGCACAGGGAACTCTGGTCAATATTATGTAACAACCTAAATGGGAAAAAATTTGAAAAAGAATGATACACGTATATGTATAACTGAATCACTTTGCTGTACGCCTGAAACCAACACAACATTGTTCATAAACTATACTCCAGTATAAAATAAAAATTAAAAAAATAAACCCACTTAGTTCATTTTGCTGTTCAGTTTAAAAAACAAAACCATCCGGGGTCTCCCTGCCACCAGATTGCCTTACTTTCTTGTTGAGGAAGAAGATTAGTCTAACGAAATCCCTCCCACTTGCCTGTGGTTATGAAAGCCTCCAAGTCCTCATGGGAGACCAGGAGATTTGGTACAAAGGTCAAGAATGCTGGGTCCTCTTCCCTGTCCCATCCCTGTTGAAATAAAAACACTGTCCTCCTGGAAGGGGTGAACGCCCAATCATCACTCGTTAACACCTTAACATAAACGTGCTTCTCGTCTCCAGAGAGCAGCTCCAGCAGCTGGTGAAGGGAGGGAGGATTTCAGAGTGCATGGCTGGGGGCTAAAGCCCGAGATGCTGAGGACTGACTGTGTTTCTTTCTTTAGGCATCTGTTGTTTCTGTGATACTGGCATGACCACAATATGATGAAATCCTCTTGGTTTTAGAGTGACTACGCTTCCTGTAGACCTCTTCTCTAATAAATGAAGCTGTGGGGTGTACATTTCAAGTCTCTCAAGTCTTTGTGGTCAGTGGCCAAGAGTCAGTTGACCTAAACATTGGAAATGCCTGTAGCCTAGTGAGCATTAATATTTGCTAGGGACACATCCTAACCACACACAGCGTATCCTTGATTAGAACCCAGGGCCTGATGCCAGTCCTGCCTTTGCCACATACAAGCCACATCACTTAATCATGGGATTCCTCCATTTCTGTTTCTTCCTTTAAATTTGAATCATAACAGTACCTACAGGGCTGTACGCATGAGGTAGTTCAGGTCAAGCTTACAGTGTCTGGCACATAATTTTGCCAGAAGCATTGTATCTCAGTACAGCAGAGCCATGGTACACAAACAATTGCTGGAAGCTGGGAAACACACCAGGAACCATGGTGCCTTCCAGCTTCCACCTGAGCCGGGGATCAAACCATCACCCACCCCTACCTGTAGAGCCACACGTAACCTGCCTGCCTCACTTGCTGGCAAAGCCAGAGTCTGGATGAACCCTGCTAGATTCAAGACCAGGTGACAAGAGGGGAAATATAGGGCTGACAAGAAAATGACCACAAAACAAGGCAAATTCTAATGGCTACCAGTAGTATCCATTAAGAGGAAGCAACAGGAAGACAAGACAGTTCTAGAACATTCCAAAAAAATGAGAAAATGAAGAGATATGCATGTCTCTTAAAGCAAAGAGCAATATTGCAAAGATTCCAATTCATCCCATATTTTTAATAAATTTACTTTTAATGGAATTTTCATCGGCACTTAAAATTATGTTATAAATTTCACCCATAAGAAAATATGGCAAGGAAGAGATGACAATTCAATAAATGGAGAAAGAAAACAACAACAGGGCTTCCCTGTTGGCGCAGTGGTTGAGAGTCAGCCTGCCGATGCAGGGGACGTGGGTTCGTGCCCCAGGCCGGGAAGATCCCACATGCCGCGGAGCGGCTGGGCCCGTGAGCCATGGCCGCTGAGCCTGTGCGTCCAGAGCCTGTGCTCCGCAACGGGAGAGACCACAACAGTGAGAGGCCCACGTACCACAAAAAAAGAAAGAAAGAAAGAAAGAAAGAAAGAAAGAAAACAACAAAGGAACACTAGGCAAAAGGATAAAAGGCTCAATCACATAGCAAAGAAATGCAGCTACGTAATCTTTGATCCCACTTCTGAACATATAGAGCCTGCATTTGGAGTTTATTGTGAACGTGGGCAAACAGCTAGTGTCGGGGCTCAGAAGACTACCTTACAGAACATGGAAACCTAGAAAACGATAAGTAATTCCATAACACGTACTCCTGGTAAGGGTCTTCAGAGGAAATACTGAAAACCCTTATCTAAGATGCAGGCAAGCTGAGTTGAGGCAGATTCATTAGGGAAATAGTGGCTGTACATTCCTAAATGCAGACAAAGGTGGACTGGGTATTGGAGGGAGAAGAAATGTCAAAAGCTTGAAGAGAACAAGGTGTGTGGGAACAAACCTCTAATAGACTCAACTCAACTCTTTGTGTCAGAACCGCGAGGACCCAGCCCAGCCCTCATGAGGCAGAATATCTGGGAGTGGGGCTGGGAATCTGTACATTTAATAAGCTTTCTAGGTCATGCTTATGCTCACCAAAGCTCGAGAACCACCACTTTAGCACCTGCCACCCAGACACCAACGGCTGCCTTTGGGCAGGGCCCAGTGGTCCCATGGGGTGGGGAGCAGACGGCTGGGTCAAAGCCCAAGACCACTGTTAGCAGAAGATGCTTCATGGCCTATTCCATCTTCACCTGCCCTTGATCCTTGGAGGCAGCCATGGATACCCTGCTTTTAAAGAAAGGGGAGGACCTGGAGGCACATGGCTATGAAATGAGGATGCTCTTTACGATCTAACACTTGTCGACCCGGTTCCAAGCCTTGCTTGCTTTTGCTGTCTCCAGAACCTCCAACTTAGTCATTGGGACCCACATCTGGACCACAGGGAAATGGCCCTGAAAGGATGAGGCTCTTGACGGTATTCTTTCAACTCAAAAAGGGGAAAAGTTAACAGAAGGTAAAAACCAAAGATGGTTTGGCTGGAGGGACAGCGGAGTCGGACCTTCCTCAGCGTGGCTACAGCCAGAGTTGGCAGAGACGATGCTTTACTTAAGGAATTAACTGAGAAATAGCTGTTCTGCCCAAAGTCATCTCAGCTGCCAAAACCTCAATTATTTTCTTACCCTGAAATGATCTTAGGAAAAGAATCACTCAAGCTCGGCCACAGGGTCAGCTACTCCCACTGGACTGTGTGGTAACCCTTTCAGAAGATTAAAATATGATTCTGCATAATGACTAAAAGGACCTTGACTCATGGGAAAAGCTCACAAATGTCTAAAATACCACGCCTTGTGTGATTCCACGTATATGAAGGCCAAAGGCTGGCAAAACAAATCTATCAGTTAGAAGTTGAGATGACAGTTACTTGGGCTGAGAGGAAGGGGGCCATTGGGGCCTCTGGGTTCTGGTGACGTTGGTTCTTAAGCTGGGTGCTGGATACCCAGGTGTGCTCACTTTGTAAAGATTTATCAAGCTGGACACTTAGGTGCACTTTTCTATGGGTATATTACGCTTCTATAAAGTTTTTTAAGTTAAATATATATATATACACACACACACACACACACACATATGTGTGTATATATATATATATATATATATATTTGATTCTGCAGCTTGGAAGCTGGTTGCTGCATAGCCTCCCAGATGGAGTTGGTTGGGGTCTTTTTTTCTCTCCCACGCTCTCTCTCTCTCTCTCTCTCTCTCTCTCACACACACACACACACACACATTTTTTCCTCTTTACTTATTTTCACAAGATTAAATTATTTGAATGAAGCCCAAGATATTGGTCTTCATAAGGTCTTTGTTCTCACTGATGCATCCTTACTTCCCAGACTTCGGGAAACGGAGGTCTTTTATAAAGAAATATGCTGGGAAGATGAATCGTTGGCCAGGAGGTGGGCGGGCAGCGAGGCTCCGGAGCCGGGGTCGCTGGAGCTGTAACCTAATCATGTATCCTTGGCAGCTAAGACAAGATCCCCTGCTGACTTGTCAAACTCTCACATGGACGTTAAGAAGATTAAGATAACAGCATGCCTAACATAGCTAATAAAAGAGACTTAAAACAATTGGCAAAAATAGACTGAGTTATGAAACGCTTGTTAGGGGTAATGATCCTGTGTCACAATAATAGCATATAGGGTCAGCTCAGTTTCACACACCAGAAAGAGGAGAGGAGGTGCCAAAGAAGACCAGCCAGGGGATATGCTTTGTGCCCAGTGCCCGACCAGGCAGAGACACACCCGCCTGGCAACAAGCTCCCCACCATACTCCATCACTGATCAAGGCCAGTTTGGAAAGGGTGTAGAGGTCATGGAGGTACCAGGTCACATCCAACATCTCAGACATGGGAGGAGGTGCATCTGTGCCCAAATATCCTAAATAGATTTTTCTTAGTTTAAGAATACTCACCTTGGTCTTCCCCCTGTCCAGCCTGGGTACATCAGCGACACGCCAGTTTTTTTCCTGTCTGTGTTTAGGGACAAGAAGAGCATAATTCCACTCATGGGGTACTAGCTAAGGACCCTTTCGGGCCCACTGTGTCTCCCATCCATTTAAAGGAAGGAGTCACCTGGAGGCCTCGGGACTCTCTCAAGCCCGTCAACCTTGTCTTTCCCTCACCAAACTCTCCTTCTTTCCAACAGGGAAGAGACAAGGTTGGCTCTGCAGTGGGAAATGACGAAGGCCTGAGCAAAGCGCTGATGGAAGATGAGCCCTTTGATCTTCAGCGGGGGAGCAAAAGCAGCTGGGAAGTCTCCTCCGTTGCTGGTGAAATGATGTCCCCGAGTCTTAAGAAGGTTATCCAGCAACGTCTTTTAAAATTGAAAGCACACATACCCTTTAAACCAGCAATCCTCCCCTTAGGGATCTATGTTCTAGAAGCCAAAGCACCTGTGTACATAAGGGAGAGTTGGCAAAAAAAAAAAAAAAGAGCAAAAGAATGACACTAAAAATTCAAGCAGATTGTATAGGTCAGGGAAGTGGACTGAGGTACAGACTCTGGGCAGTAGACTCCACTCCTTGGGAAGTAGACTCTGAGATGGAGGTTTGCGTGCAGGAGGTTTATAGGATGTGCCCTTGGGGTCACACCTGTAGGGCAGTGAAGCCAATCCCACAGGAGCTGGGAGAGCTCTGGACAGTTGCCCTGAATTAGGACGAAGACTGTCATTGGACGTGGGCTGCTCCCACCAGCAGAGGTGAGACTGAACTGTGACCTGTGGGCCATCAGCACTTCCAGCACCTAGAGGATGAGTGCTTTGGTCCTGGAGGCAAGGGACCCAATGGCCAGCACAGCATCCACTGCATGGGATATGATCACATGTATGTGTACTTGAGAAACTACAGATATAGTGTCTGTGCAGACATATAAAGGAAAAGCAGAAGCAGAAGAAAAGAGCAGCCTCTTTGACTTTCCAATTTATCTTGTACTTTGAACGTTGACAATTCTGAAGCCTAACCAGATTCCATATCGAGGAGAAACAGAGGAGATGCCCAGCCTGGGCAGTTCTGGTGATTTCCCCTGACCTTGTCAGAGTGGAAACCAGGCACCCAGTCTCCCAGCTGAACCAACTTCCACTCCTGAGAACTCTGCCTGCCTTCTATTTTTGAATGGGATGGAAATAGAACCAAGGGATAAATTTTATCTTCCTTTTGCTTGTCAGGGGTAGGTACCTTGCATACGGGTTTGAATTAAAGTCAAGTAGGAAATGCAAAGTAAAGACCTCAGAAGGACCCCCACTGTCTCCCTAAAGGGCAGAGCTATATAGGGTGCTGTAAAATTGGAGCAATTGCTCTGACCCAGCCCGCACTAGGGAGCCCCGCGGTGACTCAGGTAAGCACCCTCTTGAGACTAATTAAGATGCTATAAAATGTAGGAACCTCATAATTAAACTAGAATCAGTCCTTCAATCCCACCTTCTCCTTCTTGCCCCATATTATTAAGGCAAAGCCAAGAGAAAGCACTCAAGTTGCATATTTCTCCCAAGATTGCCTTTCACAGTCATCTGAACGAGATTTTACTTTTATCAGCCAAGTGTTTGAGAAACAATGGAGAGGAAGAGTAGGCTGACACAGAGCTTTAAAGTTCCATGTTTCTGCTGGTAAGAAAGAAAGCCTATCGTCCCAACAGGATATCTTCATTTATTTAACATCGTTCTAGAAATAACAGCTAATGCAATTAGCCAAGAAAAGGGTGAATTATATATATCGGAAAAGAGGACCACAGTTAGTAAGTGCAGATGATTTTTGTATACCTGGATAGCCCCAAAGAATTAGCTAAAAAATTACTAGAACCGTAATAAGAGAGCAGGAAGGTGACTGGTTAAACCTAAAGAGTATTAAAATCTGTAGCTTTCTTATCTACCAGCAATCATTAGAATTAGAATGCAATGGGGTCAAGATTCCATTCACAGTAACAATAAAAGTCTAAAATACTTAGGGATATATTTAACAGGAAATGTATAGAATAAACAAAGGGAAAGCTATAAAAATGAACTGACTTGAATGAAATGATACATGCTTGGATGGGAAGTCTTTATATTGTGAAAATATCACTTTCATATATTTTAATAGACAAGTTAACAGAGTTCCAAATTAGAGTTTATTTAGAACTAGGCAATTCTAAATTTCATCTAGAAGAATAAATATGGATGAAAAGCCAAAATCAGATGAGGATTGTCCTATTCGATATTAAACTATATTTCAAAGTTACAGTTGACTGTCAGACAACATGGAGGTTAGGGGTGTCAGTGCCCACGCAGCGGAAAAAATCCGTGAATAACTTTGCAGTTGGCTCTCTGCACGCGGTTGGCATCTGCAGATTTAATCAGCTTCTGATTGCGTAGTATGTAGGAGGTACTTATTTTTAAAAATCTGCATATAAGTGGACCTGTGCAGTTCAGACCCCTGTTGTTCAAGAGTCAACTGTGTATCAATTTATAAGTATCAATGCCAGAATGGAAAGCAGGCTGTCTGCTGATCATTTAGCCACTTCTGATGGTCCAGACATGGAAATTAGCATTCTCTCCTTCCTCAGCTGACCATGGCCTCCTGTGGATGGGATTTCTTCTCCTGGCTACCTCCACCCACGTGCCATTGGTCCTGTGGTCCTCGACACCACCTTAGGAAAAGCGCTTGTAGCCCTACACTCTGGGCCTTTATTCCTTTTGACGATACTGGGTCAGACTCCGAGGTTGGGACATTAAAGCATGTCCTCTGGTTGTGTTTACAAGACACCAGACATCTTCGAGAGAAGTGACCCATCCAGCTGGAACAAACTCTTACATTTTCCACTTCCTGTCAGCCTCTTAAGGGATAGGTAAAACATGCAACCCTTATTTTAATTTTTCACTTGTTTTCTGGATTTTTGATGCCCCACATACTACAGTTTCTCAAATCTGTGTGAAGGGCCAGTTTTTTCCAAATACAACATGTACCAGTCCTTTTTTTAAATGTAAGAAAAATAAATTTTAAAAAGGGAGAAAAATACCTTAAAGACCAAGCAAATACAAGCTCCTATTTTTATTATGATATTCAACAGACATAAAATTTCTGTCATCTTGCTATAAATGTCTCTAAATACTCTCTTCATAGACCAGTGACAACCGTCCCTGGCCAGGCACCCGGTCCATAGACTGCATGTTCTAAACCTCGTCACCACCAAACTGGCTACCACTTTAGACAAGGATTATTCATGCCCTGCGGTCTAGGTAACAAGACAATCCTACATTTGTATAACACAACTTTTTATAGCACTCAAATCTTCTCCCTCAGATGACTCTCCAAAAATATTCTTCTGAGGTAATTGAGGCAGCTTTTAAACAAACCCCATTCGTCAGGCAAGAAATTCAGATCCTGGCAGAGATATTTAGTGACGCAGCCAAAGTGGTTAGTGAGGAAGTTATATTCACTCACCTGGAGTGTTCTGATTCATGATCCCGAGATCTTCCCACGCCTTACAGGAGCCACACACGTGGCAGTGACCTGGTTACTGGTCTACGCAACGAGTCTAATCTCGTGGCCCTGGTCCACAGAGCATGTTTAGTACTCACACTACAGAAGTCCATCTCTACCTTTCTGGACCCCATATCCTCGAAGAGGAAGCCCACCAAATTGTCCAGAGCCCTAGGGCTAATGCTACTGTTCTTATACTGCGACACTGTGTTAGGAAACAAATTTCAAAGATCCATAGTTCTCAAAAACAATAGCAAAATCAAACTGCAACCATGGCACTAAAAACTAAAAACTCTCATTAAATTCTTTGAGAAGCACAGGAAATTATTTAGGCTCCATGGCCATAACTAAGGTGGCTATGCTCACCTCCTAGTTGTTTTTCCTACCTGCAGGTACTTTATGTAACAGCAAGTAAGTAGCCTCTCGTATGCCAAATTTGCAAATTAAACTACAAAGAAATCTCAGAAATTTCAAACAAAATCTCTGCTCATTATTCAAAAGGGGATGCTTTTCTCTGTCTTCTGCAGGAGGTGCCAGCAATGGTGTTTGGTGTGGGTGATAGCTCAGGTCACCTCAGGCTTCGTGCGGTTAAATGCAGCCCAAAAGAGCTGCAGGGAAGCACATGACCAGCTCTGGAAGGCAGTGTAGTGCAGGGGCAAGACCTTGGTTCCAGAGTCAGAGGGTCCTGGTTTGAACTCCAACTCTGCCGCTCCTTATTGGGTAATGGGCCTAATAGAACAACGATGATTAAACAAAGGTATATGGAAATGGCTTAGCACATAAGTGATGGAAAATACTTGTCTTTGTAAATAGAAAGAAAAAAGCAGGTAGAGTTCACTTCCTCTACCAGGCATCTGCCTGCATCTTTTTCAAAAGACCCTTCTGAAAGATTTTTGATTTATTTTGGTCCCACACAGATTCTATAGTATTAAAATAGCTTCAGGTGGAGTGTGGAACCTACAGGAAACTACGCAGTCAAAAGGAGAAGCAGTAAGAGGTGCATCGAATTCTGCACTAGCTATTGGTACTCAAATGCATAGCCGAAGGGCTGCTCAAAGTCCACAGTGGGGATGCTTTATTTGCTGTGGCTATTCTGACACCCACCCCAATGATCTAACACACAAGGAGAAGATGTATCATCTATGGCTCAGTGTTTCCACCTTTTCTGGCTTTGATTCCTGTCCTAAAACTTTATTCTCTAACAAGGCAACTCAGGACAGGGAAATAGAATTGTCTTTAAGTTATTGGAAGCACAACATACAATTAGGACAATTCAGATTTTTTCTTCTTTTTATTTTTTTTGCTTGAGTTGTTCCAGTTGGCTGTAGACACTGATCACAAGACTCCTGTTTCTCAGGGCTATGTAGTTAAGCCAAGTAACCGAGTACAAACCAGGACAGGCTTTCGATCATACAGATGTTTCACACTGTTTACTTTTTTTTTTAGTGATGTTTTACTTTTCTGGCACCAAAAGAAAACTTAGAGACTTTTTTAGTTTACAAGATCACATATAAGTGTTTTGGATAATTGAATTTTTTTTTCTTTTAAATTTAAATATTTAACAACACGAGGCTCGGGCCAGTCTTTGCCTGAAGCTACATCTGAAGATTAAAGTTGGACCAACTTAAAGAGTCAAGTCACCACCAAGTCTCTGTGACAGGGAGAAAACCCAAACTCTTGGTTCTGCTATTTATATACAATATGGCACAAGATCTCTGAACTCTACATTAAGACCTGTTTTATCATCTCATGTAGAACTGATTTTGAGTCTCTTTAAATTAATTCAACAAATATTTATTCAGTACTTACTACTGTGCATTGGACATGAGGATTCAAAGCTGATTAAGACAGATTTAGGTGAGACCTGTAGAATATAATACAGAGCTTAAGAGACATCACCTAAACCAGGCCCATCATTCTTTTGGTGAAGAATTGAGGTCTACAGACATAGAAAACAAACTTACGGTTACCAAAGGGGAAAAGGGTATAGGGAGGGATAAATTAGGAGTTTGGGATTAACAGATACACACTACCATATATAAAATAGATAACCAACAGTGACCTACTGTATAGCACAGGGAAATATACTCAGTATTTTGTAGTAACCTATAAGGGAAAAGAATCTGAAAAAAAAAGATATACATGTATGTATAACTGAATCACTTTGCTGTACATCTGAAACTAACGCAACATTGTAAATCAACCATACTTCAATAAACATAAATTAATTAATTAATTTTAAAAAGATGGACTTCCCTGGTCATCCAGCACAGGTTAAGACTCTGTGCTCCCTGCAGGGGGCACGTGTTCGATCCCTGGTAAGGGAGCTAAGATCCCGCAGGCCACACAGTGTGGCTAAAACATAAAAAAATAAATAAGTATATTAAAAAAAATAAGAATTGAGGCCAGGGGAGAAGGAACCTTCCCAGAGGCACATAGTAGCAAGTGTGAACCTTTAAAAGTCATGCTTCTGAACCAAGGTAATTCAAAAGTTCAAAATCATGGTTAACATGTAGGTGTCATTACTTTTAAAGAAATGGTAGAAAATAAAAAGAAGTGGTAGAAAATAAGAGTAGTGTATGCATGTCCCGTATTCTGTAGATCTGGGGCTTAGCTGTCAATCCATTTCCCAGCTGGATGCTACACACGCAGCTGTCCAGCCAGCCACTCCTTCACATAAACTGCCTGCAGATTCTCCAATCTGTCTCCTCAGTTCTGAAGGCAGAGTCAAGGCCACAGTGACTCTCACTATGTCCTCAGCTCTATTCTAGGTAAGTCAGTTATTTAACCCACAGTAATAAAAACCAGGTTTTCATGCTGAAGATTTTTGTAATCTAAGGAGATATCGAGACAGACTTGCATGCAGATGTGTGAATTTAAAATCTACATTTTAATTATGAAATGTGCATGCTAATTACATTAAAAAGATCATACTCATCAAGTCACTTCTCTTAGGAAGCCTTTTTGACATGCTGCCCCCAAATTGGAAAAGGAACCTCTTCCAACGGTACCTGTGTAATAATCACAGCTGTTTATTGGGCTCAGTTACTCAGGTCTCCACCTTGAAGTCAGGGTCTGCTTGCATCTGCCACCCAGTAGGCTCTCAATATGTTTCTTGCATAAAGTAAATAAAAGATATTTTGAGATCCTAGTCCACTCTGGGGTGGCTTCCCAGAAGAGGAAAGCTGGGATTTATTTTAAGAAATGGAAATGGTTTGGTGGAAGGAGGCACATTTCTTCCTGGGTTCCTTCGCTCTGCCTAGAAAATAGGAGCAGGGCGTGGGATGAGGGTGGTGAGAAGGGCGTGGGGAAGAGGAAAGGCATTCGCTGTTCCTATGATTCTCCCATGATCGGAGGGAAGTTCTCAGAGGCAGGCTCTTCTGCCAGGTTCAAGGGTGGGAACAGGAAAGGCATTCCTGACTCTCGGTGCAATTTCTTTTGCACTGTCATGCCGTATGTTCTCCATACAAGACACCTTTGTACCGAGCTTTGTAGGGACCTTGGGAAATCACTTCCCTCTGGAAGCTGGGGTCCGTCACAGGAGGGCAGGATGCAATTTCTCCAGTTTGCAATTGGCCTGGACTATCGAATCCCCGTTCTAACCCTTATGAAACACGATTGCCCAAGAGTACTGACAGATGCAACATTGGTAAATCAAAGCGTGTGGCTCTAACTCCCACCCAATGAACACAGTTAGATAGAGAGAGAAGTCACAGTTGGACGCAGCTGATCGTTTGACTTTGAGAGGACGGCTGACCCTGGGGAGCTCTGGGCACTTGGTCAGCACAGCAGCAAGGTACAAGGGTGTGGGGAGGCAGTGGTTGGGTGGAGAAGGTGTGCATGCAGTATTCTTCTCTCTGGTGTTTGTCCCAGGAGACCTGTCTGATATTGACACCTGAACTTTGTGACAGCTGGGTGCTGCTCCACTGCCGTCTATACAAAATACATGATGCAAACCAGCTGGGGTAAAAGCAGTTCCCATGGAAACCCCCGACTTTACTTTGGAAGGTAAAAGTGATATTTAGGATGACCACAGCTATGGTTTGTATCAGCGCACTTCCTGGGAAGTTTCTTTTTATCCTGAACTTGAGCATTCCTTTTTTTCCCCTTGCCCTGCGGAATTTGGCAACAGAAAAAATTTAAATCGTATTGAAAATATTACCTTCCCAGTTAAATAGCTAAAACAGGAGGTCTTGATTTATTCAAACCATACTTGTTAAAACAAATTTAACTCTAAATGGAGAAACTGTGTAAAGGTCAAGTTTTGTCTTGGATACTTCGAAGGGTTGCTAAGCATTTTGTCCCCCATGGAGGCCGGGTTGACACCAGGAGGTGTTATTTGTATTTCCCCATAGCCATTTTTCCACCTCTCAGTCACAGGAGGAGAATTACAGCTCTAGAGAGCAGACACATCCTTATGTGGGCATGATCACAGTTGTGGTCAACATGGTCACGATAGCAGGAATAGACTGGTCGCTTTAGCACACTAGCCTGAGAACACAGAGGACATTAAGGGCACGAGGGTTGGGCGCCAGAGAGAATCATGTTCCAATACCTACTCTGCCACTTGTACTTGCTGCAGGAACCTGGGAAAGTTACTTAACCAGCCTCTGCCACAACTTCCTCATCTCTGAAGTGAGAATCAGAGTACCTATTACTCCAAACGTTTGCAAGGATTCAATGAAATAATGCACACAAAGCATTTACTATCAGCCCACAATAAACTAAAATCCAAAATTAAATCAGTCTCTAACAACTGTTTACCCTAATGGCAACGAGGGCAAATGATCTCTGTCTGGCCAATAGAGCTGCCAACACATATGTATGCACGCATGCACACGTATTCAACTGTATGCATCTATTTTTAAAAGCAGCTCTTCAAACACAAGTGTAATTACTGATTTTTATAATTAAATAGTATTGAATTAATTGCCCCTATGTTCATAGTAGTGTGATGAGCCCTGTGCAGCTCAAGTTAAACTGAGCCCGTCCTTGTCCTTACAATCTAAAACAGATGACACGGGCTTCCCTGGTGGCGCAGTGGTTAAGAATCTGCCTGCCAATGCAGGGCACACGGGTTCAAACCCTGATCTAGGAAGATCCCACACGTCGCGAAGCGACTAAGCCCGTGCCACAACTCCTGAGCCTGTGCTCTAGAGCCCGCGAGCCACAACTACTGAGCCCGCGCCTAGAGCCCGTGCTCCGTAACAGGAGAAGCAACCACAATGAGAAGCCCGCGCACCGCAATGAAGAGTAGCCCCTGCTCACCGCAGCTAGAGAAAGCCTGCGCACAGCAACAGAGACCCAACTCAGCCAAAAATAAATAAATAAATAAAGTTTAGAAAACAGATGACACTGACCCGGACAAATAATAAGTGTACATGTAGAGTTGCAAGAGTTTTAGAGAAATCTAGAAAGCTAGGGAGTAATACTATGCATAAATGTTAAGGTCTAATGCATTAGAAAAAAAAGTCAGAATTAAATCGATCTGAAGGAAGACTCCAGTGGAAAGGAAGTGGGGAAGACAGGAGAGCGAGACCAAACTGAGCAATTCCCTGGCTTCATGCAACTCTTCTGATCTCAGAGGACAATGGCCACAAGCCCACCCACAGCTCCCCTGCTCCCCCATCCCCTGGGCCCCCCAAAGTCCAACCCCTCTCCTCATGCCCCCTTTCTCATTCCATCCCAACAGTAAAGGTGTCTGGTTTTCACAGGTACCTTCTTCTTCTAATCCTCTCAACCAATCCCTGAAGAGTCTCTCTTTTGTATCCATCTTCCTTTTCTTGGGGAAAGAAAGGATACTTGACTGTGACGCTCTTGGTGGTGACAGTCCCATCTGCTTCCTTCCTTTCCCTTCTCCCGGCTGCTGGCTCTTCTCCCCACATTTATTTTCTTCCTCCACATCCTCCTCACCAAGCCCTGGTCCCACCACTCTCCTGAAACTGTTCCTAGTCCCCGAAATCCTACCCCAGTCTCAGCGAGAGCGGGTAACATTCCTATTTAATCACATCTCTCGCTCCCTCCACCATCGAGTTTGATAGGTCACCAATGACCTCAGATTACTAAACACGATTTCTCTTCTGGTTCTCTCTCTCCGTGACGTCTCTGCAGCACTTGACATTGGCACCACTCCCTCCTAACTGACGTTTTCTCCTTGTTTTGTTGCCAGGATGTTATGCTATGCTGAGTCTCCCACTTTTCTAAAACCCAGGGCAATTTTTGTTTGTTCTTCTTATGCCTCATTCTCTCAACTTCATGTATGTCCTAAGGTTCATCCCTAGGCCCTCCTCCTTGAGAGATGACCCATTGAATTAGCATCACCATTTCCCCTTCCCATCCCAGGATCTACCCCATCACCAATATGCTGATATTTGCTACTGATGTCTAGATCAGTCCAGTTAACTGAACATCCCGAGATGATAGAAATTGTTTTATACCTGCAACTGTCCAATATGGTAGCCATTAGCCATATGTCACTAACGAGCCTTTGAAATGTGTGAGCCTGAATGAGGAGCTAAGTTTTTATTTTATTTTATTTTATTTTTATGGAACTGTGTTTGCAGCTGACATGGCATTTGTATCTGGTATGGGGTATTTCCAAAGCACGGAGAAATTTAGGGGAGAGAGGATGTATGAAATGGGATTTAGAGTGGAACCACATGGGAAAAATATTACATGTGTTTTTACAAGAACTAAGTTTTTGTTTTTGTTTTTGTTTTTGCGGTACGCGGGCCTCTCACTGCTGTGGCCTCTCCTGTTGCAGAGCACAGGCTCCAGACGTGCAGGCTCAGCGGCCATGGCTCACGGGCCCAGCCACTCCGCGGCATGTGGGATCTTCCCGGCCTGGGGCACGAACCCGTGTCCCCTGCATCAGCAGGCAGACTCTCAACCACTGTGCCACCAGGGAAGCCCAGAACTAAGTTTTTAATGTTATCTAAAGTCAATGAATTTTAATTTAACTTCAATGCACCACATGTGGCTAGAGTTTACTGTATTGAACAGCACAACTCTTGATAGTTTCACTTACACACCATGATTTCCGGCTGAACGTGGTCAAAACTGAAGGCCTTGCAGAAGATATTCATCCTCCCAGCGTCACTGTCCTTGGCACTACAACCCCACTCCGCACTCAAAGCACAAATGCTACGTTTTGTTTATCCCACTCTGATTCTTCACATGCAGCCTCTGATTCCCATAGATTCTACCTTGAAATATCCCTATTCTCTCTGTCTCATGGCCTCACCCCTGTTCAGGTTCTCATTCAAACATAGACAGTCAGCCTGGGTCTTGCCCTTACTGCTGATCTCATCTTATTCTAACACTTGCCCTCCATGCCACCTCCCTGCTCTCTACCCACAGTGACTCCCCAGTTTTTCTTAATTCAAGGCCAAAATACTTGTCTAGTTTTCAATAAGACACGCAGGAGAATGGCGTCCACCAAACCTGGTCATTGTTGTCTTTGATGGCTGTCCCTTGCATGTGTGCACTTACACACACACACACACACACACATGCTCAACCACACTCCCCAGGGGGATGAGCTCACTAGCGCATAAACATGCCATGTTGACTTCTGCCTTGGAGCTTGGCTTTTCAAATCTTACCTTTCAACACCCAGTTGAAGACTCTTTCCCTCCACAGAGATTTCCATGACTATCTAATCCCTGCCTGACCTATCTTGCCTCTGAATCCTAGAACTTGTTCTGATAACTATTGTTTCATGGGTGTCATCCTTTTCTTCCCAGTTAGACTTGAAGGCAGTGGGTCACCTTCTCCAGTATCCTCCATTAGACTTAGAACTGAGCACACAGCAGATACTGGGTGCTCCGTAAACACTTCTGATTAATCAACAAATTCAGGAGAGGAACTGGACATGGAAACATCTGAGAACTCAGCAAACATTAGACTCACATCGTTAATAATTTACTCCCTGCTTCCTCTCATTTTCTGCTGATCCCTCTACTTGTCCTGGCTTTTTCCAGCTTCAGTTCCTTTCATATAACTACTTTTTCCCTTCATCCAGGAAATTATACGAGCTAAGCATGACAGGGTCAGGGTAGATAGTGCAGGGTTTTCTGTTTTCTCCTGGAGATGATGGCCAAGGCTAATGCCTTGTTTGCCATATGATCGACATGGTTCTATTGAGGAAGTTAACACACCATAGAGGAAAAATCATGACGGACCTTCTGTTACTAGCTTGGTGGCACTGGTTAAACTCTTTAACACCTATGAGTTTCATTTCTTGGGCAGGTAAAACAAGGATAAAAATACCTCCTCACAACTTTATAGGGCAACTGTGGAGTTAAGGAAAATAATACTTGAATAATGGGCTAAGGATATAGGGTTGGATGTACCAGAGGAAGAATGAATGCACCTCATGGATGGCCAAGGCATTTTTCATTTTAAAGGATGTTCCAAAAGGGCAATTTTAAACCAAAAAAACCTCATAAAAGTGAAAAATTCCAGACTCCGTAAACTAGTCCAAAGGAGGAGAATAATCCAGAAATCACAAATAGCCCATGATGAGGTGAGGGGGTATCTGGGCAGATCTGCTGCCTCTCAGGAGCGATGATACAGAGCAGAACTATAAAAGGGAAAGGAGCAGTCCCCACACAGGAGCCAGACCAGACATCAGGAGAAACCTTCCTTTGGTTTGCCACCCACAGGACCTAAGCAGGACCTTGAATTCATGGCAGAGCTTTCCTTTTCAGTTTCTCTTGCTGCATAAAAAGAGGCTCTGAAAAACCACTCCAAACTTTTTTGACTACCAAGGGTCACTTTCTTATTTTTCCCAACAGAACCTGTGTTTTGAAAAATTTTATATGAGATAGAGTAGGTAAACATTGACTAACACAGATCATTTTGCCATAGATGTTAGTTACAGAAAACACATTGTGATTGTTTCTCCTCCTGTTTTTCCGCTCAAAGATAGAAAATCGTCAGAGTTTTGAGCATCATGAGATAACCAGTATTGCCCTAATAGAATGACACACGTCCACCATTCCTTTTCTTTTGGAGCCAGATACGTTTTGGAACCCAGGATGTTTCAGATTTTATAAAAGTAATACGGATCACATACTATACATTGAATAATACCATCAGAGAGGCAGGGGTACCCCACGATCAAACACATGCATCTTTTTGCAACTTGATGTGTGAATTAAAAAACCTAGATAAAATATAAATATTATATAAAATTTATTTAAAATATAGATTTTATATTCTATAATCTCTATATTCTGAAATCTATATTCTCATAGATCTCATAGAATCTACAGATTCATGTGAGTTCAGGTTAGGTTCACTGCTAAATGAGTTCTCATTAGTTCCAAATTAGTAATCTAGAACTTTCCATCTTTAGAATTTTTGAATTTAGGAATTCCAAAGGAATCATGCACTATTTTATGTAGCATTAATATTTTTTTTAAAAGAGGTAATATTTTTTAAAGCTTCCATCAAGCTTTAGGAAATGTAAAAATACTGGGTAGCAATCTCAAAACTACTACAAAGCTACAGTAATCAAAACAGCGTGGTACTGGCAAAAGACAGTAATATAGACATATGGAATATGTCCAGAAGTGACCCATATATCTATAGTCAATTGAATTTCTACAAGGATGCCAAGATCACTCAGTGAAGGAAAAGATAGTCTCTTCAACAAGTGGTGCTTGAACAACTGGATTTCCACATGCAAAAGAATGAAGTTGGAACCTTACCTCACACCACACATAAAAATTAATTCAAAATGGATCAAAGGCCTAACGGTTAGAGCTAAAACTAAAAACTCTTAGGAGAAAGGATAGGGATAAGTCTTTGTGACCTGGATCAGGCAATGATTTCTTAGATATAGCACCAAAAACGCAAGCAACAAAAGGAAAATTAGGTAAATTGGACTTCATAAAAATTAGACATTTGTGCATCAAAGGACACTATCAAGAAAGTGAAAGGACAATCCACAGAATGAGAGAAAAGTATTTGCAAGTCATATATCTCATAAGGTTCTAGTACCCTAAATATATAAAGAACTCCTACAACTCAACAACAAAAAAGACAATCAACCTAATTTAAAAATGGGCAAAGGACTTGAATAGACATTACACCAAAGAAGATACACAAATGGCCAACAACCACATGAAAAGATGTTCAACTTCTGTAGTCATCACTGAAACGCAATTCAAAACCAAAACAGATACTACTTTATGTCCAGTAGGATAGTTATAATTAAAAGATGAAAGGAAAATAAGTATTGGTGAGGATATGGAGAAAATGGAACCCTCATACATTGCTGGTAGGTATGTGAACTGGGGTAGCTGCTGTGAAAAACAGTTTGTTGGTTCCTCAATAAGTTAAACATAGTAGGACAATACGACCCAACAATTCCACTCCTAGGTATAGACTGAAAGAAACTAAAAACGGGTATTCAAACAAAAATTTTACCTGAATATTTATAGCAGTGCTATTCACAATAGCTAAAAGGTAGAAACAACTCAAATGTCCCTCAACTGATGAAAGGATAAATAAAACATGGTATATCCATATAATGATATTCAGTTATGGAAAAGAATACAGTACTGATACATGCCACACAGGGATGAGGCTTGAAAACATTATGCTAAGCGAAAGAAGCCAGACACAAAAGGCCACACAGTGTATGATTCCATTTATATGTACTATCGGGAATAGGCAAATCTATACAGACAAAAGCAGATTGATGGTTGCCGGGGGCTTGGGATGGGGGAAATGGAGAGCGACTTTTAAAGGGAACGGAGTTTCATTTTGGGGTAAAGAAAATGTTTTGGAAGTAGATAGTGGTGATGACTGCACAACACTGTTAATGTACTAAGTGCTACTGAATTGTATGCTATAAAATGGTTAAAATGGTAAATTTTACCAAAATAAAAAAAATAGTGAGTAGACAACTATTACTTTTTTAGGGACCTTGAGGCATCTGGAGACTGTTTTTGTTTGCTTTTTTTTTTTGGAATCACTAGCCAAGATATTGAAAACACAGTTTAAAAAAAAAAGTCTGAATCATAATCAGAATTGTTTTTTATTTCTTTTGCTTTGAACGTGGTGTTTCTAAAGATTTTGATTGATTTTAGGAATTCCTTTAATATAAACTATGGTTTATCAGTCTTGGCAATGTTGTCATTTGGGGCTGGATAATTCTTTTTGTGGGACCATCCTGCACATTGCAGCATGTTTAGCAGTATCCCTGACTTCTATCCAGTAGATGCCAATAGCACCTCTCACCCCAACTGTGACATCGTGACAACCAAAAATGTCTGCACACATTGCCAAATGTACCCTGGGAGTCAAAATCGCCCCTGGTTGAGAACTCCTGCTGTGAATTCTTTAGGAACGGTTTGTTATTCTGGGAGCTCACCCTCTCCTAGAGTTTCCTTTAAAAAAAATATCCATTTCTGAGATTGTCCTTTAGTTATCTCTTGATGACAGCAAAATCATTTTACAAAGCAAATGATTGCAGATGGCAGGTAACCTTCAAAAACATTTCTCATCATATGGGATCAAACTACATGACCAATTTGTAAACAGCAGGTTTCTCACTGGCAACTAAATGCCCCAGCGATAAGCTAAATGCGGAGAGTACACAAAAAAATAAAGAAAGTTAGTGTGCAATGTTCCCTTTTCAAATCCTTTTTGGGCAAAGACTACGGCTCTGCCAGCATTCCAGAACAATGACAGCCGATGTGCCCTTTGTCAACTTTTCCTCCTTCTCCTTTGAAAATGCAAACCGAACTTCTTCTGATACCCTTTACTGAGTGAGTCTGGAATCAGATACTATTACAGAGAGCAACCTGTGCTCCAGACGCCCCCAGCGGCCACTGCCAGTGGGAAGGCGAGGACTCCGTGTCCAGGACTCAGGGTTCCCTGGCCGCTTCCATGGGTGCAGCACCACTTTCATCCATTTCGTACCTTGAGCTTCTGAGTAGGATATCACTGGAACAAGGAATTGTGAAGCTGAGAAGCTGGAAATCTACTGGTCCCATGCAAGCCCCTTTTTCTACAGATGAGGAGCTGGAACCCAGGGCTTTTAACTCATGGCCAGAGCACTATCCTCTTTTCTAGGGAGAGCAGCCAGGTAGCTCCATCAGGATGTCATTTCCTCCTCCTTGTGCCTTGGTTTCCACTTCTCTACATGAGCCTGGCGATTTCTATCTTACAGGCTTTTTCTAGGAATTAAATTAGATGCAAAAAGCGGCCTGCAAGCACCACTGCTATGGACTGAATGCTTGTGTCCCCCACCCCACATTCATCTGTTGGAGCCTTACCCCTTACCCCTCACTGTGATGGTATTGAAGGCAGAGCCTCCAATTTGGGAGGTAAGTAGGTTTGGATGAGGTCACAAGGGTGGAGTCCCCATGATGGGATCCGTGTTCTTATAAGGAGATAAAGGGACCGGAGCTGATTCGCTCTCTGCGATGTGAGGACAGAGGGAGAAGCTAGCCATCTGTAAACCAGGAAGAGGGTCCTCACAAGAACCTGACCATGCTGCACCCTGACCTCGAAACTTCCCAGCCCTGAAACTGTAAGAAATAAATATCCGTTGTTTAAGACATCTTGCCTGTGGTGTTCTGTTACAGCAGCTTGAACTGACTAGGGCAACCACCACTCACGTCCCATACGTAAACTCCTTCATTTCTTTATCCTAGAAGAAGACTTGTTAAGCTCTTCACATGATTTCATCTCATCCACTTGTGATCAAGAGAAAGTTCAGCCTGCTTACCTACACAGTCTCTGCCCCATCTGACTCCATAGGTATCTCCCTCTGATTGCTTTGTCTTGAACCACAAGCTTCCATGAAACCAAAGGAAATGATCACATGTCAGGCTATTCTCATTTCTGCTTCACATTTTGATATCAACCTGAAAAGATGCCAGGGCTGAGGCAGTGATGTGTGGATCAAACTGCACTTCCTCATCCCTTTTCTACATTTTTAATAAATCTAAAAGAATACACATATAGGTGAAATTTTACATCACTACTAAATAATACTAGGGAAGGGCTATATCCTCAAGCTAGAACCTCTGAGAGATTTCTGGGAAATTTAATTCCATCACCACCAGCCTGAATGAAGGACTAATGAGTCCTCAGTTTACCTCAAGAAAAGGGGTGAAGGGAAGACGGCTCCCAACTGCTGCCAGGTGACACCCCCAGGGGCTGGGAATAGCAGATGCTAGAGATACAGGCAGACTCAGGGGTAGCTTTTCAAAGACAAATCATAACTGCACTCGAGTGTCTGAGGAGAGTACTGATGCTGAGGTCCACACAGGGTGGGAAATCCCTCGGGTTTCCCATCAAGACCAGCAAACAAGTAAAGGGAGGCTCTTCGGGACGTGGATCCCAGGGGGCCGGTCATCCCACCTGGAGGAGAGATCACTGCACCCACTGTGTCAGCCAAACAGGACAAGGACTCTTCTGCTGTGCAACAGTGAACCTTTGTCTTTCTACCTCCTCTCTGCTCACTCCGGATGAACAGATCGGTATACTCTGGCAAATATAAACTACAACAAAGACAATTCCTTCCTTCTCCCCTTAATATGGGTCTGAAAGATTTGAACCGGGACCCAACCAGTTCCAAACAGAACCCATTTCAAATTTTATCCCTATGTCACCTTCGGTGAGGTTGAACAAAAAGAGAAGAATTACTGTTCCTGTGAAAAGATTCAGCTGTTCAGGAGATGAGATCGATCTGAGGAATCTGAGATCCTCAAATATAAAACTCCATTTTGGGACTTCCCTGGTGGCACAGTGGATAAGACTCCATGCTCCCAATGCAGGGGGCCTGGGTTCAATCCCTGGTTAGGGAACTGGATCCCACATGCATGCCACAACTAAGAGTGTGCATGCCACAACTAAAGAGCTGGTGAGCTGCAACTAAGGAGCCCACATGCTGCAACTAAGACCCGGTGCAACTAAATAAATAAATAAAAAAAACCCTCCATTTTTAAAACAGTGATATGGAAGAAAATCTCTATGTTGTATTGAAATGTAACTTAAGGAGCTATTGGGTTTACAAATTCAGTGTAGGTGATAATGAAGATGGAACAATATGCCAATAAAATGGAGTGGACTGGAGCAAAGGTGGTGGAGGTAGCTACTAAGGCTAACTAGGTAAAATAGAACACACACTGGAGAAACGTGAGAAACTTGGAAGTCAGAGGAAAATAGCGAGAAGATGACTAATGTGACTAAAAGAGCAAGAGAAAAAGGGGGCAGGTACAGGAGATCCAAAATAGATCTAATATGAATTCCAAGAGAAAGAGTGAAGCAGATGAAGTGATCACCAAAGGATGCTATCTTTAGCTTCAGGACAAAAAAGAAAAATGTGCATGGGGTTCCAGGCAATCACAATGAAAAAGTTACCCCACAACCAGAAATGTCCAGGGGACATTTTTAAATTTGATTGGGAAAAAATTCTATAAATATCTTGGTCAAAAATAAACACATAAATAAAGAGAATACATGAGAAAAGGAAAACAATAATCAAGTTGGCCTCAAGTCATTTATAAAGCACTAAATACCAAGAGACAGAGGAGTAACAACAACAGTATTTTGAAATTAAAGAAAAATATAACTCGAGTTCTATACTCAGAGAAGTTGTCTTTCATGTATTTAGGCTCAGGCATATATGGGCTTAAAAAATGTGTTTGGCTTATGTTGTTATTGGTCAAAATTTACTTGGTATTATACTCTAATATAATAGCAAATATTTTAAACCTTGTGGGCCATGCAGTCTCTGCAGCAACTACTCAACTCGGCCACTGTAGCATGGAAGCAGCCATGGATGATTTGTAAGCAAATCTTCATGGCTGTGTTCCAATAAAACTTTATTTACAAAAACAGGCCATAGTGTGCTGGTCCCTATTTCACATGGTAGATAAAGCAAAATCCAGAGCTCATGAATGAGTAAATCATAGTATATAATCAGAAGGCTATTTGTATTACTAAACTAAATTACAGAAAGATACAAAAGACAGGATAGGAAATACAAACATTTAATAGCAGTAACCGACATTTAAAACACAAAAGTTTATTAACCAAAAGATGTAGGTTTCTGGAGGAAGGGAAAATAAGAGTGTGATAAACTTCCTCCCTTATGTGGGCAAAGGTGGGTGATAGGGATGGTTGTTTAAGAGAGAAACAAAGGTTTAAAAAAATGCTTTTGAAAAGCTCAAAGATAATCTCTAGTAGAATTAAAAATAGGAGACCACCTTTACAAAATACTGCAGAATTTAAAAAGCAAAGAATAAAATGGTCCAGTTTGCAAGAGACAGAAAACAAAGAAAAGGAAGGAAACATAAAACCAGGAGACAAAAATCAACCCAAATATATCTGTTACAATCAGTGGAAATTATATTTTTACTAAGAGACAAATACCCAGATAAGACACGTAGACACTGAAAAATCCATTTGATGCAAGTTACACAAGCTGATGTATAAAAAGACGGGCAAGGGGCCTCCCTGGTGGCGCAGTGGTTGAGAGTCCGCCTGCCGATGCAGGGGATACGGGTTCGTGCCCCGGTCTGGGAGGATCCCATATGCCGCGGAGCGGCTGGGCCCGTGAGCCATGGCCGCTGAGCCTGTGCGTCCGGAGCCTGTGCTCCACAATGGGAGAGGCCACAACAGTGAGAGGCCCGCGTACAGCAAAAAAAAACAGGGGCTTCCTGGGTGGTGCAGTGGTTGAGAATCCGCCTGCCAATGCAGGGGACACGGGTTCGAGTCTCGGTTTGGGAAGATCCCACATGCCACGGAGCAGCTAAGCTCATGTGCCACAACTACTGAGCCTGTGCTCTAGAGCTTATGAGCCACAACTACTTAGCCCGCGTGCTGCAACTACTGAAGCCCGCATGCCTAGAGCCCATGCTCCACAACAAGAGAAGCCACCACAATGAGAAGCCTGCACACCACAACGAAGAGTAGCCCCTGCTCACTGCAATTAGAGAAGGCCCATGCACAGCAACGAAGACCCAACACAGCCAAAAATAAATAAATTAAATAAATAAATAAATAAATAAAAAGACGGGCAGAAGTATGTTGGTAAATGCAAACAAAAATATATTAGAGATTGCAATATTAATTTCCAAAAATGTACATATCAAGGAAAAATAAATAGGACAAAAAGTCTATTAAATAAATAAATAAATCTAAATAATACTTTAAATTAAGGTATTATTGACTTAATCTCTTAAGTATCATGCATCCGCATCAACATGTATAAAGTAAAACCTGTTAAAAATATAAGAAATAATTGGAAGAATTATTCCCAGTAGGAAGGTTTACCATACCTCTCTCAATATGTAACAAATAAAGTAGATCAGGGATAAAGGTAAAGATAATGAATACTGGATAAAGATGATCTTAAAAACATCCCTGTTAACGTTTAATTAATATATATCTTTCAAACATTAAATCTATTAAATATGCTAATTATTGATCATATATCAAGTCATTAAAAAAACCTCAATTCATTTCATAAGCTAGAAATTATTGGATTCACATTCTCTGACCATTGTACAATAAATTCAAAATTAATTTTTAAAAACAGAGGATAAAAACACCAATTATTTTTTAAATTAACAATCAACAATAATACAATGAATCCTCTTCTGTCCACATAGGACTAAGGAGCTACTACTAAAAGAGGAAAAACAGAAAAACTGGATGAGAGTACTGTCTAGCAAAACATAAAGTAAGGAATTCAAGTCTGCTTGGAGGAAAATGTACAACTTTGGTTGTTTTTAATCTTAGACAGGAATAAATTAAAGTATGTGAACCAAACATTTTCCTCAAGTTAATATAAAAGAATAAAATATAACCAGAAAAATAACTTTCTAGAGATTAAATTAGTGCACTGGAAAACAGAGCAAAGTGATTAATAACTCTAGGACATGGGTTCTTTGAAAAAATTAATGAAATAGACAATCTTTCAAGATATCTCAGTGAAGACAAAAAGCAACAAAACACAAGTATATGATGTGGGAAATGAGAAAGATAGAAAAGAAATGAAAAATAACAGAGTTTCATGTAGAATTCTGTGCTAAAATGTTAAATCTCAATGAGAAGGAAAATAGAAAATAAGAAAACAAAGATTATCAAATCTGACAATCAGAATAGACCACTATCCATGGAAGAAATAGAAACCAGTCTCCTAGAGCTGCATCCATAAAAGGAGCTGTGTCCAAATGTTTTATGGGCAAGTTCTTTCAAACCTTCAAGGAACACATAATTCTTATGCTATTTAAATTGTTACAGATGGTAGAAAAAAATGGAGAGTGTCACAATTCGTTTTATAAAGTTAATATAAACTCAAAACCAACATGCAACAAAAACACACTGTAAAATAAAATGATATACTCATTTCACATAGAAATATAGATGCAAACCAGAAATAAAATACTTAGTATAATGCAGTAACATAAAAAAGAATAATGTCACTGATCAGATAGAATTTAATCCAAGAATATATGGATAGGTTAATATTAGGAAATAAAATTTATCAAATCAGTATCAATGAAAAATATTATATTGATGCATATTTTAAAAGCAGCATTTGATAAAAATTCGTTTTTGATAAAATTATTCTATAAACTATAGAAAGATACGTCCTTGACATGATGAAGGGTACTGATCTAAAAACCAACGTGTTGTATCTAAATTGAAATACCAAAGCAGCATTTCCTGACTTCACTGTAACAATCATTTTTCTAGGACATGATAGTAAGTGTGATTAAAAGTAAAGTTTAGCGCTTCCCTGGTGGCGCAGTGGTTGAGAGTCTGCCTGCCTATGCAGGGGACATGGGTTCGTGCCCCGGTCTGGGAGGATCCCACATGCCGCGGAGCGGCTGGTCCCGTGAGCCATGGCCGCTGAGCCTGCGCGTCTGGAGCCTGTGCTCCGCAACGGGAGAGGCCACAACAGTGAGAGGCCCGCGTACCGCAAAAAAAAAAAAAAAAAAAAAAAAAAAGTAAAGTTTAAACAATAGTCCGAAAGTAGTTTGGGAAGTAAATGGAGAAACATGTCATATATTTTTATTGAAGTAGAGTTGATTTACATATGTCATATTTCTTAACAGGAGGTCTCAATGTGATAAAGATGTCTCCTTTCAAATTAATCTATACATACTAAAAATTATGATTAACATGTGACAGGATTTGTGTGTGTGTGTGTGTGAGTGCGTGTGTGTGTATGTGTGTGTGTGTGTTGGTGTTGGTGGGGGTAAGAGATGTAACTTGACAAAATGAGTCCAGACTTTTCCTGGAAGAACGTGCAAAGACAGACAAAATCATTTTGAAAAAGAATATTCATCCAGAGCTTCCCCGGGTGGCACAGTGGTTAAGAATCCGCCTGCCAATGCAGGGGACATGGATTCGAGCCCTGGTCTGGGAGGATCCCACATGCCACAGAGCAACTAAGCCCGTGCACCCCAACTACTGAGCCTGCGCTCTAGAGCCTGCGAGCCACAACTGCTGAAGCCCGCGCACCTAGAGCCCTTGCTCTGCAACAAGAGAAGCCACCACAATGAGAAGCCCGCGCACCGCAACGAAAAGTAGCCCCCGCTCGCCACAACTAGAGAAAGCCCACACGCAGCAACGAAGAACTAACGCAGCCAAAAATAAAATAAAATAAATAAATTTATTTTTTAAAAAAGAATATTCATCCAGGGGCCTTAACGTAGAAAATATGAAAATGTATTATGAAGCCACAGTAGTTAAAATAATGTAGCACCAATATTAGAGAGATAGATAAATGTAACAGAAGTGGGAGTTCCAAAATAGATTCAGGATTCTCTCTAATACAACAAACGTAGTTTTCCAGAAAAGATGGGAAAGGATACATTATTCAATAAATCTTTTAAGAATATCTGGTTAACCTTTCTACATAAATACAGTTAGACATCACCTACCAAAATACAAAAGTAAATTCCAGGTAGATGACAAATGGTGCTTTAAAAGAACAAGAAGAAAATAGAGGTTATCTGACTTACGTGGGGGAAGATCTCTCCAAGCATCCCTGAGAAGGCACAATCCATGAAGAAACAGATTAAAATATGTGACTACATAAACATTTTAAATGTCTATGTATTTGTAAAAGCCACAAAAAAGATAAAATGCAAAAAAAAAAACCAATGGGAAAAATAGTTGCTGAATATGTATAAAGATTATAACATTGTTTAAAACTCCTGGTCTTTATTCCCTTTTTAGTGAACCTATCTCCCTCTCTCTGCCTGCATCCATTTGCCATTGCTGTTCCATAGAAGATGGATGCCCCCCAGGGAGGAAGAAGACATGGTTCTGAGGAGGGTCCCATTTAGCCAGAAAAAGGAAGGGAAAGCCTGCCACATCTGTCCTCCACAGGTGGACTGTGGGGAAAAGTGGGGAAGGAGTTAGTGAAAAGAGGCAGCCTGGTGTTTGTTCTGAGCTCCCCTCTCAACAAGGACCACAGAGGCATTTAAGAAGATAAAGGTGGTAGTGAAGGTGATTTTCCCCACTCTCCATTCTGGGCATCTGGGAGAGGACACAGGAGGGCTCTGGCACCCATTAAAGTGACAGCCAGTGTGGGTGGGCAGAGAGTAAGTCTAGGCTGGCACACCTGTTGGGTGTGGTGTGCTTGGGTGTGGAATGAGATGGTGTGGCATGGAGGGGTGTGGAAGGAACCCACAGGGCTCTCCATACCTTGAGACAGGGATGAAACATTGCTGAGGGTTTAGTTCAAAAGCTTGTGAAAGGTGATCACGGGGGCTGTTATGGATAAAGTGACTCCTTGGCTAATGGTCACAGAGCAATTGTCACCCAGCCAGGAGCCAAATGGAGACACACATCAACTTTGAGTGTCTGTAGTCACAGTAAGGACTGAGTGGGGCTGAGTCATCAGGTGGGTCAATGGTCCATGGGTGAGCACCCTCAGACTTATTGGGAGACGGCTGCGTGATGGCTGGGGACTAGCGCCTGGGGACCGGTCACTAGACTAACCCAACATCCCCAGTGAAGGAAACTAAAAATCACCATGAAAGGTCAACCGAGGGCCCGACAATTTCCTCTCTCCCCGACCCCAATAGCCACGAGGTTATGTGTGCCCCTGATTAACAATTTAGCAGGCAAACCTGAAAGGCTGAGTTATCCAAGGGAGGCTGAGTATATAAAGACGCTGCTTAAGTGACTGGATTTGACTGAACTTATTGGATTCAACTAAAAGTGTGTGTGTGTGTGTGTGTGTGTGTGTCTCCGCTGGAGTTCATGAAAAAGATCATATCAGTTTTTGAAAAATAAAGAAGGTACATTTTCTCAGCATGTCTGAATATAGCAATGAGAAAGCTGGCAACCCAGGATATGCAGTAATAAGTGATTAATGTTCAATGTATACAATAATCTTACAAAAAGAAAATAAGTGAAAATCAACGACTTAATAAAATGTGGCCAAAGAACACAGAGGAGCAATTTCACATCCCAAAATCGAAATACAAACGACTGATAAAAATATGGGGGGAAATTTTTAAATAGTAAAGAAGCAAGCAGTTTCAAAATGAGAAGCCACTATGTAAATGTCCAGTTAGAAAACCAAGTAGAAGGGCTAAAAGACGGTGAATCTGCCACACAAAGAAAACGCCTCAGGAAAACATCCTAGCATCTGAACCTGAAACTATGAAGTAACAAAACACAGCAATGCGTAGGTCACTAAGTATTGTCTCCTTCAAAGTAATGACTTGCCAGCGTGCAGCCGGTTTGAAAGAGGTGGCTATTGTTCAAAGCTTTGTTAGAACTTATAGTAGACGTTTTCTGAGCCTGCAGCAGATTCTTCTGAATATGACGGTAAATCTCTGTTGACACACTCGTCTTGCGGAAAAGAGCCACAATTAACTTAAAGCCAAGTCTGGTCAGACTATTTGAGATCAGGGAAAGCATTTCTCGTAAATCTGCTCGGGAGGCAACGACAGAAGACGCATACAAGAGCTATGTGGCAGCTCACAGAAATAAATATTTTCAATCACGAGTGAGAAGGATCCGACTTGGCAGGAAACCTCTCAACTGTCCTGTGTAAATGTCTCCCAATTGGTCTATCCACAGTCTTCTTTTCACTAAGCCTTTGATACTTTAAAATATAGACTTGATCATGTCATCTCTGCTCCTGGTCCTCTTCAGATAAAAACACAAACGCATAATATGACTTTAAAGGCTTATTTGGTCAGATCTCTTTTTTGTCCAGCTTCATTTGATACTAGTTTTCTATCAGCCTTTCATCTCTGGCCACACTGGCCTTCTGGAAAATCCTCATTAAGCATCAGGCCAGTCCTATCAGAGTTTTTACCCATCCCATTCCTTCCCTCCTCCTTTTAGCCAGTGAAGAGTTCCTCATTCTACAGATCTCAGCTCAAACGTCAAGCTCTCCTTCCTAGCAAGACTTTTCTGCCCTCCTGCCCAGGGTCACCCTTATCCACAGCGTAGGTTTCCAGGGTACCACCCCATCATTTTCACTGGACTTTTTATGTGGTTATCTGATTAATGTCTATTTCCCTGTGGAGATTAGAAGCCTGCGGGAAGGCAAGCACCCAGACTGGTGTTTACACGGTGCATTGTGTAAAGCCCAGCATATGGGGAGTTCTCCAAAAATAACTGGAGGATGAAAGAGAAATGCTATTTGATATGCTTGTGAGGAAGAGGTGCTGCAGGATGGCCACAAAAATCTCCTCATCCCGTTATGGATCTGCTCCCCCAGCAGGAGGTGAGTCTATTTCTCTCCCCCTGTTGAACGTATACTGGCCTCATGACTTGCTTTTCCTGCAGAGTGAGGGAGCAGTGACACTGGGCCTGGTCTGGGCTGCTCTCTTCAGAAGCCTGGCAGCTCCTGCCCTCTTGGAGAGAACTGCCACACTTCTGGAGAGCGAGTCTCAACCCCTGGAGGACGAGCGGCCACCGATTCTGACATCCAGCCAGACAGCCCAGTGAACTGGACCTGGACTCATCCCTGCCCCACAGAGTCACAAGCCATAACATGACTGCTGCTTTAAGTTACTATGTTTTGAGATGACTGGTGGTACAGCAAGAGTAACTGAAAAACTGGTCTCATGTTAAAATCACAGTGGCTCTTAGATTCTCTCCACACCGTTATCTCTCAGAAGTCAACCTTTTCCATACATATCAGGGGCCCGATCTTTTGTACCTGCAGCCAAGCAACCTAGTCTCGAGTAGTCTCGGGCATGCACAAGAGTCAGGGTCATTATGTCATTACAGGTACTCGCCCCTTTTCCTGGCTGTTTTTCACGTCACCATCTGAGACTTTGCTATGTATTTAATTGTGCAGATTTTCAGCTCCACTAGGGCAGGGATTTTTTTTTTAATGTTTACAGTAATCATATTGCCGGTTGTGCTGTTATTTTTATTCTGAGAGTGTTGTATGTATGCTCTGGGTAAAGCAGAAGAATGTTTATTTATTTATTTGGTCACACCAAGGAGCAGCATGCAGGATCCTAGTTCCCTGACCAGGGATCAAGCCAGTGTCCCCTGCATTGGGAGCTCAGCGTCTTAACCACTGGCCCGCCAGGGAAGTCCCGGCAGGGATTTGTTCATCTTTATCTCCAGGGATTCTCTAGCTGCCTGGCACATACTACACACTCAATGAAATTTTGCAGATTAAGTGAAGGAATCATTCTCTGCCTCACTGCTTCCACCTGATAATCTCCTTGCCAGTATAGCTTTTCCCCGAACACTCCATCTTAAAACTTATTCTCCCTCCTTACCATGTGCTGTCTGCTGTCTTTTTTACTTTAAACTAATTCTCAAATAGTCGATGTCCACCTGAACCACAGCTCAGCCCAACGCTGTCTCCTTTCATTCAGAGATAACAGCAATGGCTCAGTCTGACAAGAATGCCTATTTTGTATTTAAATCAGATAATGTGTCCAGAGTTCTGACACATAACCATATGTTCAGTAGATGTGGCCCCCCTTCATCCCTTTCTTTCTGATGTTTTCTTTTTCTCAGACCTCCAAGGGCATCCACTCCTCATGGCAACTTCCTGCATCAACATATGTCAGTGGGGACTTCCCTGGTGGCACGGTGGTTAACAATCCGCCTGCCAATGCAGGGAACACAGGTTAGAGCCCTGGTCCAGGAACATCCCACATGCCACGGAGCAACTAAGCCTGTGCGCCACAACTACTGAGTCTGCGCTCTAAAGCCTGCGAGCCGCAACTACCAAGCCCGCGCCTAGAGCCTGTGCTCCACAGCAAGAGAAGCCACCGCAATGAGAAGCCCGCGCACTGGAACAAAGAGTAGCCCCCGCTCGCCGCAACTAGAGAAAACCTGCGGGCAGCAACGAAGACCCAACTCAGCCAAAAATAAATAAACAAATTTATAAAAAAAAATATGTCAATGATGGTCTGTGAATCATATGAATTCAGATAAGATTAACATTTATTGCCAGTTGCTTTGTGTTAGGCGCTATGCTAGGCATATTTTATGAAAAAGAAAGCCTGGGTTGAAATCTCAGGTCAACACTTTTTCCACCCAGCACACTGCCTTTGGTACTGTTGGGCTCTAGACAAAAGGACGATATGAGCAAAGATGATGCACACACGACAGGTGCCCAAGCTTCCTCGTGGCACAGTTATACCCTTCCTTCTTTCATATGTTGAAGGCTAACACCTTCAAATTCTCTTTATTTAGCTTCATGATCAAAACTTGTTTTTTAAAAACATTCACTCTAAGGTATAAATGACTGATAACAACATGAAGCATGATCCCCCCACCTCCCCCGAAGGGGTTCTCAATTTCAACCAAACATTTAGGATGCAGAAAGAAAACAAGACTAGCAAGACTTAGACTTGAGAGCAGACAAGTCAGATTCCTACCTGCAATCACACTATTCAATCCAGCAACCAACCCAGCCCTGGTTGGGAGGAGCTGGGGAGAGAGTGAAGTGTAGAGTCCAGGAGGAGACAGAACCTTCTCATAAATCCAGAGGGACCTTCAGCAATGAAATGGAAAGTCCTCAGTCACCTGATTATCCTGGTCTGGTTCTTACACAGGTGGGTGCTTCACCTCTCAGCTTTGTACAGTACGCTCACTCACCCCTGCTCTGGGTTTAGTTTCCAGTCCCACTGTTCTCTGGCAGCCTAGCACAAACTGATAAGCTATTCTTCCCAAGAGACTACTTGTTATACTTAAGAGCTCCTGTCCCTTGTGTATAATAACATAATGGCATGTTTATCCTTCTATTCACATTTTGCATGAACTATGTACTTAAGATAGTTACTAAAAACAGATAACATCTCACTGATGGCCCAGCAGACGAAGTGCTGTCTTCAAGTCCCTGCTTAGTCAACTGCAATACTTCTAGAAGCTTCTGTAGTGATCTCCAGACACAGTTAATTGTTATATTCCTCAGCACTTGTAATACCACTTTGGGGACCAATTTCACAGATTTGTGATAATCTTTTCAATTTGTCTCCTTAACTAGATTGTGAGGCCCTTGAGGGCAGGGAATGTGCTTTAGTCATTATTTTTTTTTTGTCTAACGCAGTGCCTGGAACTTATTATACAGCCATAACTCCTGGAAGAAATCGTGTCTTACTAGTTTAGTGTCAGGAAGAAAACGTGGACCATAGATGTGGTAGGTTCGGTGATCTTGTGCCCGTCTTCACTTCAACATTACCAGGTCTCCAAGGCAGCAGATCCAAGAGGGAGGCTATGATTGGACCAGAGTCTCCCTTCCCCTGGAGAACCTCAAGACCCAGTCTATCATGCTCATCTCCTTGGATAGCTAAGCCACCACCAGCAGTCCCAACCTCCCAATCACCTATCTTTTCCCAATCACCTGAACTTTTTCCACCATCTAACTCTGTGTGACCCCTAATCTGATCTAGCCTATGTCCCTTCACCCACTCCTCTTTTTTTTTTAACATCTTTATTGGTGTATAATTTCTTTACAATGTTGTGTTAGTTTCTGCTGTATAACAAAGTGAATCAGCTGTAACACACTCCCCTTCTTTACCAGGGTCCCTAGACACAGTCAGTCATCAGCAACATTCCCTATCATCCTCAGCCTCTTAGCTGTGAGAAAGCAGCATCCTGCCTTCTTGATTGGCCTTCCTTTAAATTTATGACCCTAAGTCTCAAACACATCCTCAGGACCTCCTAAATTTCCATCATCTATTTACTCCCTCATCTCAAAGATTAATCTTTCACATCTTCTTTTGCTCCTCAAACCTCCCTCATTTCCTATTCCTTCCTCACTCTTAGGTGATGATCTTGATTCTTACTTTTTTCTTTTCAACTCAACTCAATTTACTGAAGATAGGGAATATAGATATCACAGGATAGTCTCATATACATTTAGATATTTGGTTCATTTATTTTTAAGAAGGAGCAGAATGATACAGAAGGGAACCTGAAGAAAGAGGAATTAAGCTGATGTCTAGTTTTATCTGTCTGACTACAATTTGCTCCTGATGTGCAAAGCAAAGTGCAAGCAATTACCATTACCCACATCTAAAATTTAACTCTCACAACAATGTTTTTGGCTTGGTAGTGAGGAACACCTGCTTTTTAAAAACTTGCATGTTTTCTATTCTCTTGGTCATTATGAAATGAAAAAATAACTTAGTTTAAAAAATACATAAAATTCATCAAATTTTGAGATGATCTTGATCCTTACTTCATTGAGGATATACATATATTTGGAGGAGATCTTTACCTTTCTCCCTCCATACCTACTGCCTCTGTGCTCATACACCCTGCTTTCCCTGTCACTTCTAAACCCTCTGGTCTCCTTCCTTGCCTACACCATCAGGATCTCTCTATTCCCTCATTTCCATCAGAATATAAATATGATATCCTGTCTCCCACCTTTGAAAATTCTCTCTAGATCATTCTAGCTACACTGCATTTCCCTGCTCCACTGTCTAGCAAAACCCTTCCAAAGAGTTGCCTGTTTTCACTGTCCCCACATCATCTTTCATTCTCTCAAGAAAGCACACCATCAGGCTTTTGTCTCCATCACGCCACAGAAACTACTATCCTCAAAGCACCTCCTCATATCACCAAGGACCTCCACATGGCCAAGTCCAATGTTGATTCCCCGTCCTCCTCTGACTTGGCCTAGCAGCTGCATGTGACACAGCTCATGACTCTTGCCTTGGTGAAACATTTCCATTCAGCTTCAGGGACATCAGGCTCTCCTACCTCCCTGGCCACTCCTTCCCAATTTCTTTTTCTGCTTGGTTCTCCTTTTCCCGACCTTCAAATATCAGGATGCCCCAAGCCTCGGCCCTTATCTCTCTTTTCTCTCCAGACTTTCTCTCTGGCAGATCCTTCCATTTCTGTGGCTTTAAGTATGGTGATGTGTCCCAAGTTTATATCATAGCCCAGCTTCCCCTCTTAGCACCAAATTCATGTATCTAACTGCCTACTTGGCATCTCTACTTAGACATCTAATAGACGCTTCTCAACATGGCTGTACAAAATAAGCACTTGTACTCCACACTCCCATCAGCCCCTTACGACCTTTAGTTTTTCCAATCTCAGTAAAACACACTACTATTTACCCGGTTGTTAGGTCCCCAGACCCGGGACTTATCTCTAGTCCTCTCCTTTTCTCATATCCCATGTCCAAACTTGTCAGCTCTACCTTTGAAATAAGTGCCAAATGTGATCACTTCACATCACCTCCACCTGTCTCACCTGAGTGCAGGGCATCCTCACCTTTCTCTCCTTGACATCTCCAACAGCCTCCTAACTGGTCTCCCTGTTTCCACTCTCACCCCAAAATAGCCCTCACTCCTCCCAGAAGCCAGAATGATCCTTTAAAAATATAAGACCAGCCACTCACCTGCTAAAGCCCCTTTGATTGGATGGCTTCCCATCACAATTAGAATAACATGCAAATTCTACTTTGACTTAAAAGATAGGTCAGGTTCCTTCCCACCTCTGCACTTGCTGTTCCCTCTGCCCAGAAAGCTCTTCCTCCCAGACTTTGCAAGGCTTGCTTCTCAATTCAGTCAGGTCTCTGCTCAAATATCACCTCTTCAGAGAGACTTTTCGCCACATCAATAGAGCACCACTCTATCCTCTTATTCTGTTCATTTTTAAAATACTGCTTATTAGTCCTTGACTTCTTAAGATATATTTATTTGTTTTTGTCTATTTCCCCCCAAAGATTGCAAACATCTTACTGCAAGGATTCTTCTGCTTTGTTCATCCTAAGTGTCTAGAACAAGTGCTTAATAAATACTCGACAAGTGAACAGATAGATGCATGAATAAATGTGCAAACTTCAGGAGGAAGGGATGGTATGCAGACAGGCAGGTAAGCAGCCAGTGGCTCAAGTAAAGAGTGTTATTTAAATAAATTCAAAACTCTGATAGAATTCTAGGAGCAGAGAAAGCAATAATGATGAAAGACCAGGGAGTGGACTTGGAAGGGCCTCTCAAGCAGCCATGCTGGGTAGAAATTTCTGCAGTGATGGAAATGTTCTATATCTCTGCTGTTCAAAACAGTAGCCACTGGCCACATGTGGCTATTGAACACTTGAAATGTGGCTGGTGGGACTGAATATTAATTTTCTTTAATTTTAACTTACATTAAATAGCCACCTGGGGCTGGTGGCTATGGTGTTAGACAGCAAAACTCTAGAACCCGAAGAATCCCTTCCCCCGACTTGTGATTACAGGATAATAATGCATACCTCACTGAGTTATTGAGAGGACTAATGATATAAAATTGTCAATGTCTGAAACATAGTTAGCCCTCAAAAAATAATAGCTGCTATTACTACACAGTGTCGCAAATTACTTTCAGTACATGCCATGTAAACTGGCTCTAAAGTACAGAAACAGACTTTTATTAATTTTTTATTGTAATTTTTTGTTTGCCAGAGTTAGTGGATAACCAATGTGTGGGTCTATATTTGAGCTCACAAACTAAAAATAGCAAACAACCATTTTGGGATCTCAGGAAGGCCTTCCAGAGATGGACGACGATTCCAAGTGGATCAGCTTGCTGATATTTATAATGAACTAATTAGTTTGACAACAGCTAACTTAGCGTTTGAGAAAATTGGATTTGTAACATTACTGTATTATTTTCAGTGTCATCTGAAGCTTCCTGAATGATTTTGGATAAGAGTAGTATTTGCTTTATTTAATACTTGGTATTAAAATAAAGCAGAATGTATTTACTTATTGGAAACATTATGTTGAATTCTTAAAAGGTTAAATTGGTTTGGACATAATATCGTTTTTTTTTTCTTGTCAGTGGCTCACCATGCTTTCTTCCACACTGAATCCAGAAAACAAAATGAACACAGATACAGAACATAAGCAGACCGTTATAACTAACCCTTAATAATCTAATCTAATAATAAAATTACACGTTTGTTCAGAATAAGCATGGTGCTTACTTTTAGGACACAAGAATCTGCAGTCCACAGCAGCAGAGGTGAAAGTGGCATTCCATGGCCCCTGCCTAAGTGCCTGGTGGAGACTGAGACTTGAAATCCGAGGATGGATGTATTTAAATTAAACACATGCTTTAAAGCATTAAGAAAACTTGACGTTCTTATTAAGGAGACCAATTAACCTGCTTCGGTAGGATGCCACTCTGCAGTAGTTGAAAAAGTGCCCTAGGACGTTATATAAATGAAACCCGGAGCAGAAAGGGAATGAAAATTTACTTTTCTACATAGGAGCCTTTCCTAACTGCCCTCCCTAGCTTTGCTGTTTGAAATGCAGATCCTTTTTCTTCCACCCGTGACTGTGAGTCTGGGGTACCATCATGGGAAGAGGGTGAAGACTCCTAAATGCTAAAATGAGGTGCTGTAAAGACTTACCAATGGGCATCACTAAGAAAAAGGGCAGCCAGCAGAGGACGAAGCAGCCGACCACGATGCCCAGTGTTTTGGCCGCTTTCTTCTCCCGGGAAAACTTGAGGAGTCTCACGGAGAAGTGTGTCTTGTTCTTGGCGCTGGACACCCCGCTGCCTCCGACCGGGACCTTTTTGCGATGGATGCGGAGCGTCACCTGCTCCGAGTCCGACTTGTCGGTCTTGAGGCCGGACTTGAGGCCCCGGCTCTCCCTCTTGGCCACCACGTAGACCCGGCAGTACATGACCAGGATGATGGTGAGCGGCACATAGAAGGAGCCGAGCGCGGAGAAGAGCACGTAGCCCGGCTCCTCATTGATCTGGCAGATGGTCTCGTCCTCGGGGGCCGGCTGCCTCCAGCCGAACAGAGGCCCGATGGAGATGACCAGGGAGAGCGCCCAGACGCAGAGCAGAGCCATGAGACCCCTCTTCTGCGTGACGATGGTGGGGTAGCGCAGCGGGTAGCTCACGCCGATATAGCGGTCGATGGAGATGATGCAGAGCCCCATGATGGACGCAGTGCAGCACAGGACGTCCACCGCCGCCCAGATATTGCAGAAGACCCTGCCAAAGGCCCAGTAGCCCAAGATCTCGAAGATTGCGGAAAAAGGCAGCACCGTGGACGTGAGTAGAAGGTCGGCCACCGCCAGATTGACGATGTAGTAGTGAGTGACCGAGTGCAGATGCCGGTGGCAGGCCACGGAAAGGATCACGAGGATGTTCCCCAGTACCCCGAAAAGGATGAGGCCCCCCAAGATCACCCCGAGCAGGATGGCCTTGGAAATGTTCACCGGTGGCGGCGGGTGGGTGCAGTTGGAGCTGTCCGAGGCATTTCCAGAGAGAAACACCATGGTCCCAGCCGGGGCCGGGCGAGGTCCGGCTGTTGAGGGCCACTCCGGGCCTGGGCGGAGGTGGGAGAGAGGGAGCGGGGACTCAAAAGGTCTCCGCTCCGGGGAGCCTTGCCTGCTGAGGTTGTCTGGCGGTAAGAGAGAGCGTACGGGTGGGAAGCAACCCGGGCCAGCTCTGGAAACCCTCAGAAGGCCACGCAAAGGGGCAGGGCATTAAAGGCAACATGGCCATGGGCGCGCGGGGCTGCCCGCCGACCCTCTGCAGCAGCAACGCTGGCCCGGGGCCCCAACTCCCTCCCTACGCGAGGCTCAGCGCGGAGCTCGAGGAGACGCGATGCAAAATGCAGTCCCAGAATTACGCGAGTCCCCTTTCTTGCACTGTCGGATCCGTCCGGGTGTGAAGATTGAGCATTCCGCACATAATTTGGAATTCAAAAATCCAGCGCCTGTCTCTCCCACAAACCACAGGCACGTACGGGTCTGCCGTCGACTCTCAAAGGCGGGGACCGTTGGCATCTGGGCGCTTCTCCCCACCCGCAGTTACCCTCAGTGTGGCTGGACTCATGGTAGATCCAGCTTCTAGGAGCGCAGGCCGGGGGACGTGGATGTGAAATGTTTGCCAAGACCGAGGCGGCTGCGGAGCGTCGTTTGCCAGCGTCCTCCTGAAAGAGCGCAAAGAGAAATGCGGAGTGTGAGCCAGGCGCCCTGGGGAGCGAGGCTGTGCCCTGCCTCGACTGGCGGTCGGACGCGGCGGGGAGTCCCGCCGACTCTGCGATCCCGAAGCGGTTCGCGCAGCAGCAGGCGAGCGCGCGGGAGGGGACCGCGAGCCGTGCCCCGCCGCTGGGAATCTGCCCTGGCGCGCTCCGCCGCGCAGCCTCTCGCGGGGTTCGAGATCCAAAGCACACACCCCCTAAACTGCAGCGCCCGGCGGCCGGACTGCTAGCAGCCGTGCAGAAATTAAAATCCCAGAGCCCGAGAAGCGCGGCTGACGGGCATGCAGCGCCGAGCCAAGTCGGTGGAAACCCGGAGGATCTACCACCCGGTTGCCACTTGAACAGGTTGCTTCGCAGTCACCTGGAGGAGGCGGCCTGGGAGAGGGAGCCGCTGCGACCCGGGGACCGCAGGGCCAGTGCCACGCGCACGCTCACGCCCGAGGAATTCACACTTGAGTGTGCGGAGAGCGTCGGTCTGTCGACCAGCCAAGCCGGCCTGAGAGCCGAGTCCAGAGCAAAGCCCTCGCGACCCAACGAGGGCTGAACGCGACCTAGATCGGTCCAGGATTCCTTTTCTACCCAGAGGATCAGCGGTCCCGGAGGACTCGAGCCTCAAGCCACACCCAGGCGGGCTCCGGGGGTCCAAGAGGAAGAGTGGGAGCGGGGAGCGTCATTCTGTCTAAGGGGCTGTGCAGGCGGCAGTCACTGCGGCTTTTGTACAGTAGGCGTAAAAATCAAGTCCGCGCGCCGGCGGACAGGGGACGCCTCGTATTTTCCGAGCTGGGGACCACGGTCTGCGTAAGAAAGCTAGGTTTCCACAGCTGCGGGCCGACCGCAGGGACTCGGGCAGGAATGCGGGGAGTGGGGACACACCTTGCCTTGTAAGGACTCTGCGGCTGGGCCTTGAGGCGGGATTCCCGGGCAAAGGCTGCTGTGAACATCACAAGTTCTAGAGCTCACAGGCGATACAAAAAGCAAGCAACTGCAGAAACCCGTTTCCCCTACCTCGGAGCGGTAAATACGGGGTTAAAAAACACACTTGTTAACGAGGAGATAACTTCCCAGAATATAAGGGAAACGAGGTGGGGGTAAGGGTGCGGGTGAAAGAAGCGGGAGGAGCCTGGGGAAAAGTGGGAGTTGGGTCTCGCCCTGAGGCCCAGGGAGGTTTTCTCTAATCCACCCGGCCCTGCTGGACGCCGGCGCCCGGCGCTGCAGCGCACTCACCTGGAGCGCGGATGCAGAGCCACTCGCGCGCGCGTGGCGGGGACTGGACGGGCTTTCGGTCCCAGGAGCAGCCCTGCTGCTTCCTCCCTCGGCAGAGAGGGAACCGTTTCCGACGAACCAATTCCTAGTCCTTTTGCACCCGCTGACTCACCCCTTTCTCTACCACAGACGTCTTTAAGCTCCTGTCTCACAGACGCTTTACCTGGAGATTTTAAAAATAAAGAGAGAAAACAGAAAAAGAAAAAACCAAATACTGCCAGGCAATAACTCCACCTTCACCCTTTTAATATTCAGCTCCCCGACATCAGCAAAGAATAGCAAGGAACTTTGCAGCTCTCGCTGACGTAACACAGTCAGTAGCCCCAGCTAGTACCGTAATCTCCTGCTGTTACCGTATTACTCCGAGGTAACAGGAACAGTGAGCACATCAGTATTTTTTTTTCTCTTGCCTTGGGTGAATTGGGTTCTCGCTTCACTTTAAGAAAGTGTGTGTGTGTGTGTGTGTGTGTGTGTGTGTGTGTGGCGTGGGGGTGGGGAGAGCGGGGAGAAGGGATTTTTTATTTGTAGTAAATAACTCTTTTAAATGATCTGATTTTAAAAGTAAAGAAAAATAGACACTTGCCAGACACATATTACTGTGTGTATGATGTGTTCAAAGAAATGCCCAGTAAAGTTATTTTGAACAGCTTGATTCAAGGAACACTTAGGTTCTGTTAAAATCAAAAAGAAGCATATGGTTATGCCAAATATGCAGGTAAATTATATTATTTGCAGATGTTTTAAGATGAATGTAAAATCAGATAAAATTCAATAAATCTGATTATAATAAAATTATAATTCTAGGAAAATAAAGTAAGCATATCTAAACCTTCTGAAATACGACACATCTCTCATTTCTTCAGACAAATGGACTTAGAAAGTATGATGGTCGTACCGCAGTTTCTTACGTGGCTTAGTGTTATTAAAGTGTTATTAATTATTTTCCAGTTTCTGTAAGAAAATGTACCCTTTAGGGCTTCCCTGGTGGCGCAGTGGTTGGGAGTCCGCCTGCCGATGCAGGGGACATGGGTTCGTGCCCCGGTCCGAGAAGATCCCACATGCCTCGGAGCGGCTGGGCCCGTGAGCCATGGCCGCTGAGCCTGCGCGTCCGGAGCCTGTGCTCTGCAACGGGAGAGGCCACAACAGTGAGAGTCCCGCGTACCGCAAAAAAAAAAAAAGAAAAAAAAAAGAAAATGTACCTTTTAAAAGAGTGTTACTTCTCTTTAATGCATGAATAGTTGGAGTATGAAAAGGTGACATCACCAGTCTTATTTACTTTTTTTTTTTTTCTGGTAAATTCCATGTTCTGTTTAGCTTAAAGTTGAAGAAAACCACCTGTGTTTTAGAAAATTGGGGAAATACCAGAATTTCCTCCACTCTGATTCCCACCTCCTAAGTCCCCGTCTTTCATCTTTATTGATTCAGACAAAACACACTGTTCATAAAGTAGTTAGTAGGTTCTCTTAAACCTAGTAATAAAGAGACAACTTTCAGTACAGGTAAGTAGGTACTTGAATTCCCTCACCTGAACACAAGTTTATTAACATTGTGACCTTTTCCAAGGGGGAAGTTTGGGAGACTTCGTTATAGCAGTATACCTCCAAATGCCTCAGAGGCATGCCCTCAGGAGGAGCAGGGAGCCCTGCTTCATCAAAGACCTAATATTTAGATGACCTCTTTCCTGTAAACAATGCCATCCCACCCGCCACATCTATAGGGGGGTGAATTTTATGTTGTAGGAAAAGCATATGGGGTGAGGAGACAGGAAATCTGGGTTCCCTCTAATTACTAAGTCACTTGCTGTCTGAGATGCCGTCCCCTCCGTGGAAGAGGCTTTACTACAGTTCCCTGAGACTCCTACATCTTATCATCAAATATGTATACAAAGTCTGTTCTTCAGAAATCCCATCCACCAGAGGATGATATTACTGTTTAGTTTCGTATTCATTAACCTTACACCGTGAATGCAAGCTTTCTAGTAAGACCTGTTCCGTGGCAAATAAGGGAAGTAGTGCTATCCAGAAGAGTGACTGAAAATTGCCCAACTCTGCAGGGTCAAAATGTACAAAGGCTTTTGGAACTCCCAGGACCCCACCTCCAACAAACAAGCATACTCACAATCCCACCCCCTCAACCAATTAGCTAGTGCCCAGACGGAGAAAAGCAGCTCTTTATTTCCACCTTGGCCTCTGTATGCTACCAGGTAGGTTTTCAAATCCACTTCCAAGCCGGTGAACACCAATCTTGGCTAAACTAGCTCTCAGAACCAATTTTTCCATGGCTGATCACAGACCTACAAACAGGAAACTATTCATCTTCATAAAGAATGGTTGATGCGGGTGTCCCAGAAGATGCTGAGATAGACCCATGGGAAGGTGGAGTGAAGAAAGAGGAGGCTGTGGAGTGGTAAAGATCTGCTCCTGCCCTCCTATGAAACCAGGGTGAAACTCAGCTTTTCTGAGCCTTGGTTTCCTAATTTTTAAAGGGAGACAATAACCCCCAACCCCAGGGTTATTTGGACTGAGTGAGATTATATCTCACGAAGCTTATCAACTCTCTTGTAATTAATCTTAGCCCTTTTCCTTTCTGCTTATTTTGTGTGCTACTTTAAAGTGAAACATACTTCTAACCCAGAGTGGTCCAAATTCCACATTTAACAAGAGCACAAAGTATTCAGCTGGAGAGGTGTTTGAAATGCCCTGCGAACTATGCCCTGGTCCACTGATGTAACCAGGGTGACCCTACACGGCAGAGTGGGAGAGCTGGCTATGACTCCTGTCTGCTCCTCCTCTTCTTCCCATCCCTTCTTGTCCCACGTCTTGAAGGGCTATGCAGATATGTGTGAACACTTCAGTGTGTACACCCAAACCGCTGCCTCTTGGCCTTGGGCCTCAGGGTGCACACACCTGTGATATGGTCTTCCCTTGAGAGGGTAGACCCGGAAAAAAGGCCTAAAGTCCTTGAAAGTGGTTGTGTGGCCATTTGGGGCAGGAGATGCTAGATCCCAGAGCATGACCTAGAAGAGAGGGCACAGGCTCCAGGCTGGGATATTATTCTACTCCTGTGGACTCTTTGCTCCACGGAAAGGGCCACAGCCAGAGGGAGTCCGAGCTGGGCTTTCTAAAGCACGAAACGCAAGGCACAGGTCCTATTACCTGGACCTAAGGGTGCTACTCTGTTCAGATGTGCTGGAACTTGAGAAATCTCCTGCAGGGGAAGTTCTGGGAAGCCTCATGGGATGATGTTGCTTGACTTAGTGCTTGCAGGATAAGCAGGATTCGGATTGGTAGACAAAAGTAAGGTAAGCAGATGAACAGCAGCTGTACAGTAGAGTGGGGTGTGTGTGTGTGTGTGTGTGTGTGTGTGTTCACAGACCCTGGGGGAACCAACCTAATTGGAGAAGAAGGGCTTGCAATCGACATACACTGATGCCTTAGACTGGCAGGACTCTGTTAGTGACTAGTGAGAAAGTCAGGTAGTGTGGGAAGCTTTGAAGAAAAAAAAGAATCTGTCAGTCATTATCTTACAGGACGATACACAATGAAATTAGGAACTGATTTCTGGAATTTATAATTCCACTGACAGGGTAGAGGGTTTAATGTTAGTATCCACCAAGAAGACCTGGCTTTTCAAGGCATTCTCCTAAGGCTTAAAAAAAAGTGTGAGGGAAATGAAAAACTGCTCAGAATGATACTGATGCAGTATCCAAGTCATGATTCTCCAAACAAACATTGTGTTCTAATCCTTGAATGAACCGAGAAGACTCACAGTGCACAGACACTGCTGAAGGAAGCCTAGGATGAGATAATGATTCTGTCTTTGGCATCATTCATCCCGATTGTTCTCGTCGCCCTGAGAAAATTACTTGCTTCAAGTTATGGGAGTCACAGCATCCCATCCCTACAGTGTATGTTATGGTGGAGTCAAGCCAGCCTGTAGCCAATTATACTTTTAAAAGAATAAAACTCTGCTCTTTGCATAGCAAATATTAGTTGATTCATATCAATCAAATTCTTTCAATACCTTTGTCCAATAATAACAGAAAGGGAATTGAAACACCTAAAGCAATATCTGTAACAAATTTAGAAATTCTTTATCTCATTTCTCCATCTGCTGACCTGCTCTTACAGGCACATTAAAATTCTTATTGACCTGAATTTCATTATAAAATATATGCTCAGAGTAACACATTTTAAAAAGTTAGAAATATATAAAAATAAAACTAATCTGTAATTCTGTCATTGGAGAAATAGACACTGTTAAATATTTGCAATATTTTCCCTTTTTCTAAACTCACATGTATAAATGACATACTTAGATATATATATACATGAAATATATACATGTATTTACAATATTATGTGTGTAAATATACATTATATACAATACTACAATCATACTGTATCTACAGTTATATATCTTGTTTTTTCATTTAATATTATTAACCCCATATTATTAAATTTCTGCCCAAACATGACTTATAATGGCTGCATAGCAATTCCATTGTGTGTATATGTCATGATAAATTTAAATATTTGGATAAATTTAATACTTGGATATTTGTTTTTAACAGATGTCTGATTTATAACTTGTACTGTGATAAATACCCATATATAACATTGTATTCTAATTTTTTCTTAAGAATAACTTCTATAAGTGAAATTAAAGAATCGAAAATTATGAGCACTTAAAAGGTTATAATACATATTGCCTTCTAAGAAGGTTTTACAAATGCAAATGGAAAGTGTAAACTCCTAAGAGTATGGCAGAACCTCCTTTTTTTTCCTCTTGTTAACCTTGAGTATTTATAATAAAATCGATAAGTACATAAATAAGTATAAATGAAATAAATCTTAGCCAATTTAACAAGTAAAAAAATCTCATTAAACTTTTTATTCTGGGGCTTCCCTGGTGGCGCAGTGGTTGAGAGTCCGCCTGCCGATGCAGGGGACACAGGTTCGTGCCTCGGTCCGGGAAGATCCCACATGCTGCGGAGCGGCTGGGCCCGTGAGCCATGGCCACTGAGCCTGCGCGTCCGGAGCCTGTGCTCTGCAACAGGAGAGGCCACAACAGTGAGAGGCTCGCGTACCGCAAGGGAAGAAAAAAAAATTTTATTCTGTAATTATAAGTGTATTTTTATACACTGATTTGACATTTTCATTTATACTTTTCTGATTTGCTTGTCCATGTTTCTATCAGTCAGGATTTAGTCAGAAACTGCTGTAGGTGTTTCAAGCAGGGAGTGATTTAATACAAGGAATTAGAGGCTCATAAGACAGTTAAGAAAGACTGGAAAACAGATCAGGGAGAGCTGCTATTTGCTTTCAGGAAATCTGTAAGTACAGCAATATCAGGAAATCATAATGGTGAGTTCAGGTGCCTGAAGCATCAATAACGTGCAGGACACCCAGAAAGAATCTTCTGGCAAATCCTCACATGTGCTGTGGGCTGAAGCCTTCATTCCTACATGACAGTGTTACATGGGGCACAATGGCTTCTGCTTCTCTTTTACAGGAATTCCTCTTATTGGTACATTGTAACCCAAAATCTGGTTGACAGAGATTCTTCCAGCTGTTGCAATGCAGAGAGGAGCATAGAAGGGGGAAAATGGTTCTAAGTGGCTGATGGTTAATTTGGTATAATGTCCACTGGCCATTTTTATATTGGTGTTTCCCCCTTTTGTCTTGTTGCTTTGTAAGTACTCTTTATATATATTATGGCAGCCATGCAAATGTGCCATCAGATCTCACACTTCCTATAGGCTGCTCCCTACCGATGGCTAAGCATAGCAGAAGTTCTAAAGCAGGCTTGTTACTGCAAGACCTGGGATTTCTTTTTTCTTTTTTCTTTTTTTTTTTTTTTTTTTTTTGCGGTATGCGGGCCTCTCACTGTTGTGGCCTCCCCCGTTGCGGAGCACAGGCTCCGGATGCGCAGGCCCAGCGGCCATGGCTCACGGGCCCAGCCGCTCCGCGGCATATGGGATCCTCCCAGACCGGGGCACGAACCCGTATCCCCTGCATCGGCAGGCGGACTCTCAACCACTGCGCCACCAGGGAGGCCCTTCTTTTTTCTTTTTAATTAATTTAATTTATTTTATTTATCTTATTCTTTTTTGGCTGCATTGGGTCTTAGTTGCTGGGCGCAGGCTTTTCTCTAGTTTTGGCGAGCAGGGGCTACTCTTTCGTTGCGGTGGGCAGGTTTCTCATTGTGGTGGCTTCTCTTGTTGCGAAGCACAGGTTCTAGGCGCGTGGGCTTCAGTAGTTGTGGCACACGGGCTCAGTAGCTGTGGCACATGGGCCTAGTTGCTCCGCGGCATGTGGGATCTTCCCAGACCAGGGCTTGAACTCATGTCCCCTGCATTGGTAGGTGGATTCTTAACCACTGAGCCATGCGGGAAGCCCAAGACCTGGGATTTCTTGAATAGGGGATTTTGTTTCAAGTGCTCCCCATCAGCTGGCCAAAACTTTCTTCCAACTGTGCAACTGTCTGACACTTTTCTTTCCCATTATTCCTTTCTTCCTCTCTGCTTCATAGGATTCTGACTTGGATCATGGTCTGAAGGCTCTCCTTCTCCAGCTCTTCCTTTCGCCTTCACAGGAATTTCCCCCTTATATCTTTTGTATGATTAATTATGTCTTGGTGTCTGCTTACTGGAGGACAAAATTAACACATACATTAAGGATGTCAGCCCTTTGTGATATATGTTGTCATTTCTTCCATTCACAGATATTTAAAGGAAAACATCTCATGAATTTTTAAATAAAACATAAAGAATAGAATTTTTTAGAAAAACTGACAAATTTACATCAATATTCAATACTTTTCAGTATGATAAAAGGGACAAAAGGGCAAGGCTAAATTATAACTTTAATTGGGAGCAAGTATTATAAAATGTATAACACACCAAAATTATTTTCCAGAGTGTGTATGTTCTACTGTCTAACCTTCATTGTTTCTGAGAAGTCAGACAAATTTATATCATTCTGTCACTGTAGATAATACACAGTTTTTTCTAGCTGATTCACATTGATCAGCTGGTGAAGATGTGACCAGAGGCTTGCAGAACCTAACCTCATATTTCCCGTAGGAGCAATGGTTCCATATTCACTAATTCAGTGTTTGCAGTGACTGTATGGAATATAACTATCACCAGCGTGAATAAACTGTGTGTGTCTGTCTGGGTATGTCTGTATCACACACACAGACATGTACACAGTGTGCATATACACACACATACATATAGATAGTCCAGGATTTATAATTGTTATGTGCGGGATAACTATGATAAAAATACTCCACCATTTCCAGAAGGTAGAAATGTCATTTGAATTTTAATGAGTTCATTGGTTTTCAACAAAAATATTAGTGGAATTTTAATTGTAATTGCAAGAGTTAGACTGTGGAGAATGAGCATATTTATGATAGTCCTATCAGCTACATTGGTATATTTCTCCTTTTACTCAAAATATATTCTTTAATAATTTTTAAACAATTTTTCATAAGCATCTGGCCTGATTTTGGTTAGTAATTTTTAGATATCTTATGTTTCTTGTTCTTATTATAAACAGTGTCTTTTCCCTATTAGATTTTGCTGACATATGGGAATGGCATTAATTTTTGTATGCTGATCTTATTTGCTGAATTTCTTCTATTTCTTTTCCTTTTCAAAAAATTATTATTGATTTCTAAAATTTCTGGATCATCTTGGATTTCCTACAAAGACAATTATCTATATTTAGTAACAATTTTATGCCTTTCTTTCAAATGTTTATACCTTTTCTTAGTTCTTTTATATTTAATTATAGCCCCAGTATAAAGTTGAATTTTAGGGATAATTATAGACATTCTTGCCTTAATCCTTACTTTAACAGGAATGCTTCTAGACTGCAATGTTTAGTATGATGTATATATATCTTTTGCTAATAATTTGTTAAATTGGTTCCCATTTATTTCTAATTTGTTAAGAGGCTTTTTAAAATTCTTCTCGCTCTTAAGATGATCATATGATTTTTCACTTATAATTTATTAGTATGGTGAATTATATGGATTGATTTTTTTTATATTGAATATTTTTTTCTGCTCTTGATATAAACACTACTTGGTCTTAATATAGTATTTTCTTTTATATACTTTTTGTTTCATTTTCTGTAATTTATTTATAATTTTTTCTAGTGATATTTGCCAGTAAGATTGGACTATGATTTCCTTTTCTTATGTTTTCTTTGTTCTGCTTTGAAATTATAATTGTACTCGCCCAGAAAATGATACCTGGTTCTCCCTCTTTTTCTGTTCTCTGAGACAGTATAAATAAATTGGAACTTCTGTTATTTGAAGGTTGTGCTAATTCAGGTACAAAACACTTGACTTAGTATCTTTTTAGAGGGGAAAGTTTTGTCTATTTCTATTTCTTTACTAGTTTATAGTTTACTTTGGTTTTAACTTTTTTAAGTTATATTTTAATTTAACTTTTTATGAAAATATGCATTTTCATGATATCGTCATACAACTTTTAAAATATTTATTCTATTTTATGTCTATTCATGTCTTTTTATTCCTAATATTGTTTAAATACTCTTTCTGTGCTATTTCATAATCAGTCTTTCAGGAGAGCCTTTTCTCTTTTTACATTTTTATTTGAGTATAATTGCTTTACAATGGTGTTAGTTTATGCTTTATAACAAAGTGAATCAGCTATACATATACATATATCCTCACATCTCCTCCCTCTTGCGTCTCCCGCCCACCCTTCTAGGAGGTCACAAAGCACTGAGTTGATCTCCCTGTGCTATGTGTCTGCTTCCCACTAGCTATCGATTTTACATTTGGTAGTGTATATATGTCCATGCCACTCTCTCACTTCATCCCAGCTTACCCTTCCCCCTCCCCATGTCCTCAGGTCCACTCTCTATGTCTGTGTCTTTATTCCTGTCCTGCCCCTAGGTTCTTCAGAACCATTTTTTTTTTTTAGATTCCATATATACGTGTTAGCGTACGGTATTTGTTTTTCTCTTTCTGACTTACTTCACTGTGTATGACAGACTCTAAGTCCATCCACCTCACTACAAATAGCTCAATTTCATTTCTTTTTATGGCTGAGTAATATTCCATTGTATATATGGGCCACATCTTCTTTATCCATTCATCTGTCGATGGACACTTAGGTTGCTTCCATGTCCTGGCTATTGTAAATAGAGCTGCAATGAACATTGTGGTACATGACTTTTTTTGAATTATGGTTTTCTCAGGGTAGTTGCCCAGTAGTGGGATTGCTGGGTTGTATTGTAGTTCTATTTTTAGTGTTTTTTAGTTTGGTTTTTTTTTCTGAAACACCAGTTTTGATTTTGTTGTTCATCTCTTTTTTTGTTTTGCTTATTTGTAGTCTATTAATTTCTGCCATTATCTTCATTCTTTCCTTCCTTCTTTCTACCACCTTTGCTTTTACACTTCAATTAATATCTTAGTTTTTTGGTGTTGAATAACTAATTTTAATCTTTATATTTTGACATGTATTTAAGAATATAAATTTATTTCTAAATGTCACTTTAGCTATATTCTAGAGGTTTGATGTCCTTACTTTTTTATTAAGTTCTAGATATACTTTAATATCATCAGGAATTTTCTTTAATTAGTTTTTTCAGTTAAACTTTTTCTTTTAGATAGTTGTAGATCACATGCCATTGTAAGAAATAATACAGAGAGATCTCATGTAGTCTTTACCCAGTTTCCACGTTGATAAAGTCTTGCAAAGTCATAGCACAATATTACAATCAGGATGTTGACCCTGACAGAGTCAAGATACAGAATAGCCTCACCCCACAAAGATCCCTCATGTTGCCCTTTTATAGCTGCTCAGATTCCCTTTCCCACCTCACCTGTCCCATTCCCCTGACAATAACTAATCTCTAAAATATGTCATTTCAAAATATTATCAAAGGAATCATGCAGTTTGTGACCTTTTTCGGTTGATTATTATGTCTCAGCATAATACCCTAAATATTCATCTAAGTGGTTGCATGTAACAGTAGTTCATTCCTGAACAGTATTTCAAGGTATAGATGTACCACAATTAGTTTAACTATTCTCCTTTTGAAGGACATATGCATTGTTTTCAGTTTTGGGCTATTACAAATAAAGGTGCTATCAACATTTGTGTACAGGTTTTTATGTGAACACGAGTTTGCCTGTTTCTGAGATAAATGTCAAAGAGTGCAATTGCTGGATTGTATGGTAAGTATATGTTTAGTTTTATAAAAAACCACCAAGCTATTTTTCCAGAGTGGCAATACCATTTTACTTTTTTTCTAAATATAATTTGACAGTTCTGTATTTTAATAGGTAAGTTTCATCTCTTCACATGCATTATGATTATAGATTGTTTGGATTATTTTATCTGTTTTCAAAATTGGATTTATTTCCATCATATCATTTTGCTTTCTGATTATCATCACTTCTTCCTGTTTCCTCCCCAGTTTTCCCTCTTTCTACTGCATTAATAAAGTTATTCTTTATTCTTTCCTTCATTTAATTTTTTTTGAATTTTTTTGGTATATTTTTTCCTATTCTGTTAGTACTTATTATCAAATTTTTGTTATTTGTAATTAAATATATGTTTTTCAAGCAAAAGCTAGACTTCTGCTGTGTTACTCTTCCTCTCCTAAAACTAACCATTTTCCATGCTTTAATTACCCATTGAACTACACTTCCCAATTCTGCATTCTTGCCAATTAGAATTTAATTCCACCTTTTACAAATAAAAATTAACAATATTATAATTGAACTTACGAGCATATTTCCTAATTTTTCCTCACTTTGTTTATTGCTACCTATTTTTTTTCCTGTTCACTTTTCTTCCTCATTCAGTAAATATTTATTGAGAATTTCCTCTGTACCATGCATTATTTTAGGCAGTTGAAAAATATCAATGATCAAAGGAGACAAAAATCTCTTCTATAGATTTTTTAAAAATTATTTTATTTTATTTATTTATTTTTGGCTGCATTGTGGTCTTCGTTGCGGTGCGTGGGCTTCTCATTGCGGTGGCTTCTCTTGCTGCAGAGCATGGGTTCTAGGCACACGGGCTTCAGTAGTTGTGGCACGTGGGCTCAGTAGTTGTGGCTCACAGGCTTAGTTGCTCTGTGGCATGTAAGATCTTCCCAGCCCAGGGCTTGAACCCGTGTCCCCTGCATTGGCAGACAGATTCTTAACCACTGTGCCACCAGGGAAGTCTCTCTTCTATAGATTTTTAAATTCTTGTTAAAATATAATCTCTAATAGTTCTTTCACAGAAGTTTTGTAGTTACATAAAACTTTCTTCATGTGTGTATATCTGTGTATATAAAACTATATATTTTTATTTCATATTTACTCTTGAAAGATAGTTTCATTGGTGATAAAATTCTGTCAACTTTTATTTTCTCTTTATTATTTAGAAGATTAATCCTTTTATGCTGTTATTCATTTTTGCTGATGATAACTTTGCTATCAGTCTAATTGGCATTTGTATGTAATCTTTTATCTCTCTAGTAGTTTTTATTTTTACCTTTTATATTCTGCAGTTTCATAAAAATGTGAATTTGTTTCTATTCTGTTGGGTACTATTTTGTCTTTTCAAAGTGAAGATTCATGTAATCATTTCTGGACAATTCTTATCTATTATTCTTTGTTTAAACTTTAAAAATTGAAATAAAACACATATTCAGAAAAATGCACCAGCTGTAAATGTGCAACTTGATGGATTATCACAGTGACCCAGGTTTTAAACAAAAACAGTGCCAATTCCCTAGAAGCCTCTTTCATAGGCAATTATCTTCTTCCCTAAAGGTAACCACTATCTTGATGTCTAACTTTATACTTATGTCTATTTTTGAATTTTATGTAGGTCATACAGTACATATTCAATCATATCTAGCTTCTTTAGTTCAAGATTACGTTTGTGGGATTCAATCATGCTTTTCATATAAATCATGGAGATCATTTATTGATGCTGTTTTATAGTATGTCAGTATATAAATAAGCCAATACTTATTTATCCTTTCTTTGTCCACTGTATAGCTATTATGGATAATGTTGTTATGAACTTTGTGTAAAGATTCTTGGTGCACATGGGCCAGATTCCATTGGGTATATTTCCTAGAAATTGAATCACCGGATCATAGGGCAAAGTGTAACTTCTAGATGTTCTACTTTAGTAGATATTGCCACATACTTTCCCATAGTAGTTGTACCACTTACACTCCTAATATAGGTACAAGAATCTCTGTTGTCAGTCTTCTTAATTTTAACCATTTTAGTGTGTATGTAGAAATAGTTTATTGTGGCTTTAGTTTACGTTTTCCTGATTACTAATGAATTTGAGAAACTTTTCATATGTTTATTGGTCGACTATCTTTTTTGTGCAGTGTTTGTTCAGGTCTCTTTCTGAAATTTCTATTGAGTTATCTAATTTTCTTTTCTTATGAGGTTTTATTTTTTAAATAAAATTTTTATTGAGGGATAACATGTGAAAAAAAACCCAGTAGAATCGTTAGTGTACAGCTAGCTAGATATTCACAAAGTAAACATCCTGATTAAGAAATACATTCTCACTAGAATCCCAGTAGGAACTTTCATGCTCACTCCCAATTATTATTATCTCTGTCCTTCCCAAAGTTAACAACTATACTAACTTCTAAGACCAGAGTTTACTTTCCTTATTTTTTTAATATTTATATGATTGGAGTCCCAAGCATATATATATTATAATGGATATATTATATATATTTTGCTTTCCAATAAACCTCTGTAATGATAGAAAATTTTTTATATTCTGTGCTGTCCAATTTGGTAGCCACTAGCCACATATGGCTACTGAACACTTGAAATGTGGTTAGTGTGACTGAGTAGTTGAATTTTAAATTTTTATTTAATTTTAAATAATTAAATTTAAATAGCCATATGTGGCTAGTGGCTACCATATCTAGCACATCTCTAGAATAATCTCTTGTATGAATATGCTACAAATTATTTATCAGTTCTACTGTTTATGGATGTAAGGATTACTTTAACGAAAAAGTTGCTGTCAACATTTTTGCATAAGTCTCTTGGCACACTTATGTACACATTTTATTGAGTATATACCTAGGAGTGAAATTGCTGAATCTTAGCATACATGTATATTAAGTTTTAGTGGAAAAATGTCAAATGGTTTTCGAAAGTAGCTCATACTAATTTATTCTCATAGGTCAGAATATGAGAATTCTAGTTCCTTCACCTCCTCAAATATCTTTATCATTTTAGTCGTTCTAGTGGATGTGTATTGTCTCTCACAGCAAGTTTAATTTGCATTTAATTAGTGCATAATGAGGTTGAACATCTTTAAAAATGCTTTTTAATTATTTGGAATATCCTAATTTTGGAAGTCTCTTATCCATTTTTCTAATGGGTTGTATTTTTCTTATTGATTTGTGGGAGTTCTTTATATATTCTGAATACCTGTGTTTTAGCAGTTATATGTATTGCAGATCACTTCTCCTGAGGTATGCCTTGTCTTTTTACTTTCTTAATGGTGTCATTTGATGGACAGAGGTTTCTTTTTTAATGTTAACATATATATCCATCTTTTCCTTTATGTTTCATACATTTTATACCCCAAGGCTGTGGAAATATTATCTCATCTTATCTTTTGAAGCTATATTATCTGCCTTTCAAATTTGGATCTTTAATCCACCTGGAATAGGTTTTGTGTTTGGTGCGAGGAATGGATCAAGGTGAATTATTTTGCATGTGATCCAAATTATTTTTTTATTTTTCAGTGTCCCAGAATCATTTATTGAAAAAATCATCCTTTCTCTACTACTCTGTGGTGTCTTTTTGGTCTTAAATAAATTGAGTATGTAAGGCTAGCATCTGGTCTCATTCTGTTTTACTGGTCTATTTGTTTATCATTGCACCATATCAAACTGGTTAATTCCTGCATCTTTCCAGTAACTTTGATAGTGAAAGTTCTATACTCTTGTCTTTCATTATTGTGTTAACTACATTTGTCCCCTTCACACTTCCATCTAGACTTTGGAATCCCTTGCTAATTTCTGAAAAAAAAAACCCATAAAAAACAAACACACACACACACACACACACACACACAAAAACAACAAAACAAAACAAAACAAAACAAACTCAAGTGGTAAACTTGGCTCTGGTGCATTTTTTTCCTCATTCTTTAGAGTAATAAAAGCTTTGTCTTTCTCTGTCTCTAAAATCTGGGTTCAACAAACCTGTTTAAAGCTTACTTACTACTTTGATCATATCTGTTTTTTAGATCCATAAAGGTATTTCTCTTGGAGTATGGTTTTATATGTTTAGCCTTTTAAAATGTTTAATGTTTTGTATATTGTTGCTGTTTATACGAGTGAGGAAGAGGGAGGGCAAATAAAAGGTGAAATTCGCAGTGCCAGTTTGACTAGAAATCTACAATACGTTTTCCCTACCCTAATTCTCACTCTTGCCCTTTTCTCACCAGCTGTGTTGAATTACTTGCCAATCACAAAGTTTTGTTCTCAGTGTTCATTCAGCCTTATTTGCTGCCATATCTACATGTGCAAATCAGCTCTGTATTTCAAAACTCAAATGTTACATCTTCTATGACCCTTCCCCTAATAAAATCCCCAGCCAAAATTAATCTTGCTCTTAAACTTCCAGAATTTTGGTAGTTATCACTTTGTACTTAATTTCAGAGTTGCTTGTGTTTATCTCCTGTAATAAGGCTTATATTCTGTGAGACGGGAACTATTTGTATTGTATACACCTTTGTATTATGTATGATTTCTAGTATAGTTCTTCGTCCCTAGCTAAGGTGATCACATGCTTCATTTTCTCAGGACAGCCCATGTTTATGCTGTCGTCCTGATGGTCCAACTAGTTAGCACTCCTTTCTACTCTCACCATTGTCCTAGTGTATATGTGGCACTATTTGGTCTCCCTACCCATATTAGAAGCTCCCCCACTTCAAAAGACAGAATTGACAATAACTTAGACATTAAATTGCTGTTTGATAAAAAGAAATACCTCGAAGTGACTGAGAAAATAGCTGGTGACATTTATGAAGGAAGTCAGGAGGAGAAGATTTATGAGGTGGATGATAAGTGTGATAAGTGTGGCTTGAATATGATGAGTTTGAGGTTGCTAGTGAGCTATGTGGCAGAATACAGTTCTACAGAGAATGCTGGGCAACAGTGGTGATTTAAACACTGGGTGTTGTTACTGTGAGCCACCTTCCATGTTTCTTGCATAGGGATTTAGCAGGAAGGAAAACAAAGTTCCTGTTCTCATGGAGCTTAAAATCTAATGGGAATAGGCGCATTAGACAACTATTTATAAGTATGAGTGATTTTGTTTTCTGGAGGATGCAGCTGAGGAGACAATTGGGTCAATCAAAAAACGTTGGCAAATACTCACGTTTTCAGGGTGCAGTAAGGAAGAAGAACCAGGGAAAAATAAAGAGCTGGGAGGATAAAATATCAAAAGTTTCAGGCTTTTTTAAAAAAAGCATGATCTGATGTCAAATGCTAAGGCTTAAAAGGAAAGACTGAGGCATTAGAGATAATTTATTATACACATTTTGGAAATGGACACACTATTTGCTATCACCATTTACCACAATTTGTTGATGTTCTTCAATAACTTTTTTTTTTTTTTTTTTTTTTGCAGTGCACGGGCCTCTCACTGTTGTGGCCTCTCCCGTTGTGGAGCACAGGCTCCGGACGCACAGGCTCAACAGCCATGGCTCACGGGCCCAGCCACTCCATGGCATGTGGGATCTTCCCAGACCGGGGCACGAACCGGTGTCCCCTGCATCGGCAGGTGGACTCTCAACCACTGCGCCACCAGGGAAGCCCTTCGATAACTTTTGAGGAAGGAGAAATACCTTAAGAGGCTCAAGGGTGGAATATAATTTCATTTTTTGTTTTGTTTTTGCCAAGTTTGGTGACATTTAAAAGCTCTTCAATTCCTGAATGTATTAGACAAGGTAGCATTGTGGTCACAATCAGCCAGAGGCATTTACTTGAATGTGCTTTTTCTCCTTACCAAATGTATTATATTAATTTGCAGTAAAATTTTGAATTTCTCTTTTTCTACAGAAATGAGTCTTCACTCATTTTAACTTCAGGAGGATAGAAGCTTTGGCATTTGAAAACAAATCTCTACAAATAGTTTTTGGAAAAATATATTTTTTTCTTTTGTGGTTTTTCTACTTTGAGTGTGGAAGGTTAAAAAACCACAATTTCTTTTCCGTGCAAGTAATTTCCCACATAAACCAAATAACAGCTTCTAAGAAAAGTTCGAAGCTTTCGAATAATTTATGATTCAAACCAAATATTTCTTTGGGATTTTTCCCACACTCTATCATTGGAACTATATATATACAAACTAAACCATAATGTCATCAGAGGGATTCTATTTCCTAAGAGTTCAATAACATTAAGAGCAATAATAGCTAAAATTTAAATAAAGTTTATAGTTTACAAAGAACTTTGACGTATGGTTTGTCACTGGGGTATTTGAACGGCCCTATATGGTACTCATTTATTACTCATATTTTTAAGATGAGGTCACTGAAGCTTAAGAAGTCATATGAGCTGGCCCAATCACACAGTGTCTTAGAGGTAGAAACCTAGGTTTTCAGAACCTAAATCCTTAACACATTTAAATAAGAAAAGGTCCAAAATAAGATGAACTTATTGTTGGTTCGGAGGTATCAATAAAATGAAAGAATAGTGCTAACATCTAGCACATCCATTTGGCGTTTTACAGGGTTGGTGAACTATGACCCATGAGCCACATCTGGCTCCTTAAATTATTTTTTGTAGATGTCCTCCAGCTAAGAATGTTTTTATATTTTTAAGGTTTGTGAAAACAAACATACAGAGAAGAATATGCAACTGATATGTATGTGACCTGCAAAGCCTAAAATACTTAAAATTTGACCTTTGCAGAGAAATTTTGCTGATCCCTGTTTTATGGCATGGTTGGTATTAGGACGGCCTGGAGCCACCTGCTTCTCTGGCAAATGCTCCTCTAGCCTGAAGAGTTTGGGAGGAGGATAGTCTTAGGAGTTTTCAGGGCACCTCTGGCCTGTACTTCCCAGAAAGTCTCTAGGAACTGACCTGTGTGACTTCTGAAGATAAGGAGCTGGTCCCCAGTAGAAAAGGGCCTGGCTTTTCCCTAGGCTTTTGTTTCAAGGGCAGGCTGGCTGTCCACCTTTGGTGAGGATAGGAGCAATTTTAGAGCCATTCTATATTTCAAACTATCCAATGATATTCTGGAACGTCTGGCTTAGAACCCTACATGGTGGCGGTAGCCTAAGGAGTATTTCCCAATAATGAACACAAAAACAGGGTAGTTTTCCCATTCTTATACTAGGGGGGTGATAAAGAGGTTGAAAAGCTTTCTATTTGAAATTTTTAAAAAAAATTTTTATTGGAGTATAGTTGATCTACAATGTTGTTTTAGTGTCTGCTGTACAGCAAAGTGAATCAGTTATACATATACATATATCTACTCTTTTTTAGATACTTTTCCCATATAGGTCATTACAGAGTATTGAGTAGAGTTCCCTGTGCTATACAGTAGGTCCTTATTTGTTATCTATCTTATATGCATAGTAGTGTGTATATGTCAATCCCAATCTCCCAATTTATCCCTCCCCCTTTTATATATCATTTAAAATATTTAACATGGGACCCATAATTGAGAAATGTAGTTTCTAAAGATGGCTTTTCCACAGACTTTTATTGAATACCTAGTATGGAAGGGCACTGTGCCCAAAGCTAGGAGTATGAAGATGAATAACAGCTATAGCTGCCCTTGGGACTTCATGGACAGGAGAAGGAGGTAGACGTATAAATAACTGCATTAACACATTATAATAAGTATTAAAGAGAAATTCAGTGAAACAGATAAATGCATTTTTAATATCAAATATGCCTGGATCTTGGCAACACCTGTAGCTTTTTTACTGCTAAAATGAATTTTAGAGATAGCCTTATATCAATGACTAGGAAGTGGAGGTCCAGGAAATTCTGCAAACATTTACTAGGAACATACTGTATACCAGGAAGGCATTTTGTCCTTCCAACTAAGAAAGTTCTACAAATAAAATGGCAAGTAGCACCAACGCCAAAAACCACTTAAGCCTCCAGTTAAGTATTGAGCCAGGAATCCTACCACTGCCGAAAGGCAACTCAGGTAGGCACTGGCAGCAGCCAAACCTGTTTGCTGTGTCAACCTGAGAAAGTTATAAGGAAACCAGTGGCAATTCACATCTAACGATCAAAGTGAGTTTGGGAACGTGAGAGGGTTTGGCAGAGGGAATGGCTGAGGCATTGGCTCATGGATACATTTGCTACATGACAGCTACTTGGGCAGGCTCTGTTCTTACTGTTTTGAATCACATGCAAATATAAGCTTTATCTGCTGCCATTGCAGACTGGCTCTGCTTTTTCACTTCCTGGTTTTGCTTACTCCCTTTCAGATGTCACAGCTTCTACTTTACACTGGAGCAAAAGAATCACCAGAACGAAACCTACCCATGGCAATTTTTTCCCCTCTATACTCAGAGTTTCCAAAGGAGCATTTGCTTCCATCTAAACTGGCCTCAAGTCCCTGGATGTTGCTGACTGGTGCTCACAGAATTATTCTCTCACGCTCTGGAGTTTCTTTGGCTATCAAGGCATTTTGAGTTGTCCCAGGCTTCCAGATGAATTATGAGAAATTGGCAGAGGGAGCGGTGGTATCAAAACCAGAGAAGCCGAAAGTATTGATGCCACGCCAAGTTCAAATGGAAATAGTCATTCTCCTTTTAGGCCAATGAAAACTTAGGTTTATGTGAAGCATTTAGAGGAAGGTTTCCTTCACTGTATCATCCAACAAATATTTACTGAGTGCAAACCCTGGGTGCAGCATGTACCCACTAAGAATCTCCTCCACTGCAAGGAAGACCACATGGAACTAAGTGAGCTGGAAAAGTAAGTGGTCTCTATTTCAAAGGTAAAGGCAAAACTAATCAAAGACATTTTGGAATTTTCCTATTTGTAGGAAGAAACGCAAATAGGTTCCAATCCCAGTTTGTGAGAAAGCTTATCCCCATGCTGTGCTGCAAACTTGTGGGAAGATACAGTGATGGCTGCTGACAGATGAACCATGATTTCAGGTGTGGGGTTATTGAAGAGGAAAAAATTCAGAGGTACAAGTGAAAAATCCCCTTTGCTTTTTTATTATGTCCGACTCAAGTCAATTTATCCCAACTCATTTTTATGGCAGGCTGTCAATGTCTATTACATACTTTCAGGGTGAATATGGGAAAGGGATGAATCAAAATCCATTGAGGAAAGTGGGCTGTCTTCTGAGGACTTTCTTTGAGCTAATCTTTGTGGAGTTCAATCAGAACCATAGATGCCTTTCCTGGGATTTTCAACCTCTCTGCTCCCTGAAACATACCACAGTTACCCAATAGCAGAGGGATTTGCAGCTCAATCCAAAGAAGGTAAACACCCCAGAGTCAGCTTGCAAACTAGAGCAAGTCACTTCATAACTCTTTGCCTTTACAGGAACAGATGTAGTCCTATTTCTTTATTTTTCTGGTTAACACTTGCTCAAAGCCCCACCTGCCATACTGGAAAGAAATCAGATAAATCTGTCTACATTCCCCACTACAAATTTTCCAGAACCCTAAGGACTTACACAGTCTTAAGGGAGGACACTGATGTCCACTCAGTGGAATGAATGGATGAAATGATGGGCTCTGTGACCAGACTTCCTGGGTTTGAATGCCAACTCTGCCATTTACTAGCTTTATGATCTTGGACAAGTTGTTTAGCCTCTCTGTACCTCTTTTTCCTCCATGGTGCGATGTATAGTAATAACACGTTTTCACTGAGTCACTGTGAGGATTAAATGAGTTAATCTATGCATCTTAGTGTGCTTGGGCTTCTATAACAAAATACCCTGGACCGTGTGGCTTAAACAGACATTTATTTCTCACAGCTCTGGAGGCTGGGAAGTCCAAGATCAAGGCACCAGCAGATTCAGTATATGGGGAGACCCCTCTTCTTGGTTTGCACACAGCCTCCTAGTTCCTATGTCATCATGTGGTGGAGAGATGGAGAGCTCTGGTCTCTCTTCCTCTTCTTAAAAGGACACTAATCCCATCGTGGGGGCTCTGCCCTCATGACCTCATCTAAATCTAATTACCTCTCAAATGCCCTACCTCCTAATTCCATCAGAGATACCAAGAGATAATAAATGTTCGTTGTTTTCAGACACTAATTTGGGGAGTAATTTGTTAACCAGCAATAAGTAATTCATACATAGGTTGTTAAAGTCCTCTGGGGGCAGTTGAGTGCCAGGTTCATACCAGGATGTTCCTATGTGGGCTTTTGTCTAGTTGATGCTCAGCTATTTTTCCAAGGTTAGAAGCACCATGACAGTGTGTTTGGTTCGGAGGAGCTCCCAGGATCAGCCCCACTGAAGAAACCAATCCTTTCATATGGAACCTTCAGTTCTTATCCTGAATCCTCTTCTTGAGCTTGCACTCCACTTTTCTCAATGAAATTGTATTTCAGGGACCTCACTGTCCTTCCCTGTAACTGGGACTTGGTTGAGGTCACGTTGGTTTAACACATTAGAACTCCTTAAGTTCAAGTGTTGAGAAACCTGGGTGGTTTTTGTTCTTTCTCTTCCATATTCACAGGTGATGACATCCAAAAATGAGTCATAAAAACTTATGCTGACATCCCAGAGTTTAAACAATGCACTCAGGTTGATAATCCTTCAAAAGATAGTGTGTCTTTTCCATTTGCCCTACTGGTTGTATGTTTCTTTTTCTTGATTTTTGGCTTCTTTTGGATTTACTATATTATTCCATTTATTTCTTCTCTTAGTTTGGAATTTATGCACTTTTTAACTCTTATTTTAGTACTTACCCTAGAAATTCAAGGATGTACACTTGAACTATCAAAGTCTAATTTTAATCGATCATTTTACCCTTCTCTGAAACAATAAAGGACCTAAGAACACTTGGCTTTCTTTTAATCCTCTCTTGACTTTTATGTTATTGTTCCCATTTAATTCAATCATAGATATAATATCCAAACAAGACGTTATCACTGTTGTGATAACATCGGTGCTCATTTTGGTTTACCTTTATATTTATCAGTTTTGTTGTTCTTCCTTGTTTTCTGCATCTTGAGCCTTCCGTGTGGGATTACTTTTTTTCTGCCTTAAGACCTTTAGGATTTCATTTACTATAATCTTTTGGAGGCAAATTACCTCATTTTTGTTTACCTGAAAATATCTTTAGTTCAGCTTGGTCCTTGGAGGTATTGAAGTTGAATTCTAGGTTGGCAGTTATTTTCTTTCAGTATTTTGAAGGTTTTTTTGTTCTACTGTGTTCTGATTCCTGTGAGGTAGACTATATCCGGTCATTCTTTTGAAGGTAGTCTGTTGTTTTAACTCTGACTGCTTTTAAGATTTTCTCTTTAGCTTTAGTTTCCTGAAATTTTACTATGATGCATCTAAGTTTCAGTTCTTTTTTATTTATTCCACTTGGAACTTATTGGGCTTCTTTTTTTTAAATTTATTTATTTTCTTTATTTATTTTTGGCTGCATTTGGTCTTTGTTGCTGTGCATGGGCTTTCTCTAGTTGCGGTGAACAGGGGCTACTCTTTGTTCTGGTGCACAGGCTTCTCATTGCAGTGGCTTCTCTTGTTGCAGAGCACAGGCTCTAGGCAGGCGAGCTTCAGTAGTTGTGACAGGGGGCTCTGTAGTTGTGGCTCGTGGGCTCTAGAGCACAGACTCAGTAGTTGTGGCACACGGGCTTAGTTGCTCCGTGGCATGTGGGATCTTCCTGGAACAGGGCTTGAACCTGTGTCCCCTGCATTGGCAGGCGGATTCTTAACCACTGTGCCACCAGGGAAGCCCCTTATTGGGCTTCTTAAGTCTGTAGATTGATCTCTATCATTGGTTTGGAAAAATTCTTAGTCATTATTCTTTCAATTTTTCTTTTTCTCCTTGTGGGACTTTAATCAACTATATATTAGAATTTGTTACTGAATTTCCCACACCACTTATCTGCTCTTTTTTAAATTTCATCATTTTATCACTCTGTGCTTTTTTCTTGATATAATTTTTGACCTATATGTTATTTACTAATTCTCTTTTTTCAATTGTGTGTAACTTGTTGTAAAACATATTTAGTTAAATTAGTAAATTTCTAGAGTAACTACTAACATAATAGCAAAACAGTGCCTAAATTCCAAAATAATTAAATTCTTACTTTTGATTATTATATTTCTCAGTTCTAGAATTTGGGGTTTTTTTTTCAATCACAAGATATTACTGTTATGTTCTAGTACAAAAAGCAATAGGACAGAGTTGTTCAGGAGGGTTTAGGACCAGGAAAACTTCAGGAGAGATGAGAGGACGTTTGGACGCTTGTGCAAGTTCTGACATTTGAGGAGGGAAGTCCTAAGAGGCCAGTTAAAGCAGGAAAGAGGAGGAAGATGAGGTTCAGAACCACCGTCTCAGAGAGCCATCTACAGTAGGACTACTGAGCATTGTCAATGGATGCTGAGCCTAGGACTGATTTACTCTTTCCTATATTATATGCTGCCTGTTGGGTGTCACAGGCACTAAATGAACTAGAGAGTAGGAAAAATCCCATTGCTGAAACTAATCCCTAATTGAGAAAAGGAAACTAAACTTCCTTACCAAAAGACTACATAGGCTGATGAAAGTTTTGTGGTAAAGAAAAGTCATAATAAAAGTAATGTTTTAGTATTTCTCTTTCTCTCTGAGTGCAGTATTTTGCATTTTTCAACAATTTCACTTTTGGTAACTTTCATTATAAAAATGAATGCATTAAAAAAGAAAGGAAGGAAGGACAGATGGATATTCATACTGTGAATCTAAAACGAGAAATGAGAATTGAATTTACAATTTTCAACTCTATAAATATGAACTGTGTAACCAATTTTCTTTTATAAGTTTAGGCATTTTGTAATTTTATACCCTGCCTAAATGCTTGCAGGGTCTTCCTGCTAAAATAAAGAACACACAACTAATTCATATCATTTCTTCTATTCATTGTCAACATAACTCAGAGATGTATACATTAAAAGAAAAAGCAGAATTACTACGTTAGAGAAATGCCAATATAGCTCAATTAATGTATCTCTTGGGAGTAAAGCATTTTTGGAGGAAATCCGCTTTGTTAAAAATGACACTGAAACTTCACTTCACTCTGGTAGAATCTCAGCAATAAGAAGTAGAGAAATTTGAGTGCCGTTAGGAAGAAGGGTCTGTGCTAACGTCTCATTGCTGAATTGTTGGTGGGGGCAGCATCTGAGCTGGGATGGGGCATAGAGATGGTGTTACTTTCTGAAGCTCCTGTGATTCTATAGCAGCAGCAGCAGGGACAACTGTGGTGATTGTGCCTGAGGCCACAGCAGATGCCCCAGAAGAAGTGGAGTTGGTGGCTCTGGAGTGGCAGCCATGTTGGCTTAGTTACATGTCATGTGTGGGCAGGATAGAACCTAGGAATCAGGATGTACTTGTAGAATGGTATCTGGGAGTGAGAAACCAAAAGTTTCTTCTTTGGCTTCTGTCACCAACCAATTATGTAGCCTTGGGTAACTTGCCAGCCATTTGAGGTAGCAATTTCCATATCTCTAAGTGAGGGTGTTGGAATAAATGTTCTCTAATACCTTTCACGGTTCTAAAAGTCTCTGATATTATCGATGTATTCTCAAGCCTTATATTGTTCCTACTGCTGCAAAGCTTAAACTTCTTATAGTAAAAAAAAATTTAAGCATAATGAGAAGTAGAAAAAAATGCTATAATAATCCTCTAAAAATTCCTCAGTTACATTCAATAATTATTAACATTTTTGCTTTATCTATTTTTGCTTAATTTTTTAAAATTTGGATACCTTGACATTCACCCCTAAACAATAAAGACATTTGCTTACATAGTCACAATACTATCATCACAACTAATAAAATTAATAACAATTCTTTGACATTGCTTAATACTCAGCCTTTAGTCAGATTTCCCCAAATGTGCCCAAAATACTTTCTACCTTTGGTTTGTTTGAACCAATTAGGGTCCACACATTTCATTAGGTTGTTATGCTTTAAAATTCCCTTTTAATACCAAGCGATCTCCTCCACCTTTTTTGTGTGACATTAACTTGTTGAAGAAAACAAAATGTTTAAAGGCAAATAAGCTGTTAGCCTGCATTCTCTCCAGTAGTAGAGGTGCAATATTATGCTGCCTTCGGTTGGATTGTAAGCACCATTTAACTCAAAGTCCCCTCTCCGATAACCCCGTTCTCAGTAAGAAACAAAACAGAAAAAAACTGACGTCTTTGGCTCAGACAGCTGTGACTCAAAGTAACCAGCTCCTGTCCCCAGGCCCTGGAGTCACAATTCTTCAGGGAGTCAGACTGGGGTGCAAGGTCCGTGGCTGATAACTGCAAAAGGAGACAGAAAGAAAATGTTTTCCTTGCTGAATGGGGAGAAATTTAATGGAGGACATTAAACCTGCAATATCATTTAAATTAGTTTCTACTTTATTAGATACAAGCTTAGAGTTTCTTTAATCCTAGGGGAATTTTAAAAACAGTCAGCTATCTTTTTCCATTACAAAAGCCATAATTTTTAATATGCTTCTTAAGGATATTTTAACCAAGTACTATAATGTTTTTGATTTTATTGAACATGATGAAGACGAGATTTTGGGAAGACTTTAAACTTTGATCAAACAATTTGGACTGAGGTTGTTCATTAGACAAGAGTCTCATTAGTGGCATCTTATAACAATGCTATTTGCAATACAGACTGTTACTCCCATATTTTGATATTTGCTATCAATTGAACATTTAAATCTTTTCTTTTTTGTTTATATATCAATTTATTGGAGAAATTTTCACTTAGGTTAATACATCTGTATTTGAAAGAAATGGAACACCAGAAATTGTCTTCCCATTTCTCAAAGTTCCTGATAAGACCCAGTGGACCCATTGTTAATCCTGCCTGCAGCTCAGTTCTCTGGAGATATTAATTTTGTCATATGTAGAATAAACAGAAGAGTTTTTCTTTCTTCTTCTTTATTTTTTTCATCAATTCAAAATGAACATTTAAATCTTTAATGCTAGCTATACATGTCTGCTTACCTTTTTCTTTGTTTTTCTGCCTACAGTTTGTATATCCTTTCTTTTTCCCACTAGTTGTACCCTGGTTATGATTTCATCATCCAAACAGCTGACCTCCCAGATTTGTGGTTACCAGAAACAGAGGTAAGAACAATTTTAAAATTCAGTTATGACTTAAAAAACTTGATGAAAATAGCTAAGCATAAACAGTAATTAATGTTAGTCATGGTCATTTATCTTCATTTAAAAAGTAACATAGACACATTATATAAAATTAATAACAAGTATAGAAGAAAAAAGGACCATCAATAATCTGATCATCTAAAATCTTTGCTGTTAAAATGGTAACATATTTTGTTCCATTTTGAGTTTATTTTGGTATATGATGTGAGAAAGTAATCCAGTTTTATTCTTTTACATGTAGCTGCCCAATTTTCCCAACACTATTTATTGATGAAGTTTTCTTTTCCTCATATATTTTTGCCCCTTTTGCCAAGATTAATAAGTGTGGGTTCATTTCTGTGTTCTCTATTGTGTTCCATTGATCTGTGCATCTGGTTTTGTGCCAGTAACATGTTGTTTTGATGACTGCAGATTTGCATTATAGTTTGAAATCAGGAGCATGATACCTCCAGCTTTGTTCTTCTTTCTCAAGATTGTTTTGGCTATTTGGGGTCATTTGTTGTTCCATACAAATTTTAGAATTACTCGTTGTAGTTTTGTGAAAAATGCCATTGGTGTTTTGATAGGAATTGCATCGAATCTGTAGATTGCATTGGGGATTATGGTTATTTTAACAATAATAATTCTTCCAACCTACGAGCATGGTATATATTTCCATTTATTTGTGTCATCTTCAATTTCTTTTATCAATGTCTTACAGTTTTTAGAGTACAGCCTTTCATCTCTTTGGTTAAATTCATTCCTACATATTTTATTCTTTTTGATTCAGTGGTAAATGAGATTTTTTTCTTCATTTCTGTTCTGATAGTTTGTTACTAGTGTATAGAAATGCAACAGATTTCTCTCTTTTTTTTTTTCAAATTCATCACAGGCTAAGACTTTAGAACTTTAAAAACTTCACCGGTATCTTCATCTTTAGCTCCTTGACCAGTGAAATAAAAACTTGGATCACTATTATTCAGTTGGTAAGCATTTGTGACCCTATCAGATGAAGAATAATGTTCCATGTTTTTTTAAGAAACTACAGTTACACAAGGTTTACATTCACAGTAAAACTAGACATGTGTTTTCAAACACATTTAAGCAAATTATACAAGCAACTAACTAGATCTCATGGCTGATTAACTAATTCAGCTTCTGTATAATGAAGAAATTTAAGTAGAAGGGAGCTGCTTTGGAGAGGAGCCCTCTGTGCTCTGAAGGAAGGCTCTGTCTGCCCTTCTGTGCAGATCAGGGTCTTCAAGTTCCACCTCTTCTATTCTTTATTAACTACTCAACATTCCTGAAACCTGCTCCCTGTGTCTGAGCTCATCTTGGATGCTAACCTGTTAGAGTCTTATTTCATTTTCTCCCATTATCCCTATGGTGTCTTTCTTGTACTCATCCATTTAAAAAAAAATAAGAGGTTTAACGTTTTTAGAGCAGCTTTATGTTTACAGAAAAATGGAGCAGAGAGTCCCCATACACCCCCTCCTCATCCACTACCCAGTCTCCCCTATTATTAACATTCTGCATTAGTCTATTTGTTACAACTAAGGACCAACTTGGGTGTAGTTTACATTAGTGTTCACTCCTGGTGTTGTGCATCCTATGGGCTTTGAGAAGTGTATAACAACGTGTATCTATTCTGTTACAGAATAATACAGAATAGTTTCACTGCCCTAAGAATTCCCTGTGTTTCATGTATTCATACTTCCCTCCCCCCGCAACCCCTGGCAACTACTGATCTTTTTCCTGTCTCCATTGTTTTGCCTTTTCCGTGTAGGGAGAATCCTACGGCATGCAGGCTTACACATCCATCATTTGTTACTAGTTTCACCCTAACTGCCTACTCACCCCCAGCCAACTCCACCCATTCTCTCTTCTTACTGGGCTAGCCCCTTGCCAGTTCTGGTCTTTTATGTTCTTCAGATGTATTGCATGCCCATCAGAAATGTGGTCCATCTTGACATAGCCCTCAACTGACTCTGCACAGGGAATGGATGTACAATTATTAATGTTTATCAGCCACTGATTGCAGATTGCCTAGGGAGTATTGGCTTAAAGATGACCTTGAAGGTGATCCAATTGTTTGGTGATTCCAGTGAATTTAAGTGTCTGACTTGGTTTGTTATTTCAGTGATCTATTCTGTCACTGGGTTTTAGACATTATGCCAGCTGAAAGGGGCGGTGTTGATCTTCAGCTAACTCAGATTAGTCTGAAGTCTCCTATGCTTCATTGTTCATCTCCAACAATAATATTTAATTGCTTTTCATAATGAAAATAATCAGCTGTTAAGGTGGGAATCAATTCTATTTGCAATCATTGTTGAAAAGGAGTCTTATGGCATCTACTCTTTTGAAATAGGATATGCACACCAGTAGGTGCATATTCGTGATGATCTATTTTGAGGAAATGTTTTGGTTAAAGGTTTCTATTGTTTTGATGTCAACAAAAAGAGTTACTACTACTACTATGAGCTGAGCCACTATGGAATGGTTCCTGGGAAATCAGTGAAAGATGAACACATGGATTACTGAGAGAGGGCAAACATGCAGGAAGAATCAACTCTGATGGTGGTGGAGGGCATTAAGTGCTGAAGTTGGACACACAGGACAAACATGAAATATAAGAAACTGAGAACAAAGATTACACAGTTTCTTTTAAATACCCCTGTTTCTGATAATAACTGTGGATTTCAGAAGATGACATTTGTTCCTTTTGTTGTGAAATCTTTGATGGCTTAAATAGCTTTCTGTTTACTGTCCGTTTAGGAGGAAGGTCCATGTTTGCTCAAGATTAGCTTGTATAGTTAGGATTTCATGATTTTGTGTGTGTGCTTTGTCTAAGACTGGATGATTTCACCTCTTCCTCAATCTTTCAGTCTAGAGGAAGGGAGACAGGAGTGCTCAGCTTTTCTCTGGTTTACCTCTTAGCAGTTCCCTTCTGGCATACCTCCATCCCCTCTTCAACGTCAGTCACCGTACAGCCTGACCCAGGCATCTCAGCAGGGACCTTCCCTGTGTTGAATCCCTAGAGGACCAGTCCCCTGATGCTTGCCATGATGTGTACTGTCTACATGGCTCCAGCTCACAAGAATGTCCAAATATGCTGGAAGAATGGAAATGTTTCATTCAGCTCTTCAATATTACACTGGATATTGAATATTGGAAGTAATACATCACCATCTCCCTCCACATGACCCCACCGCCTGTCAGTACTAATCCTCACTGCTTTGCATCCTAGGATTTTAATGAAGTTTTGCTAGATTCTCTTCCCTTACTTTCTGGGCAGAGAGCATGGTAGTAGATGATTCTTTCTTTTAATCCTATCCTATCTCACTATATCTGAATGATTTCTTCAATGTTTCTGGCATCTATCTATCTATCTATCTCTCTATCATCTACATGTATGTATGTATATACAATCTTTCCTTGAACTGCAGCACTGGAGGTCCTTCCATAATCTTTATCATCATTTCAGTAGGAATTGGGGAAAAGTAATTTGATGTTTGTACACATGTCATCATCTTGCCTGGTCTCCACATTGCTTCTGAATGCTCTCTGTTGAGTCTTGAATGTATCTCTAACTAGACCGCAGAGCAAGCCTTAGGTTTTGTTGCATTTTCAACACCATAACCAGAGCTTTGCATATCATTTACATTTTATAAACTGTGGGTGAATTGGATTGAATTCTAATGCAGTCTCCCCCACTTTCTTACCTACCTCCAACTCAGGATTTAAATATCAATATTTTTGCTGGCCAGGGATTCTTCTAAAATAAGACTTGAGTCTCCAGTTTTCTTTTTCAGTTTTAGGAATAAGAAGGTAATTCAAACACCAGATAAGAGAAATTTTCTGTAAGTAATTTAATAAAATAATTGGGTTAATATGCCTGAGTCTATATCATTATAAGTGAAATCCATGCTTCATTGCTTTCACACTGAGTGAATTACCCAGGGAAGCTGAGAGACTGAATTGGAAAACAGCAGCTTGTCTTTTCCTGACTGTTCCTGCCTCCACCTTCATATTCAGCTTGTGCTCAGAGAACAAGACAACAGGAGAAGATGGTTGGAATCTCTTCTGAAATGTTCATGTAGATATGGTTCTGATGGCTGTTATAAGTGTCAAGTTTAAGCCACTGAAGTGGTCGAGTGAATCACCTGTGAAGGCTATGTCTGAGAACGTGAGCCGACTAAAGATATTAATTATAACCCACTTCCCAGTTTATTCCTTATTCCTCTCTAAGTGACTGACACAACCACCTGGTGATGCAGATTAGCAGCTTGACTCCTGTTTTACAAGAGGCAGTAACTGAGGAGGGAGGGCAGTGTCTTAGTCAGCTCACTGCTATAACAAAATACTCTAGACTGGGTAGCTTGAATGACAGAAATCTATTTTCTCACAGTCCTGGAGGCTGGAGGCTGGGAAGTTTATAATCAAGGTGCTGGCAGGGTTTGGTTCTTGGTGCGGTCTCTCCTCCTGGTTTACAGATGGCCGCCTTCTCACTGTGTCCACACAAGGCCTTTCCCCAGTGTGTGCGGGGAAAAGAGCAAGAGAGTAAGCTCTCTGCTGTTTCTTCTTATAAGGGCACTAATTCTGTTAGAGCACCCTATGACCTCATTTAACCTGAATTACTTCTTTATGGGTCCTATCTCCAATTAAAGTCACATTGGGGGTTAGGGCTTCAACATATGAATTTGGAGAGACACAATTTAGTCCATAGCAGGTAGGCTCGGGGACATGGGTATATGTGGAGAGATTTGGACCAGGGATCAGAAAGCACATTGTCTTAGTTTCAGTTGTACAACAAAGTGATTCAGTTATACATATACATGTATCTATTCTTTTTCAGATTCTTTTCCCAATTAGGTCGTTACTCCAATATAAAATAAAAAGTTTTTAAAAAAGGATTATATAAAGATTTAAAAGAAAAAACATAAAGTTACTGTGAATTTAAAAAAAAAACCCATTATCTCCCCTGTTGCTATGTGAATTCAGCAAGTCATTTCACATTTCAAATCTTAATTATGTCATCTGAGGGAATTGCATCAGAAAAATCACAAGGCTTCTGTGCACTTGACCCTCCAAGGTTTTATGGGTCACACTAGCAGCAGACATGTCCCAGCCTGTCCAGTCGGGTCAGTGCACCAGCCATTGCTCCTTTGTCCATGGACATCACTACGTGCAGAAGGACCTTGTGTTAACAGACAGTCAAATGAGATCTCTCCAGTCCTTCAGAATATCTCAGATTCATCCATCCATTCAATTACTCTATACTGTTTTTTGTTTTGTTTTGTTTTGTTTCCTGCTTTGTTCCAGGCGCCATTTTAGTTTCTGGAGTTGTCCCTCCTCTGATGAAGCTTACATTCTACTGGGTGTGCTTGGATAAAAGGGACAATAAACAAACAAGCAAATACATGGTGTGTCAGATGGTGACAGGTGTTATGGGGAAAAATAAGACAGGGCAAGGGGGTAGGCTGTCCTGGAGGGGTGGAGGACCAGAAGGTTGTTATTTTCTATTAGAGGGTCAGGAAAGGGCTTTGTGCAGGTGTGCGGAGAATGTGAGCCAGTTAAGCATGTGTGAGGGAAGAGAGCTCCAGGTGGGCAGCACAGTAAGTGCCTGGAAAAGAAGGCGCAAGGGGGAGAGAGGAAAAGAAAAAATATCAGAAAAGTGGTGGGGACCAGGTTACACAGGGCCCTGAATCTCCCCCTTTTGTTGAGTTTCCACAAACCTCAAGTAGTTGCTTTTTCTTGTTTCACAGAGTTTACACTATTATATGTGGGAGACTGGTTTGTCAGGAGCTCATTCCTCTCCACCGGAAACAGAGCTCTCCGGATTTATACATCTTAAATGTAAATCGAATCATGTTAGTCAGTTGGTTAAAACACTTAAAAATTTTTTTTCTCCATTTTATTATTTAAAAAAACGAAACTTCGGGCTTCCCTGGTGACGCAGTGGTTGAGAATCTGTCTGCCAGTTCAGGGGACACGGGTTCGAGCCCTGGTCTGGGAAGATCCCACATGCCGCGGAGCAACTGGGCCCATGAGCCACAACTACTGAGTCTGTACATCTGGAGCCCGTGCTCCACAACAGGAGAGGCCGTGACAGTGAGAGTCCTGCTCACCTCAATGAAGAGTGGCCCCTGCTCGCCGCAACCAGAGAAAGCCCTCGCACAGAAACGAAGACCCAACACAGCCAAATAAATAAATAAAAATAAAAGGAATTTATAAAAAAATTTAAAAAAATAAAAACACAAAACTTCTCACCATATCCCTTTCTTACCATCCTAACCTCATGTTGGCTACTTCCCTCCCCCATGCCTTCCTAAGCTCCAGTCACACTGGCCTCCTTTCAATTCCATGAATCCTTCAAGTTATCTTCCTTCGGGGCTATTGATGCAAAATGTTTCCCCGGCAGGTCCTCACTTTTTACCCTGCAAGTCTCAGCTCAAATATCCTCTTCTCAGGTAGACTGAAAGTGACACTTTCATAGTACTCATAACAATTTGTAATTATTTAATTGATTGCTTTTTCCCTTTTTTTTTTTTTCTTTTATACTCTAAACTTCATGAGAGCAGAGACCACTTGCTAGCATTGTATCTAAGGGTCTGGAACATGACAGGTACTCAAAATATTTGCTGAATGAGTAACTGAGGACTATATGAGTTCCGTATTTGATAGTATTGCCTAAAGAAAACTCTGATTTTCTGTGGGTTTGGGGCTAAACTGGATGAGTGAAGGCATTCTCAGTCCTCATCTTTCTTTACTTATCAGCAGCATGTGACTCAATTGAACTTGCCTCTTCTAGATTAAAAAAAATCCAATTAAAATATAATTTTAATAATAGTCCTATTATAGATAAAATCTGCCTTTTCTCATCAATGATCTGTACTATTTGACTTTATATTAACTACATAAAAAGCATAATTTGTTGCAAGTATAATTTGTTGACAAATTAGGAGTGACTAACTTGTTTTGGTGTGGGAATGAAATGTGTATTAATATGCATATTAAAATGTAAATATTAATCACTTCATTAAAAGTGGGCAAAAAGCTGTCTTCTTGATCATGAATTAAAAAAATAACTTTTTAATTTCTATGTTTCTACATGATGAGACAAGAGTAGATTTTAGGCTGCTGTGTCCAATCTATTTCTTTCCTTCCCTCCTCCCTCCCTCCCTCCCTCCCTTCCTTCCTTCCTTCCTTCCTCTTCCATTGTTAAATTAAAATATAGTTGACTCAGAGTATTATGTTACTTTTGGGTGTACTGCATAGTGATTCGACATTTGCATAGATTAGGAAATGATCGGGAGGATAAATCTAGTAAGCATCTGTTCCCATACAAAGTTATTACAATATATCAACCACATTCTTTATGTTGTATGCTACCTCCCTGTGACTTATGTATTATATAACCAGAGGTTTGTGCCTCTTATTCCCCTTCCTAGTTCACCCACCTCAACCCTTTCCCTTCTGGAAACCACCTGTTTGTACTCTGTCTTTATGAATCTGTTTTCCTTTTGTGTTGTTTTCTTGTATGTCTTGTTTTTTAGATTCCACATAGTGAGATCATGTGGTATTTGTCTTTCTCTGTCTGACTTATTTCACTTAGCATATATCCTCTAGATCTATCAATGTTGCCACAAATGGAAAGATTTCATTTTTTTAAGGCTGAGTAATATTCCTTTGTTTATACACCACATCTTCTTCATTGCTTTGCTTTTTGATGGACACATGTTGCCCCCGTAGCTTGGTTATTGTAAGTGAACGTTGGAGTACACATATCTTTCAAATTAGTGTTTTCGCTTTCTTCAGATAACACCTAGGAGTGAAATTGCTGGGTCACATGGCAGTTTTATTGTTAATTTTTTGAGGAACCTCCATACTATTTTCATAGTGGTGGCCCCAATTTACATTCACACTGCAGAAGGGTTCCCTTTTCTCTACAATCTCTTGCTCCTTGGGGAGAACCTCAGCAATTGTAATTATCCTCCCATTTGTGGGTTGTCTACACAGGGGTGTGGGTCTTCATCATATCACTTCTCCAGCCCCTGCTTCCCATCTCATTGTGGTTCCTTCTGTATATCTTCAGTTGTGGAAAAATGTTTTCTGCTAGTCTTCAGGTTGCTTTCATAAATAGTTGCTCTGTAAATAGTTGTAATTTTGGAGTACCTGTGAGAGTAGGGGAGGTCAGTGTGTCCCTACTCCACTGTACTATCTTGGTCACCTTTCCAATCTATTTTCTTAAACAACATAGAGTTTTATTCTTTATATCCAATAAATGGTCAACTTAAATATATTCATTACTGTATTTCCTCTTTTTCCTTTTTTTAAAGTAGTAAATATATTGGTTTCTGCATAAGATCTATATATATGTATAAATCTGCTGCAAAGATAACTTGTTATTTATACAAGTTACAGATCTGGTGAAGAACAGTTTGAGATAAGATTGCAGAATTGTTATCTTTATTCTCCAAACTTGAATTTTGACATTATATTCTTAATGCTTTTTTTTTTTTTTTAAAGTCCATTATGGGTATAAAAGAAAACCTAAGACTACAGCTAAAAGCAATTCAAAACCATCATGGCTAGTGGGATACCATCGAGTAACAAACTGCATGAGACATGAGCTTGTTCACTTTGAAATTCACGGACCACAGTGGTCCCTGTTCATTAGGTATGAAGTGAGAAGTTAGCAAAGTGTTCCTTTGTGAAGAGAAGGATGCTTAAAATCATTGATTTATTTATTGATTAGTTTTGACAATTTTTTTCCTATTCTGTTAACTGATTGGTAAAACTAAAAAGGAACAGGTGCCATTATTGTGAATGACATAGACCTTCTGGAACTCTTCCGTTAACTCCCCAAGGCTTCTGTGACCACCAGCTGGGCAGAACCACTAGCATTGATGAGAGACCGATAAAGGGATTTAAGCCGTGGACACACCTGATTAGATTGTCCGTTTAGAAAATTCACTTTGGATTGGATTACGAAGCCACTGAAGGCAGGGAAAATAATTGGGAGGCTATTGCAAGAGTCCCCCAGGTAAAGGTTAGTGAGCAGGGATTCGAAGGGATGAAGTCAAGAGATTTTTAGGAGGTAATTAACTTGGAGGAGAGGTCAGAAGGCTAAGGTGATGAAATGCACAGTGGAAGGTGTCTTAGACAAGAAATGCAGATAGGGAGCAGGTTGGAAGGAGGGGAAATGAGTTTTCCTGGGAAACATGGAGTTTCAGGTGCCCGTGGGATTTACACATGGACTGATTCACAGCACAGGCAGTTAGAAATTTGGGGGAGGGCTTTAGGGCACAGATTGTCCTGGCTGAAAACATATATTTGGGGATTTGGGAATCAGTGTTTTAAAAGCATAATTTGAAACTAAATGGGGGCATATGGGGTTTTCAAAATGACTACATGTAAATTCAAGAGGAGAAAGAAGGATGCTGAACTATCCTATAGAGAAAAAGATGAGGAATTGACCTTCTAAATATCAGTTACCACCCTCTTAACAAACAGTGGATGCAGTGGTGGAAATCATAAGCCTGTGTAGAGGGTATAGAATTTTAGCTATTCTCTACCTGTCTGTCTATCTATCTATCTATCTATCTATCTATCTATCTATCATCTATCTATTATCTATCTATCATCTATCAATCAATCATCTATCTATCTATCTATCTATCTATCATCTATGTATCCTCTACTTATCACCTATCTATTGATGTTTTAAGCAAGGGAAACTGCCATTTAAAATTGTGCAACTGCACCTAAATCTAGAAGTAACAATAGCGTGTCATCTGGGGCATATTCTTTAGTGTAGCAAATGTCAATAGATTTGTCTTTGTAGGTTTATAAATACAAAGGAAGGGTGTTTTACTCTCTGAGGAAAGGTGTTAGAAGACCCTCTACTTTTACCTTGCTCTCTGACTTGGTAAGTTTTGTTCCTCCCAAAACTATTTGAGATGCAGAATTCTGGCTGATGGTGAGGGTATCATCAAAGATTTTGCAAAGGAACTCAAAGGGAGAAAAGGGAATGAGACTCTCAATCTCTTCCTCTCAAGTTCAAAGTTAGATCAGTCTGCTTAGGAAAACCTGGGTGACCCTACTCAAAGTTCTGGGGCAGCAAAAGGCAATAAAACTTCCAAATAAAATTACTTTGGGTCTGGAACTAGTTGTTACCAGTAAATTGGTCCTTGCTCTAAAGGCAAAAGAGGACAGTTCTAGGATTCTAAGGTGGTAGATATCTTAATGCAGTACTTCTATGCCTGGCACACTAAAAAAAATATGAGTGGAGGTAGCCAGCAGATTAAGTAAATCTGCATCTCTAAAAGTACGTCCAGGCATTAACATTATTAAAAAACTTTCCAACCCACAAAATGGGAGAAAATATTTGCAAATCATATATCTGATAAGGGACTCATATCTAGAATAGATTTTAAATGATTTTTAAAATGATTTTTGAAATTTTATTATTTTTATAATTCAGTAATAAAAAGATAAATAACTCAATTGAAAATGGGCAAAGAACCTGAATAGACATTTATCCAAATAAGATAAACAAATTACCCATAAGCACAGGAGAAGTAGCTCATCATCATTAGCCAAAAGGTTGGAAATAAAAGTCAAAATGAGAAACTTCACATCTACAAGCACAGCCAGAATTAAAAAGTCAAATAATAACAAGTGTTGGTGAGAATATGGAGAAAATTAGAAGACATACTGCTGGTAGGAATATAAAAATGTGCAGTCAAAAAAAATGTGCAGTCATTTTGAAAAACAGTCTGAAGTTTTTCAAATGTTAAAATAGAGTTATCATTTGAATACAGCAGTTGTACTCGTAGATATATATGAAAGAAAATTGAAAATTATGTCCACATAAAAACTTGTACATGGCTTCCCTGGTGGCACAGTGGTTGAGAGTCTGCCTGCCGATGCAGGGGACGCGGGTTCGTGCCCCGGTCCGGGAAGATCCCACACGTCGCGGAGCGGCTGGGTCCGTGAGCCATGGCCGCTGAGCCTGTGCGTCCAGAGCCTGTGCTCCACAACGGGAGAGGCCACAACAGTGAGAGGCCCGCGTATCTAAAAAAACAAAAGTATGGAGCTTCTTTCTGAGATTATGAACATGTTCTAAGTTAACTGTTACTCTACTTTGTGAATATTACTAAAGCCATTGAATTCACGCATCTTTAAATGTGTGAATTATATACTATATGAATCATATCTCAATAAAGCTGCTACCACACCCTCCCCCCACCAAAAAAACCTCCCAAAGTGATTCTAATGTTCAGCTAGAACTGAGAACCTCTGTCCTAACCTATTCTAACCCATCCCTGGAGGACAAAGAGTAAGACGAGGTGGACTGGAGGTATTTGTGAGCGGTAACTGAGAAACCAGATCAGTTTGGGCATGGGATATTCTTGATTGAATTTCCCAGGAAGTAGAAGCTGTAGTCCTCCCTCCCTTAAAAACTCATGGTAGCCTTGGTGGGTTGCTATACCAGCAGGTGCAACAGGCTCAGTCTGCTCAGTGGCACCTCAGACTTGGGGAGAAAACAGGGCAAAGCAGTAGTGGTTCCTCACACACTGGTGAATCACATAAGGGGTATGGATTGAGGTAGGAATAGTCTGGATTACTTGCTAATAGTCTATAGTAGGGCATAATTCGCATCTCAGCTGAAATGGTGACATGCCATTGATACATGGTCAATATCACTCAGGGAAGTACATGATAAGAAGAAAGGGGACTATAACCAATTTGTTTGTTTAATTAAATTTAATGATGCCAGCATGGTGCTAAATCAATGAGCAAAAGTCCATCTGTTGAATACAAAGAAAATCAGTTGCAGAATTTTGAAAATGGATTATTCCCCAAGGAGCAGTAAACCTAACATATTTTCTGATGAGTAAGCAGGGGCACCAAAAAGTCAACTGATCTTGGCAGCACAACACAAACATTAAAAAAATCTGCTTATGGGAACACTTCCATGTTGAGACAGTAACTGTAGCATTGTCTGGACAAGAGCTACATTGCCCTTTGGTTCCCATGGACCCTGCCCTTACACAGGAAGTACAATGTCAGTTGTGTGTACTATAGGATTTGGCATCTCAACTTTGGACATCAGTATGCATTCCTCTTGGTACCTGAGAGCAAAGGCCCTGTGCTAGAAATTTCTTAATGCAGGTGAACAGGAGAATTTGCTTCTGGTGTATCATGGAGGCTTAGAAAGATAGTAAGATCAGTGTGGCCCGAAGCAGCTGGAAGGGGTTTCACAGAAGTGATGTGAATTGAGTGATGCCTTGGAGAAAGACTGTTGTCCTGAGTGGAGAGGAGAGAGAAGGCAATCCAGCTGAGAAAGCAGCAGGAACACAGCCACAGGTCTGGGCATTAGCATGAGGAAGTGGGAGGGGTGACAGAAAACAGTCTGACTGGGACAAAGTGTATGCTGGGAAACAGGAAGAAACAAGATGGAGAGAGATGGCACCTTAGAAATTAGATGAAAGTATTTAGGTTTCATTTAATAGTAACAGGAATCCATGTTCTTGAGCTGGGCATGCATCTGATGAAAATGACATTCAAGGAAGTGTTGTCTGCCATTTCAGTATAATACTTAGAGATAAATAAATGGACAGAGCATGAGTCTCCAACAGCTCCCTTATAATGAGTCACCTAAGCAATCATAATTAAGTGTATTTCACTTAAAATGTAGTAATGGAAACTAATTCAGTAACAACAACAACAAAAACTGATTTCATTCTGCTCTTTATGTGCTGAGAAAATTAAGAAGGAAACTCTCCAGGCTTTGTGTGAATTTAAAAACTATCTCCATTTTTACATATAGCAAACTGAAGCAAAGATTTCAGAATATAATGTAACAATGCAGACTTATATTCTTAAGACTTGATCATCATTTTAAAGATATAAGGTTCATCATTTTTAATTCAATTTTTATACTCTTCTTTCAATAATATTGCTATCAGTCTTGGAATATACTTGCGCTCTGGGAATATTTATTTATTTATTTATTTATTTTATTTCATTTTTTATAACGGCATCCCCTTTGTATAAGGACCATTGCTTATTACTTATTGCTACCAAGATCCAGACTCTGGTCTAAGTGCTTTACATTCATTAATTTGTGTAGCCCTCACAATAAACCATATAAAGAAGGTTTCAGTTGTTGTCCTGTTTGACAGATGGCAAAGTAAGGAGCATAGTGATTGACACCCAGACAGTCTGACTCAAACCTGCTCTTAACCATTAGTCTATCCTTCCCTTCCCTTTCCCCTTCAATGGCCATCTTGCTCATGAGGATTTCTGAAATGTCTCTTCCCTTGAGTCCTCCTCTCATAAAGCTTTCTGATTTCTCAAAGAGATGAAATGACTTGCTAAAATTTGCACAGTGAGCAAGTGAGGGAGCTGAATTTAAATCCAGGACTTCTGATTCTAAATCCTATTATCTTTAATGACATCACACTACTGGTTATAGCTGAAAATTTCAATTTAGGAAAAATTGGCTCTAAATAAAATAGCTGGCACTATTTCATTTCTTTCAGAAATAAATTCCAGATGGATTTAAGAATTAAACCTTGCAAATGAAACCATAAAATTACTGGAAGAAAATTTTGGTGAATATTTATGTAATCTTGGGATGGCCAAGGCCATTTGAAAAACGGTCTTAAAGTAAGAAAGATGGACCCATTAGATTTCATAAAAATAAGAAAGTCAGTATGTGAAAACACTATAAATAATGAGGAAAGGCTTGACTTTTAACCTGGAAAGGTTAAACCTTATTTCCTTCCCTGTCGGAAAGTTCCCTCAAGGCCAAAGGGAAGGAAACAAGGAGCAGTAGGTAGACACCAGTTACCAACATGGAGAGGGTTTCTTTACAATAACCGTGCCCAGGACTGTAATAAGGAAGAGCCACTTCTGAATGATGCTGGATCTGTTTCTTTTACTTTAACCTTTGCTTTTAGTTGCTTTTGTTATTATAATCTTACAGAACGGCCTGCCTGAGGGAACCCTGCTCCTCTGCCTGATGGTTAAACTAAAGTGCCTTTGTTCAGCTCACAGGGAGACAATCTGACCCTGCCCACCTGTGAATGGCTGCAGAAAAGATGATTTTAACACATTCCCTTCCTCTCTGCGGGCCAAGCAGGAGATATTTTGTAAGGCCTTTTTACTTGACTTTCTCACCTCCTCCCCCTCTCCATTCTATAAAAGAAACTGGCATTCAGACCCTGATAAGATGTTTTTCCAAGACACTAGTCTGCCATCTTCTCAGTCTGCTGGCTTTCCCAATAAAGTCGCTATTCCTTGCCTCAGCACCTGGTCTCCCGATTTATTGGCCTGTCGTGTGGCCAGCAGAGTGAGCTTGGACTCGGTTACAGGACAACTTGGCCATAAGAAACACTAAATTGTCAGGGCCTGAGCAGAGAGGAAAGGGCCCTTGCCTGGGAAGAGCACATGGCTGGTGAGTGTCTCCAAGTCATCTTTGCTAACTCCTCTAAGAGAACGGGTTTTACAAAATTGGCAGAAGAAGGGCTTGGAATCTTATTTCATTCTTTTCCTGCTTCCAACATGCTTAGCATCAGGCAAGCTCTCTAACCGTTGATTAAAGTAAAACACAGCCTAAACAGTGGTCTTCAATGGAGTGTGGCTGTTCTCCACTTGGAACTTCTGACAATGTCTGGAGACATATTTCATTATCATGACTGTGTGGGGAGTGGTGTTACTGGCATCCAGTGGGTAGAGGCCAGGGATGCTGCTAAACATCCCATGATGCACAGGACAGCCCAACACAAGGAATCATCTTGTCCAAATGTCAATAGTGCCAAAGTTAAGAAATGTTGATCTAGAGACGTAAATATTCCTTCAAACAACCTCTCAGAGCAAAATCAAACCAAAACAGAAAGGCATGGAGCTTTATGGGCCATTTTTTTGGTGAAATGTAGAGTAGAAAGGATTTAATTTTATTTCTTCTATATTTTACATACAATTTTTATATATTTTACAAATAAAAGGGGATTAGTAGACATTACATGGTGTGGAGTCAAGCTTTCACCTCGACAGGTGAGCAGGTATACTTACTAGACTCTCTTTTTCATAATCCTTACTTCAAAACCAAATCCAAGATCTCTTTCAACATCCTTGAAAAAAGACGTATTCACAGTAGTACACTGTTCGGATACTTCCTCTCTTAACTCACAATACTATGTATTTTCCTACTGTTTTTTTAACTTTATAGCTAATTTCAATGGGCAGTTTATATACATTTCTTCTTCTAAAGTTTTTGTGAGGCTTTGTCCAAAAATAAGCATACCTTGACTTAATGTAATAGCATTTTTTACTATCAGCTTTAAATTATTTCAACTTATGTGTTTATTTTCATGGTCAACTAATTTAACTTGTTTCTGAAAATAAGCTTATATGGCTTAATTTCACAGAAATGTTTATACAAATTCCTTTTCTTGCTGTAAAATTTGTTTTGAAATATGAGCACGTGTTTATACATGGTCACAACTTCCTTATTAAGAACACCCAGATGGTTAGGAAGTTACTCAAACTGGTATTCCAAAAAGAACAGTGGATAAATGTTTAACTTCTTTAGAACTGACTCCTCAAAGGCAATTCTTAGGACCTCTGATTTTTAATATGTTAAATGTGGTTTATCACTAGGAATTGCATTTGGTTGTAACTGACAGAAATGAATACTGGCTTGCACAGGACAGAATTTTATGTTTCACTCTTAAAATAGGTCTGGAAACAGGCAGTCTGGGACCTGCTATAGTATGATGGCTCCATACTGTCATCCTCAACTGAAGTTCTTCACTTTGAGTTGCGTCATCCTCAATGCATGGTTTCTGTCTCCAGTGTCCCCTAGAGCTCAAGGTGAGGATTGGAACTCTAGGCATCACCTGCACATTCCAAGCCAGAGCAAAGGAAGCAAGGGAGAACCAAAGGGTGGCCCTACCTTTCAAGGAGTCTTCCCAGAAGTCTCATGTAATAGTTCTGCTGACATCTCATTGGCTAGAATTTCATCTCTGTGACGGAGGGTGGGAAATGTAGTCTTCTGAGCTGGGTACCTTGTCATCTCAAGTATGAATAGAATTTTGTTACTAGTGAGTACTAATGAGAAAAGACTTCTTTAAGCTAAGCAACATTTTTCTCTTCTTTCCCTCCCCCAAAAAATCTTTGGTGGCCCACTTATTTTCCTCTGACACTCCTTGCCCCCCTGGTCCCTCCCAAGGTCCTGGAGAACTTCCGTAGAATCCTAAGGGTTCCATGGGTTTGAAAATCATTAGCTAAGATAATTTCTAAGGGTGTATAAAATATTAAAAATTCTGATTCTTTGATGTTGTTAATTTCTAAGTTGGTAATGTCTAAAAGACATTTCTCAGTGATTTTAATGTGCTTTAAAAAATTATGGTTGCTAAAATATAGGTGTAAACAATCAACGTTCTAATTAACTTTCCTCTAACTGAGCATTCCATATTCATGGACCAGTACCCTCTCTTTCCCTCCAAGCAGCACTAAGTTCTAAAAATGGACAAGGATGAATTAGATTTGGGCTGAATGCATTTTTGAAGAAATCTAATTTTTTTCCTCTGTTTTCCTCTTAGCATGTATGAACAAAGTGTTGTTGGAAAAGTTCTGCTGAATCGGTTAGGTTGTGTTTGATTGACTCTTGTGTTTTGGGGGTTATTTGTAAGGCACATATTGTTCCCCCTACAGCTCAAAAAGAATTCTGCATTTTAGCACTAATGTGAGAATTTGTAGGAAGAACAAGTGTGTTGGGAGCCACACTCTTATACTCAAATATTGTTTCTGTCAGTTAAGAGCTGTGAGATCATAAACAAATTCGTTTTCCTAAAAGTTTATTTATGAAATTAACAATAGTATCTATCTTGATTTTTAGAGCTGGATGAAGTAGTGCATTGTTGGTGCTCTATTAATGTTAGCTTCCTTTTAGAGAGTAGAAGTTATTTACATCATAAGTAAGCTTTAGGCACTTCTTTGAAAGTGAAAAACTGGAGGGGATGGGTGTATAGATGAAATCAGAACTATTAAGGTGGCTTCATCTGGGAGCTCATGTCAAAGAATCAAGGAGGCAGCTGTTGTAGGACACAGGTTAGTGTATTTAGTCTCACTCTTACATATACAGACACACACACACAATGTGAATATGAAACACAAAGCATCAACAGAAATATGACAGCAAAAGAGAATTTGTATTTTCTAGAATTATGCTCTGGTAGTGATTCTAAAATGTCTTGGCTTCAAAAAGTGGCATTTGTCTGATTTAGGTTTATTCTTGGCTCACACATGAAAACAGCAGTCCTGGCCAAAGGCTAAATTATGAATCTTTCAAGTTTGACGTTGACAAGTCTACTCCTTTCAGCACCTTCCTGAACTCCAGAACAGGGTGGAGGAAAAGAATGGGGAGGTAGGGCTTCCCTGGTGGCGCAGTGGTTGAGAGTCCGCCCTCCGATGCAGGGGATACGGGTTCGTGCCCCGGTCCGGGAAGATCCCACGTGATGCGGAGTGGCTGGGCCCGTGAGCCATGGCCACTGAGCCTGCGCGTCCGGAGCCTGCGCGTCCGGAGCCTGTGCTCCGCAACGGGAGAGGCCACAGCAGTGAGAGGCCCGCGTATGGCAAAAAAAAAAAAAAAAAAGAATGGGGAGGTAGTGACCAAAAAAAGAGGAGGCGGGGTATGGGCATCGTGATCAGCTTCAGGGTTATGAAGAAATGGTATGTAACACATCATCCAGGGGTACAGGGTTCCTACTTTGAGAAACCCCACCCTAAGAGAAAGCAGCTAAACATGTTCACTTTCCTTATGAGACTACAGCTGATCAATTTCTCACCCAGCCCGAGCTCAGAGTGAGTTACAAAAATAGTAATGTTATGAGCACATCTGCTGAAGAAGTCGCAAGGTACACTCTCTGCAGTGGCTTTTTATCTCTCTACATATATCTCCTTCTTTTGTTTATCAACCTTTATTTATTCAACCCATTTCCAAGGTATTGTTTACATAATACCTGCAATCTCCAACGTTGCCAGCTATGGGTATTTAGTCCTCATAAAGGCTCAGCCAGCCCCAGGCTCTACCAATCTAAGACCAGAAGTAGTTTTGCTCCCTCATTCCTGGTATTCAGTGCCTCAGTTGACCTACTCTATATGCGTAAGCATCTGCCTTGATTTCTTGATCTGCAGCCCAGCTCCTCTTAAGTTTGGTTTTGAACTTCAGCAAGCCATGCTAGAGCTTTGCTGCAGCTGACCAAGACTAGATCGTTTTCACCAGGGACAGTCTCATGCTTTCCCCACTCCAGGCTTTCTAGCTGAAGTTTATCACAAATGCTTCCTCTCACTAGTGGCTTGTGAACTTATATTGTCTGAATTATCAGTTGCACCAAGTTCTCTTCCCTATTACAGTTACTCTAACAGAAACAGGTTTGCTCAGCCTCTTTGGGCAGTGATATGGCTAGTTGGTCACCACCTTTGGGGACCAATTATACAAAGGAGTTAGGCATTCATACATCAGCCAAACCAGTCTGTGTGGCCAAGGCCAGCATATCCCATGAACAAACCCCTGAAGAACAGTGCTTTTTATAGGAATGACTTCATTTGATCAAGATATGATTGAAGATTGGTATGGGAGAATAGACCCTGAAAGGATATCAGAAGAGGCTGATTTCAAATGCCACCTTCATATTAAGTTAAATTCTGATATATTTTTAGATTAGTTTCTATACTCTGTGTTTTATTCTATTGAGCTTTTGGTCTATTCATATGTCTTTACTACACAATTATAATTATTATAATTTAAAAAATATGTTTTAGTGTACCATAGAAAAACTTCTTACTATTATTTCTTTCAAAATTTTCTTTGTTATGGGGATTTACTTGAGCTTGATTATTTTGGGTAATGCTTTCTTTTCTGATCATTTTCATGTTTTTGGCATTTTCCTCAGCAAACTGAGAAAATTTTTCAAGTTTTTATCATTTATTCTATTTGATACAGTGTTGATTCTGTTATTCGCTGCATCTAAAGTATTTAAAAAGTTATTCAGGAGATCCAAGATGGAATGATGAATGTGACAAGATAATCTAGTTGTACTACAAACATATAACCAACCTCAATGAAGGGATGTGGGGAAAAGGCAGTAACCTAACTACCTGTGGAAATAACTGGAGTCTATAAGGCTACAAGCAAAAGGAACTGCACATAAGCAGTGATAAATTTGTTTCCCTTGAGGTACTGGTTAACAATTCCCATACCACTCTACATGTATACTGGAGCTGAACAATTAAGTAAATGAATGGTACATGGTGGGAGCCAGATTTCTCACTGATGGAGCAAGAGGTTATAGATAATCAAAGGAAGGATGCTAGAATGATCCATTTGGTAATGGAGTAGAATTACAAGTATCAGTATGAACTCATACTTAGCTTAATACAGATACAGATGTGGAAATATTTACAGAAATGTGTATATACCCGGGTCAGTATACATGCATATATTTTCTTGCTCTGTCAACTGAGAGGGCCTAGAAGAAATGACTTCCCAGTGGCAATGAGCATACCTCATACCCAGATCTTGGTTTCTAATACCTTTCTCCAATAAAAGAAACCAGGGCTCCTTGAAGAAGTAGTTGATTCGTGGACAGGGGTAGGAAATATACAAGATGTGTCTGGAGCAACTTGTAGTGCCAGAAAGTAAGTGCTAGAATCTGCAATGATGGGGGTATGCCAAAGGGACAGTGGAGCCAACTTAAAGAGGTTCCAATGACCAAAGCCAGAACATTTGAGCAATAAAATAAAAAGTAAAGCAGTACTGGATTATAACCCAAGTATAAAATAAATATCTATGAGTTCACACTGATCTCAGTAAATGACTTAAAAAATAAGTAAATGTGGAAAAATAGACAAATCACGTATGCAGAAGAATTCCAGATAATGTATCTAGATACTCTGCCCTCAAGAAGTGGACCATGGGCCTCCCTGGTGGCGCAGTGGTTGAGAGTCCGCCTGCCGATGCAGGGGATACGGGTTCGTGCCCCGGTCCGGGAGGATCCCATATGCCGCGGAGCGGCTGGGCCCGTGAGCCATGGCCGCTGAGCCTGCGCATCCGGAGCCTGTGCTCCGCAACGGGAGAGGCCACAACAGTGAGAGGCCCACGTACTGCAAAAAAAAAAAAAAAGAAGTGGACCATAAATCCCCATTCCCTGAGTGTGGGCTGTGCATAGTGACTTCCTTCCAAAGATGGTAGTATGGATGGGGGCAGGGGGCGCGGCACAAAAAGAACTTTGCAGTGAAGTCTGATGAGCACTACCTCAGTCAGGTGAACAAAGTCAATATCAACAGTCAAAAATTGTGGTGATAGTATCTTTTCTTGATGTGATGAAAAAGGCACTTTATCTTTGTGGTCTTCCTCTCCAAAACACATAACCTTTGTCTAATCATGAGGAAAAATATCAACTAAATTCCAACTGATTCTATAAAGTATCTGACCAGTACTCCTCAAAACTGTCAAAGTCATCAAAACAAGGAAAGTCTTAGAAGCTGTCTCAGCCAAGAGGAGCTGAGTGAGACATGACAACTAAAATTATTGTGGGGTCCTGGAACATAAAATGGCCAATAGGTAAAGCCTAAAGAAATCCAAATAAATTAGGAGCTTTAGTTAATACTAATGTATTGATACTGGTGCGTTAATTGTGACAACTGTACCGTATAATGTTGTGTTAATAGTAGGGAACCCTGGGCGTGGTATATATGGGAACTCCTTGTACCATCTTTGCAATCTTTCTGTAAACCTGATATTGTTCTTAAAAACAGTGTTTATTTTTAAAAAGTTATCATGACTTTTTTTTTCTCTGAATTTTTTAACACTGTCAGCTCTTTTATCATCTCAGTCTCATCTTCTCTTTTTACATAGAATTTTGTTTTATTTAATTTCCTTGTGAAAGATGCCAGATGATATTTAAGATTTCATTCCATTTCCTGTAAGTTTTAAAAGTATGTTCTCCAGGGCTTCCCTGGTGGCGCAGTGGTTGAGAGTCCGCCTGCCAATGCAAGGGACACGGGTTTGTGCCCCAGTCCGGGAAGATCCCACATGCCGCGGAGCGGCTGGGCCCGTGAGCCATGGCCGCTGAGCCTGTGCGTCCGGAGCCTGTGCTCCGCAACGGGAGAGGCCACAACAGTGAGAGGCCCACGTACCGCAAAAAAAAACCCCAAAAAACCCACAATGAGATATCACTTCACATCCACCACTATGGCTGTAACAAAAAAGACAGTACAACTGTTGGTTAACTATGTGAAAAAATCAGAATTCTTTCACCCTGGTGGTGGGAATGTAAAATGGTGCAGTCACATTGGGAGCATAGAGTTGCCACATGACCCAGCAATTTTACTCCTAGAAATATCCCCAAGAGAAATGAAAACATTTTCTACAAAAAAACTTGTACATGAATATTCATATCAATGTTATTTATAATAGAATATGCAAACAATCCAAATGTTTATCAACTGATGGTTAAATAAATGTGGTATGTCCATACGATGGGATATTTTTCAGCGATAAAAAGAATGAAGTAATGATACCTGCTACACCATGGATGAAAACATCCATTCACAAAAGACTATGTGTCTTGTGGGAAACAGTTAATTACCTCCAGGTTGCCAGGCATTTATGTGAGCACTTTCAATGTCAGCCATTGAATCCCTAAAACAACTCTGATACTGTTCTAGAGTACAACGTGAGAAAAGGGACACAAGCAAACTCAAGCCATAGTGTGTTTATTCCAAATGCAACTTCCCCCCACTCCCTACTTGCCTTTTATATTGAATAATCATTTTAGCAAAATTAAAAGTGTTTTTTCCAGGCCTGAAAACTGACTGAACCTTTTTATAAAGCATGTTCAAATATTCACTAATGCATACACACACACATATACACATATACATGAGCAGTGTTGAGTATACACACACACATATATGTGTATATATATATATATATATATATATATACACAATACATGCATGAGCTTTGTTGAATATATATATATTTTTCTTAAATTAAACACACTTTGGCTAAAACCTTCACTTCTCTTCTTCTGGCCTCTATAGAGATGAAAAACTGACAGATATATCTTTCCATAATGAAAAAAACCCACCACCTCCCCCCGACCCACAAAAGACAATATCCTTTGCATTCTGTGGTACACTTAAAATCTGTTTAGTTGGGAGAGTGTTGAACGTAGTGGAAGAAGACTTGCTATGTCTTCTGGATGACTTGGGTGACTTTCCTGAACCTGAGATCCGTCCATTAAGTGACAATACTGGGTTGGACAATGACTAAATTTTTTCTTGTCTCTAATATTCAATAATCCCAGTTACCTGTAGACCTCCTACAATATGCACAATCATCCAAATACAAGTGACCCCCAACCCAATACTCAGTTTTATGAGTGACTGATCTTAGCTTATGGCTTAGATTCTACTTGATGGAATACTTGGAATGAAGATGGATCTAAACTTTCAGAAATTTGGACGGCTGAAGCTGCTGAAGGGAATTTCTTGAGGTTCTTTTAATATTAGTGAGTAATGACGATGTGAATTAATTCATTGGCACAATTTGCTACCTAATGAGATGACAGGGCTCTGATGCACTGAGCCTGTGAGACTTGCTAACCTCAGGGTTCTTATAATTTAGTTTTACTTCCTGCTGAGTCACATTTTTCTAATTGCATGAATCAGCTCTCATTTTAACTCCTCTGCATTTTTTTTTTCTAATTTCCCTGCTGAAACCCTTTCTGTCTGTAACTTAAAGACAAAATACTAAGGATTTTAACTGGAGAACTGGAGAACTGTTGAATGAGTAGGCAATTAGTTGCTGAAGGATGTACCAAGTGTCACTGGAAATATAATTTTCCCCAGATTTGCAGGAAGGGATTTGGTTATTCAGAGTATTTCTCCACAGTGGCGATTTGAGCCACCATATTTGCCATGTCTGTAACTAGGCACCTGAACTTCATATTCTTGGATCAAAACCTAAAAGTTTACATTTTACTGTATTAAGCATGTCTTCAAATTTAGTTTCAAGCTTTATTGATTTACTACTTGATTAGGAATATTGAAAAATGGCCATTCTTCTTTTACTATTCTGTAAAAATCGTGTTAGTGATCTCTGTAGACAGATAAGTGTGCCCTAAATATTATTGAACTTTTATATTCAAAATCATTGATCATTATCCATCTATCCTCTTTTGGGGACAGAGATTGTCAAAAAAGAAGGCTAATGTTTTCTATCAAACTAAGTAATTTTAGAGATAAAAAAAGAGCCTAGACTTGGTAACCATCTCATTTTACAGATGAGGAAACCATGATGTTCAGACTTTGAATGTCATGTTCAAAGTCACAGAGCTGGTTATTGAATAAAGCCATATCTAGTGTCTCTTCAGTTCTAGGGCTCCTCTCCCCAAACCACATGGTTTGTTCAATCTGGGCCACTGCCCTGGTGGGCCTAAAAGGCAGGGATGCCACCAGGGTGGGCCTGGAGCACAGAGTACTGAGCCAAAATAGATTATCTTGAGCCTGAAAATCCCTGGAATTTTCAGACTTGCTTGGACTCATGACTCCTTCCTTATTTCTTATTTCTTCCTTGTGGAATGGGAATATCTATCCCATGCCTGGGTCCATTGTATTTTGGAAGCAGATAACTTGTCTTCTGGTTTCACAAATTCACAGCAGGAAAGGAATTTTGACTCAGGATAAATCATAACTCAAGTCTCACTCATATCTGATTTGGATGATAGTTAGAGAAGAGTTTTTACTTTGAATAGATACCAGAATAGGCTAAATAGGTGAATCTGTTTGCATAGGAGAAGGATGTGAATTTGGGGGAACAAGGTTGAATATTATGGGTTGCATTGCACCCTCCCCAAATTCCCATGTTGCAGTCCTAACCGTCCAGTACCTCAGAATGTGACTGTGTTTGGAGAAAAGGCCTTTAAAGAGGTAATTAAGGTAATATGAGACTATCTAGGTGAGCCTTAATCCAATATGACTGGTGTGCTTAGAAGAAGAGGAGATTAGCTCACAGATGGAAGACCAAGATGACATGGGTCTTTCAAGGAGAAGACAGCCATCTACAAGCCAAGGAGAGAGGCCTCAGAAGAGATCACCTGTGCTGACACCTTGATCTCAGACTTCTAGTCTCTAGAGCTGTGAGAAAACAAATTTCTGTTTGTTGAAGCTACCTGACCTGTGGTACTTTGTTATGGAAGCCCTTGCAAACTTACGTACTACCCTTAATTATATAGTCGAAAGCACAATCAGTATTTCTGGATAATCACACCTTCCTGAACCAATTTCCTTACACTGGCTATTCCCAGGGTCCTTGTTACTCATCCCATACATATTAAGGATGTGGCTGAAATAACAGAGCATGTGGATGGAGGATTGGAAATAGGATAATAGCTTTGAAACTCCACATTCCTGGATTACTTGTAAAAATGGAACCTTCCTTCTTATTAAAAAAAAAAATGTCCAAATGAGGGGATGACTAAAATTAAGAAGCTGTTGCTTCTATGACAAGCAACTGGGTTGAGTTATCAGTATTCACTCATGAAAGAAATAGTGATTTCATGTTGAGGATATGGCATAACCACATAGAACTAAAAGAACCAAGTCTTTCGCTTGGTTGTGTCTTATTTTAAAGCCTGTACTAGAAGCCACAACTGCCTGTCTAGTTACCCAGTGCTTGGGAGTTTCGTTTGAATGTTTTAGATAAAAAGAATAATTTTGACTCCTTCCATTCTTAGCTCACCTACTGCACTTTGTGTTTTATTAAGTCTAATTTGAAGCAGATCAAGGTGTTTTTTTTTTTCTCTACACTTCATCGACCCTTCCATCCCACCCTATAATTCTTTTCATTGATTAAGCCATGGCCCCCTGATTGGAAAAGGGAAGGATCAGAGACTAAGAATGGTTGCTTCAGCTGGAAAGTAACTGCAGGACAAATTTCCCTGCAGGGTCCTGGGACACAGCTAGGCTCTCTCCAAGCTGTAAGTTAATTCCCATTCCAGCCAGTCTTTTGCATTCAGCAGTGAAGGTCCAGAAAGGAAAACCAAGAGTGGGTAGGAGCTTCCTAAGAAGGAGTCAGCAGCTTTGAGAAGGTTCCAAAGTCAGTCTCTGGACTGGCCTCCTCGCCCTATTGCTGTCCCATCATGACTGCCTCTTGAGTTATTACAGGCAACAGGGGAGGCCTCTGGCAACATTTTAAAAGAAGCATTTTTTTTCCTTCTTCTCTGTCAGATACACTCTCACCCGTTAAGAGCTCTCTTCGCTGGTTTCTGGCTCTCTCCCAGCAGCAGGGGGCTCTAGCCGATGATGTTATACCTTACTCAGGCCTCCCTCATTCTGCACCATTGAAATTCAGGCATCTGTTGGAAGAAAGAAGCTAAACTTTCAGAACCGGAGGGTGATGCTGGCTAAGGGGCTCTTCAGTTCTCCAAGTGCTTCTGAGCCCACGCTATGATCTTGCACGTTCCACATCCTGGGAAGTTACCTCACTCTGTGCCAGGCACACGGGGACGCCTGATACCCGCACGGTCTTATTGAATCCCCACAACGATCAAAGAAATAGGTTCTATTATTAGCCCTATGTCCCATGGGGGCTGTAGCACAGAGAGGTTAAGTCAGTTGCCCAGACTCACAGAGTAGTGACCCCCCGCCCACCAGAGTCAGGATTTATTTTTTCACCTATCCTACCCACATGCTTTTTTGGAATGGCAAAGGGTGGGTCATTTTAATGCAATCTAAGTGAAGACATGGTATCATTTCACCTATTTCTGATTGTAACCCTAACAGATAAGAACGTAAAAAGAAAACACAACCAAAGTCCATTATCACCCTTAATAATATTAAGAGTAGTGTTCAACACCTAGTTCATAAGTGTTTTTATGGCTATATAAATCCCATGGACAAACCATGATTACTTTAACGAATCCGAAATTGATAGATATTAAGTTTGTTTCTAATTTAGGGTGACTATAAACTATATTGTTATTAACATCCCGGTAACTAAATCTTGACCTATTTCCTTAGCATTTTTCTCATGATAAGTTCTGAGAAGTAAAACTACTGTTATACTCATTTATAACCATAAATGGTTATACTCATTTAAAAGATTTGTATTCGTATATATAATTGCAAGACTCTTCCAGAAAGGCTCAATTTGCCAGGCCATCATCAGCATTTGAGTATCTCTTCTTCTGCATCTTCCAGACTGAGTATTAGACCTTACTGATGATCTTTTGGGCCATTATAATAGGTGAAGAGGGAATTGCATTCAGCTTGCATTTTTATGCTAACAGGAGGTAGGGCATTTTAATATGTTTACCAGCCACCTTACCTGCATTTCTTCTTTAGTAAATTGCCTGCCTAAACATTTTGCTTATTTTGAAAGAGATGCTCATCTTTTTCTTGAATTTTAAAGTCTCTTTTACATTAAGATGTGAATCCTTTGTCTATAGTATATGCTGCAAATACTTTCCTAGTTTGTTTCTAAAGTTTTGGTTTTCTTTTTATTTTAAGATATTCACAACTACCATTCTTTTCCTTTATGCTTGCTCCGGGGTCATTTTATAAAGACCCTTCCCAACTCAAGACCCAAGATTACACAGTCATATATATTTTATCCTAGTATTTTGTTTAACCTTATCATGTTTAATATATTTGGGACTTAACAGATATAAAATGTAACTAACATGTGGCTATTGCTTTCTACATTTTTATCCAATTTTTCCTAGACTATACATATATATTAATCTATCTGTAGACATAGATTTAATATATATATATACACCAAGATTACATATATTTTTCTCATGTTTACTATTGAGCATATGTTGTTTTCTTTTCCTTTTCCTTCTTTATTATCTATCCAGTCAACAATAATTACTGAGCTCCTACTATATTCCAGACACTGAAATTAATAGGTGCCGAAGTATCTTTGGGAACAAAACAGAAAAAAATCCCTTCGATTTAGAAGATTATACCACAGAAGGGGAGGGAGGCAATAAAAAGGAAACAAGTACATATTAAAGGGGAGCAGAATATGTCACCCCAACATATGTCTCTTTGGGCTATGAATTATTTTGAGCTGAAGGCAATCAAAACCTAGCAGACTCAAGAAAAACTTTTACTTCTCCCTTAACTGCTTAAACAAATTTAGATAGGTGGCCTGGCCCAGAGAGAGAGCTATTAGTAGACATAACTTTTTATCTGAAAGACTTACCTGCATGGCAGGGAAAACATCTGATTACCAAACAGCTCTTTTTGTCTTCCTGGTAATTTCCCTCCTCCCCTTGGAAGCCCCAGGTCCATCCTATTCCTTAGCTCAGGATGGCAGATAAGCTTTAATTGCCTGGCTGCCTTTGGGTGTCAGATTTTTATGGGACTCCCGAATGTACAAAATGAAATTTGTTTTTCTCCTGTTAGTCTGTCTTCGGTCAATTTAATTATTTGACCAGCCAAAGAATCTAGAAGTGTAGAAGGAAAAATTTTCTGCCCCAACAATATGCAACGGAATGTTAGTGGTTTGAAGAAAATAAAGGAAGATAAAGGGATAAGGGAGTGATGGGGTGATAAGGGCAGGTAGAATTACTTTAGGGAAGTCAAAGAAGGCTTCTCTGAGATGGCAATATTGGATCAGGACTGTGATTAGTTACAGCATTTGTGTTTTATTAGTCTTATAAAACAATGAGCCCTTGGATTTATTTATCAATTCTACGGGCTTTCTACTTTTTATTTATTAATTTCTGCGTGTGTATTTATTTAGTTCTTATTCTGTAGCTTCTGCGAAGCCCCTGGGGCATTGTGGATCACATATGAATAAGAAAGAGCTTGATTCCATCTTTGGCCAGGCTGGCAGTAATTATTATTCCCTTGGCTTAGAGAAGACACATTTTCCTGCAGGGCTTCAGGAAACAGCAAATTGAACAGTGGCTGTAGTCTGTACTCCCTCACTCAAAGGACTCTGCTCTCCAACTTTAATGAAAGGATTTACAGGTCATTATTTAATGGTTACTCTTCACTCTAGAATTTCCCTTTCCCTGGAAAGGAGAGAAAAAAGATTTCTTTTCCCTGACAGTTTTGGGAGGATCCAGCAGTCCGAAGATTGCAAGGAAGAAAAAACATTCTTTGAGCCTGAAGGTGGTACTTTTATGTGGTTGGCACTTGCTGAACCAAAACCCTTGCAGCTTTAATGCAGCCTGAAGCAGGGATCTATCTACAAGGAAGTGCTTTTTCATGCTAATTTTAAATTCAATATTCATACTACTAAAATGGAACAGAGAAGAATAACTTGCTGTAAAACAGCATTATTTCTTTTTGAAGCTGGAAAATTCATTGAAGTTCTGGCTCCCAGGCTAGGCTGGTCCATTTACTCCATTTGTCTTTTATGCTCACAGAAAACTCATTTGTCCATATTACTATTCAGGGTGATTTTTAAATTGCATAGCACCTATTCAGAAACTGAGAGGAAGCACAGGGACCACATATTAGATATGAGAAGTACCACAAATCACAGGAAAATAATGACAGACAGCCCTAAAAATCACCCATCAGAGAGCCACAATGAACCCAGGTACAGCCAAGGCTAAAGTCCAGGAGTACACTATTACTGCAGAATAGGGTCTTGGGTTATTTTCATCAATGGGCAGAGGGTTGTTTTTTTGCACATTAATACATAGCTGATTCATTTATATTAGATTATATATTAGTTTGTTAATTTGAGATGCAGATGAAAGCTTTTTTTTTTTTCAATTCTTGCATTATACTTCTTCACTGATTCATGTACTTTTTTTTTTTTTTTTTTTTTTTTGCGGTACGCGGGCCTCTCACTGCTGTGGTCTCTCACGTTGCGGAGCACAGGCTCTGGCCATGCAGGCTCAGAGGGCATGGCTCACGGGCCCAGCTGCTCCGCGGCATGTGGGATCTTCCCAGACTGGTGCACGAACCCGTGTCCCCTGCATCGGCAGGTGGACTCTCAACCACTGCACCACCAGGGAAGCCCGATTCCTAATCTTTTAGACTGTCATGGAAAATAATGCTGTTCTGGTCAATTTTTCTATTTTATACTCATCACACGAAAGTATCATTGTCACAATTCTTAAAATTTTTCCACGCATCTGACACTTCTTCACCTACTTAATAGGTTTTCTAAAGCTGATTTTCTTGTTCTGAGACAAGATTACTTCAGAATTTGCAGAAATTAACTTGGGGGAAAGTACTTAAGTCAATTCATAATGTAAGACCTAGTCTGAGGAGGCCATAAAAATACTTTCAAACCCACTTTAATGTGGTGGGGCTTTGACTCTTTCTCTCCTCAATGAAGGCTTATTGATCCCAGGTTCGGAGGTTTCTGGGACCAGTAGAGGATTCAACGACAACCAGCCCAAATGCTGATGTGAGTGCTAAGGACCTTCCTGGCTCCCATAACACTCTGCCACCAAGTGTTTCCCACCTGGAGGTTCAGCTTTGCTCCAAGTGGATCCTAACCCTGGCTGCACATTCAAATCACTTGAGAAACTAAAAACAACAACAACAAATGATGTCGGGCTGCTGTAGTGAAATCAGAACCCCAGGGAGATGGAGGTTGAACATTACGTTTTTATGTTTTAAAGTTTCCTAGCTGAATGCAGGTCATTTTTCAACACAGAGAACCATGAGCTAGAGAGTCCATTTACTGTATCATCAGAGGGAATTAGCAACCTCAAAGATGCTCTGATTTCTGGAACTCAGCATCCAGCCCACTTGATTTTGATCTTAATCTTGTGTCCAACTTCTAGTACTCTGTCTACTGCCTTATTTCTGTGACTTGGGTTGCACTTTCTACCTGAAACCCAATAATCCTTCCGAGATCTGACTCCATATAGTAATGTAACAGGAAAGGGCCAAATTGGACTACATGTTGGATCCGTTTCTTTTACTTTAACCTTGCTTCCCATTGCTTTTGTTCACTAAAAGGATACTGTCTATAGGGCTTCCCTGGTGGCGCGGTGGTTGAGAGTCCGCCTGCTGATGCAGGGGATATGGGTTCGTGCCCTGGTCCGGGAAGATCCCACATGCCGTGGAGCGGCTGGGCCCGTGAGCCATGGCCGCTGAGCCTGTGTGTCCGGAGGCTGTGCTCCGCAGCGGGAGATGCCACAACAGTGAGAGGCCCGCGTACCGCAAAAAATAAATAAATAAATAAATAACATAAAAAATAAAAGGATACTGTCTATTCCCCTGCCCCTCTGCCTGAATGTTAAACCAAAGTACCTTTGTTCAGGGAAGCATCCTGAACCTGTCCACCTGTGGATGGCTGCAAGAAATAAGAACTTAATACAACCCCTCCTGGAGGCTGGTCATTCCAGGGGATATTTGCAAAACTTATGGCCTTTTTACTTTACTTCCTCATCTCCTCCCCATCTCTCTGCTGTAAAAGAAACTGGCATCCAAACCCCGATAAGATGGTTTTTTGGAGACACTAATCTGCCATCTTCTCGGTCTGCTGGCTTTCTGAATAAAGTGGTATTCCTTGCCTCAGCACTTCATCTCCCAATTTATTGGCCTGTCGTGCAGCAAGCAGAGCGAGCTTGGACTCGGTAACTGTAATAATCTCCCCAGAACCTAACCTCTTCTGAGCTGGGTTATTGTCTTGCTTCTCAGTTTTCCCAGAAAACAAAATTCTGGACAGATCCATCACTAATCCAACACATTCTGCAGTTCCTGCCCAGGCTTCTCCATTCTCCGTGAGCCAGAAAGGAAGAGCCTTTTCCCTCAGACTCTACAGAGCTGGCCTTGCTGAGAGTTTATGCTACCTTGTACTCATCTTTGAGTTCCCACAGTGCTTGTACATTTTAGATTACAGAAGATTTTGAACAAATGAGGGACTTAATAATATATTCTTCTTCTTTTATGAAAAAACTGCAGAATAATTGAAATTGCTATTAGAATCAGAAACAGGAGATCCAAATATTACTCAGCCATAAAAAAGAACAAAATTGGGTCAAGTGTAGAGATGTGAATGGACCTAGAGACTGTCATACAGAGTGAAGTAAGTCAGAAAGAGAAAAACAAATATCGTATATTAATGCATATATGTTGAATCTAGAAAAATGGTATAGATGATCTTATTTGCAGAGCAGAAATAGAGACACAGAAGTAGAGAAACAGGAGATCCAGTCCAGTCCTGTCTTGCCACTAACTAGTTTTAAGTTCTTTAAAAATCCATTAACCTAAGCTCTGTGCTTAAGATTCTTTAACTGTTCAATATAATACAATCCATTCAACAGACATATAATTTTGTTGAAAAAGTTATGAATACTGTATATATAGAAAATAATTTTGTTGGCATTATGCTTGCTCCCTCTATATTCCTTTGGGTTTTGTGTGAACTGGAAACTACCACAGTGTGAAAAGCTAAGGCTGGAGAGAGGATGCTTTGTCACCATGTTGATGCTACAAATATAACCACCTCCAGGCAAAGTTGTGAAGTAAGAAAACTTGGTCACTTTTCTACATTAATTCTCCTCATTGATTGCATTCTCTTCAAGGAAGTTAGTGCTTTTATACTACCCTCTCTTGGAAGAAAGCAATCTGAAAAATTTATTTGGAGGACTTAGTGGATTATGTTTACTTTATGAAGAAGGCAAAAGTTAACCTGAAAAATGAATCTTTAGTTGTGAAATTTCAGCTATTAACAAGAAGAACTGGGGATATCTTATTATTTTCCTAGATATCTCTTTTATTATATACAAACACATGAGATAAGGAAAAGGACCCGTTGAAGCTGACTTGCCACAGATTGTATGTGAAATTTGACATATGTCTGACTCAAAATCTATTTTCTTCCCCTACATACCATGATAACAGTGGGTGTTCAGGCCATGTTTGGCTCCTGAAAATTGCTGCTTGATACAATTAAAAACAGAAGTTTTAATAAAGACTATTGGAAGATACAGTGATATTTGAGCTGCCTCTTACTATCAACACTTCTGACACCAAGCATGTGGGTTTTCTTTTCTTACACCCAACTAATTCTCCAACTTTCCAGATTCCAACTGAGTGGCTTACAATTCAGTTCAATTCTGACACTAACTACCTCGAGTTGATTCAGATCCCACAGATTAAGGGCTCAGTCCCAAAAGATGGCTCTCATTTCAGATGCCAATTGCAAGTCTGGGCCACCTGACTTTTAACTGACCAACTACAAATTGGGGGCTCCCATGACCCCCTCCTCCGGTTCAATACTTTACTAGAACTGCTCACGAAACTGCTCTACTTACTATTATCAGTGTATTATATAGGATGTAACTCAGAAACAGCCAAATGGAAGAGATACCCAGGGCAAGATATAGGGATGAGCTGCAGAGCTTCCATGACCTCCCTGGGTGCACCATCCCTTACTAAGGCCTCCCCAACCCAGAAGCTCTCTGAACCCCATCATTTAGGGTATTTATGGTGACTTCATTACATAAGCATGATTGATTAAATCATGAGTCACTGTGGATTAACTCAATCTCTAGCCCCTCTCCCCTCCCCAGAGATTAGAGGCAGGGGGCCAAAAGTTCCAACTCTTGCCTCACATGGTTGTTTCTCTGGTAACCAGTCCCTATAGTCCAAGAGTCACCTCACTAGCAAAAACTCAGGTTCTGAAAAGGGCTTCTGAGTAACAAAATATACTCCTCTTGATATCAGGAGGCCTCAGCCTGCAGTGGCTTGAAGCAGGGTTTCAGTTCCCGGGCAGTGACTGAGGTCAGGTCCCAGCTGTGAAAGCACCGAATCCTAGCCACTAGACGAGTGATCAGTGCAAGGCCCTGGCTCTACAGCTTTGCAGAAAAAGAATTCCCACAAAGACAAAAGTAGTGAAACAAGTAAAGTATTTATTAGGAGAAAAAGAGTACAGTACCTGTGGACAGACACAAGGATGGGCTCAGAGAGAGAGTCGCGTCCTCGTTGCTGTTTGAATCACTTATATGGGGCATTTCTTCCGGGTTTCCTTTGGCCAATCATTTTGATTTGACTGGTTCAAAGTCCGTATTTGGTATATCTCAGGATCTTCCCACGTGTCTGCATGCATCCCTTAGCCAAGATGGATTCTACCAAAGAGGCCTATGGGTAGATTTAGCCACTTAACATCATTCCCCTTTTGACCTCTAAGGAGCCCTTCTGCGCCTGTGTAGTCGGGGAGGTCTCCTGACTTTGAGAAGGAGGAATATGTGGTCTCTTATCTTCTGTCTGGGCAGGGCCCAGCCACCTCTCTCAATTGTCCTGTTATTCTTGTCTCAGAATATCGGTCCACAGGGAACTGAACTCCAACCGTTTGCCCCGTGGGCCCATCTATCTCACCTTTATCACTTAGGAAATTCCAAGGGTTATTAGAAGCTCTGGGTCAGAAACCATGCACAAGAACAAATACATATGTTAGTATTTATGTGTTTCTTAGCTATCTAATATATATCAAAGTGTGCTACCATTTTTATTGGTTTTCTATCTTTTATTAATGTGTCACTGATAAAGTTTTCAAGGGTTGTGCCCCAACTCCATTTTTTTCCATAAGGGTATTCCTTGCATGATTTTGCATAATGCTGTGACTTCTTGAAATGCAAATATCACATTAGAGCAGAACTGACTGAATTTAGAACAGTGCCTGGTACATGATAAGTTCAATAGATCTTAATTATTATGCTAAACCGATTGAAGGCCTGGGGGAAGAAATACAAGCACACATTTGAGGGACTGAAGAAGTTGTTTTTGAGAAGCAGGCAGGGAGGAGTGAAGAAGAAGAGTGAAGAGGAAGATAGAAGCAAGAAAAGAAGGGCCTGGTAAAATCTAAGAGGTTTAAACTTTATTCTGAAAGTAATGGGAGACCATTGAAAAGTTTTGAGAAGGGGATTCAGATGATCAAATTTTCCCTTTAGAAAGACCCCTCTGGTTTTATGTGAAAAATGGGTTGGGGAGAGACAGGTCTAGAGGCAGACGGAGGCTGAATCCGGCCTCTGTAGCCTGACACTGAATTAAATCTTGGAGACCGAGTTTGGAGTGAAGTAGAAAAGAATAGCTTTATTGCTTTGCCAGGCAAATGGGGCCACAGCGAGCTAATGACCTCAAAACTGTGTGTCCCGACGTGGAGGGGGTAGTGAGGAGATTTACAGTAATGGTTCAAAGAGGGCGTGATCAGCTCATGGACAATCTTCTGATTGGTTGGTGGGGAGGTAAATGGGAGTCGGCATCATAAACCTTCTGGTTCCAACCGGGTTTGGGGTCTACCTGCTTGTGGGCAGCATACCATTGTCAACCATTAAGTTCTCCCACTTAGTTGGGGTTTCAGTATCCGCAAAACAGCTCAAAGATATTGTTACGTGTATCCCTTGAAGGGGAACCAGGACCCTGCCCTGAGGCTGCACTATTGTTTCTCTTGACTCTTCCTTCCTTGTCTGCCAACCCCTCCCTTCCCTGATTAACAACACTTTGAACCTGCTGGTTGGAACTCAGAAAAGGTCTTGGAGGCTGAATGAAGTCTATTTCCTGTAATCAAGAAATGGGGGACACAGAAAGGCTTTTGTGCCCAAGAGCCCCACAGGGTCCTGCTCAGTTTCAAGATCAACTAGTTTAAGGAGGTTGTTGCATAAATATAGACAAGAAATAGTGTTGCATAGATTGAAGGAGTTAAAGCACACAACAAAATTAGAAAGTTAGGAGGTGAAATGATCAGGATTTGGTAGGAAGTCAGGAGGTGAGGAAGAAGTAAGAGTCAAGGATGATTCCAAGTTCTGGTGAGATTACAGGTTGCGCCACTTCCTAAGAAAATGGACTTGAAAGGGAAAAAACGGGGGGTTGGGAGGGAAGATGATGAGTTTTGAGTACACTGGGCTTCAACTGTGGAATTATCATGAAACCAAGAATCAGGTAGGATGGAAAGTCCTAGGCTCAGCAGCTCCCCAGTGCTCACATGGGACAGAGAATTTCAGATGGAATGAAAGCCCAGTGGATATTTTAATCTAATTATATTTGGCAAAACATGATTTTGTGCTTCTAAGGAGAAAGTATCTGGTAGAATCTGCAGTGAGATTCTGGAATCCAGTGTCTTTTATAAGTAAGAGTGTTTGGTTTTATTTTAGTCCATCCAGAGTTATGTTGTGAAAAGCTTTGATGAGATAAGTGTAAATGAATCTGAAACTGATGTAAATGTTTACATAGCCACTTAAAAACAAAAAGAAAAAGTGTTTAGGACAAAGTACACTCTGAATTTCTCTGAACCCAAAATATTTTTACAAAGGGTATGAAATGTGCAAAGAGAGCCAAACTGAGGTCCATCCATCTTTAATTATAACAGAGTCACATTAATAGAAGCCAAAAGACATAACCCAACCTGCTTCCTTGAATGGCAATAAAAATCCAATGAAAAAATCCATTTTTCTGTTTTCCACCTACATCAAACTCTAAATGGATGAAAAATACAGCAATTTCATTTCTTTTTAAAAGCGTTATTGTTTTTGGAATTTTATTTCTAATTGAGATAAACTTGTAGAATAAATTAGTAGACTCATTCCACTTAGCTTCAGTTTTCAACTACGTTTAGCAAATAAGGGAGTAAAGTGCAGCATTGCTATAATTATAGTCTCTAAATGTGTATGGTTCCAGATATACTATATCATTATACAGTATGTGCAAAGCTGAAATAAACAATGGGCTTTCTGAACCCGATGCCTACAAAACAACTAATTGCAATTTACCTTTGTTCTACTTGTGGGGCTTGTCTTAGTATATGCCAACTGACTGCTTATGTTGTATAAAACATTTTTTTTAAAGATTTACTTTTGTCATATCTGAAAAAAAATACTGTAGTCGAATAAAGATATATTGCAGCTAACTGCATTTGTTTTTGTGATAGCATGACATGAAAGTGGAGATTTAAATTTTTAAGAAATAATCACTGTCTGCCAAACTGATAGGGATCAGACATTTACAAATATTGATATTTTTAAAAATTCTGTCCTTGGAACTGGTTCTTATTTGAGGATTTTAAGTGAAGAAAAAAATCTATTCTCAACTTGACTTTAAATCATTTGCAGGGAAAAGAAGCCATGAACTGCAAATTTCAAAAGTCTTTGGAAGGACAGAATAAGACAGGAGAACCGGTAGCAAAGCGTGAGCAGAGGTGGGCTCCAAGAGCTACACATGCGCACAAAGAAGCAGAGACTGGACGTGGCCACAGGCAAGGTGGACACAAGTAGGGCTGTGCAGTGAGAACCTTCTCATATTTGAATGGTAGGAAGTCCGGTTATTCATCAACTGTTTAGAGGTCCAGCCTAGGAATGAGAAATTGTTCATTTTTGTTTTGTCATTCATGTCTAATGGAGAGAGTTCAGGCAAGTGTCAGCTGTGTGTGTGTGTGTGTGTGTGTGTGTGTGTGTGTAGCCAGGGATGCTGTGGGTTGGGTTATAAGATATGACTAAATTCAAAACCACAGGATATGCAGTAGAAACAGTGTATGAACAGCAGTAAGGCTTTCTCTAGAATGTGACCAGTTGTACTGTGGCTGAAGACCACGTAGTCTACAGTGATTAAGAACTTGGGGTCTGTAGTCACTTCTTGGAGCAAAATTTGCCTCTCATTTTTGTGAACATGGGCAAATCACCTTACCTTTCAAAACCTCAGTCTCCTCACCTGTAAAATGGGAATAATCATAGCACCTATCCCATAATACTGAGAACTCAGTGACCGTCTGGGCAGAACAAAAGTCTTTTGTTCATGGATAACTGCTCAATTTCTTTAACTTTTTGAGGAGACAGAGGCTGGGCTTTCCTGCACTACTAGTTTGGTGATGTCACTTTCTCCCTCTGAATTTTGGCAACCTTCGGGCTCAAACCTTGACTTTGATTTTCGATTACTTTGGTCTGCAGCAAAGATAACTGTTTGGTTTTGTTTTTTTTTCAGTACAGCCTTAAAAATCAAAGAAATTACCTGGCTTTCTTATTATGCCTGAGGCTGGGAAATGAAGACTTTGAACTTGTGTTCTTTCTATACACTCTTCAGCTTAGAGGCAACCAGACTACCCCATAGTCCTTGTGTTCCATTTACTTGAAGGCTGTTGACAGCAGACACTCCTAGAATCAATTACTGCATCAGCTGGGATTCTAAGTCACCAAGAACAGGACTCACTGTGGCTAGTTCAAGCAGGAAAGTAATTTATTAAATCATGTTAGGAGTTCCCAGATTCTGACGATGAACCAGGGGAGCAGCTTGAACAACCATGAGCAGCTGCTCCAGTGAAGATCTGACTGGGGCCACCATGAAGCACGGTGTCACAGCCCACACCATGATGCTGATGAGGGGTGATCCCACGAGGACCACTTATCTGTTGTCTCCCAAGCAGGATTCACTACTCTGCCTGAGATGCTTTAAAGCCATCTCCTCTCTTCAAATCACTCTTTTCTGTGTCGGAATCTCCAGTGTGTGTTTGGTGTCAGTCTCACCTTATCGATGGTGATGGTATTGGCTAGAAATGCCTGGGGGCACTCACTGGGGCCTGATCTACTCAGGAGGAGCCCCCACAGACATTTCCTAGACCAGAGCCAATGTTGTGTCTGGACCAGCTCTTGGGGTTCTCACTATGATTGCAAGACACCCTCTGCAACAACCATGAGGGAACTTTGGAAGAACAAGGTATATTACTCACACGTCCTGGAGGGTACACAGCATGCCTGAGACTACACAGTGAGGTCATGGGCAGAGAGAGGAAGAGAGATTATGGGTCTAGGGTTCTACTTATACTGGGGTCAACGGTGGGGTGCCTAGGGTTTTGAGGCTTCAATCTTCATTGCTGAACCTAAAGCATAAGAGCAGGAATTAAAGTGTGGAAAGGGAAAAGGAAGCTGTCAAATGGTCCATAACCTAGGTCAACCAGAGCTTTCTAAAATGGGAACCTGCATAGGTGGAGCAGTCTGACTCTTTATAGTTGTGTAGCTGACAGTGTGTTTATTTGAGATAGATGTCTTTGAAGTGGATGCCTCAGCAATCAAAAGCTTAGTGTCAAGAGCTTACAATATAATAAAAAAGCTAACTGTCAGGTGTTTACACTGCAGGGTGCATGTGATTGGAGGAGCTTATGCCACAAGCATGCACCCTGGTCCCAGGGACACAGGGAAAAGATGTTGCTTTTACCTTGGGCAAGTGGGATAAGGTGAGAAATTCTGCAAACATTAGGCAGACATTGAAAAGGTATTAGACAGCCACAGACTTGAACCAATATCCACAGCCAAGACCCAGCTCAAATGTCTCCTCCTCAAAAGACTCTCTTCTACCACCTAATCTAACCTGGGCCCACCTCCAGGTTACTCTCCATGACATATTCACTTCTTTTAAGGCATATATCGCATTCTCTAACTATCTCGTTGTGTACTTATGTGCTCTTTTCTTGTCTGCCACCTAATTAAAATAATAAAGCTCTATGAGAGCTTAGCAGAGTGCATGGCAGATGGTCAGTGCTCCGTAAATATTTGTTCAATTAATGTAGCTGTACAATAAGCTATAACTAATAAATGATTATAACATGGTTTTCATTCTTCCCAAGGCTATATGCTGCAGGGGCCACCAATGTAGTGAAGCCAGTGGTCCAGTCTAGGGCTGGGTTCTGGGTTTCCTGCCCCTACCTCTGCTTCAACCAAAGTAACTTTGGGTTATGGGGTTCTTGCATAAAATCTCATTTGAAAATAAGTTTAAATTCCTAAATAATATGTGAAAATGACAGCTCTAGCTCAAGTTTCCATCAACTCTAAATTGCATTACCCTGTGAGAATGGCCCTGACTGCTATTTCCTCTCCAAACGAAAAGACTCTCTGCAAAATATATCTCAAACTGTCCACTGTCCATCTGCTCCCCCCCAACTTCATCCCTGCCCCTCTTCAATTCCTCTTCCATACAACGGTGAGAATACTATTTGTGTAATGTAAATGAGATCATAGCATTCCCCTGTTAAAAACACTTTAGTGGCTTCCCACTGTGCATGGAACATGCAGAATTCTTGGTGCGACCACAAGCTCTCTGCCTGGCCTGACCACCCCCTCCAGCCTCACCCACCTGCAGCTACTCCTTATAACCACATTAGCCTCCTTCTGCTCCTCCAGGATGTCAAACTCTTTCCGAGCTCAGAACCATCCCTACAGGCTCATACCTCTTCTTGGAATCCTCCTCACTCCTGTTTGCAAGGTTGATTCATCATCTGTCAGGTCTCGGCGACAAGGTCTTCTTCCCAGAAAGCCCATTCTGGGTTGTCAGGTCCATAGTTAGTACTCCCCTCAGAGTCTTTCTTCTAGCACCTGTGCCTTTTTTACTGACTTCACCACAATTTTAGTACTATGCATTTATTTTTATATAGATATGTATGTACATATATACGTATATTTTGTTTCCTTGTTCAATGTCTAGTCTCTCTGCTAATTTATAAGCTCTAAGATAGGAACTCTGTCTACATTGCTCAACAGAGCCCAAGAGAGTGCTGGCTGGGTATACTAGGCAGTCAGAACATATTTGTTGAATGAATGCAAGAAGTAACGAGTTCAAATTACAGAAAGTAGAATTACCTTTAAAGTGGGACAGTTTATCAAAGGAGTATCTGAAATATCCATCAGTGAAAGACTTAACTTTGGAAAAGGGGTCATATGAATCCAAAATCCAAATATTCAATTTTTAAATCCCTGGATTAAATACATTAATGAAAATAGTGTTTCATCACCTCTACTTATAAACCACTTTGACTCAGCTTATCACTGAAATCGTCATGGTTTTCATGGAGCATTTTTTTTTATCACAGGTAATTGTGTATTTAGTGCCCATGAGCCCTCTGTAGATATGATAGCTACACAGAATGGTTAGGACTCATATTTGGATTTCTTCATTGTCAGTGAAGCAGTAAATAATAGAATCTTTAAAATAACTTGTTTATTTAGCAATGATTTCTTGACACTGCAAATCATAAACTATGTCCTCCGTGGGTTAAATCATTTACATGAGAGTGTTTTGTGGCAGGAATGGGAGATAGATGGCTCTAATGTATTCAAAAGTATTGCTTAAGCCTTCTCCTCTAACTAGGGATGGTTGTTCCTCCAATCAGAATTCTGCAAAATTTCTCCATCTGCTGGAATACCAGCTTCTCACCTGGTCCTCACAGCCTCTCAGAACTTGGAGTTCTCTGTCTTTCCAAATTTGTTATCTTTCAGCTCTCCTACATTTATCTGGCATTTCAATCCATGTACAATAAAAACACTCATAGGTTTTAGAACAAAAAGGGACTGAATAGCAATCCCGTCAAACCTCTTGTTTAATAGAGGAAAACAACTGAGTCCCAGTGAGGTTAACTGATAAACATAGAGTAGACACTTAGCCTTTTGTTAACTGAGTAAAGTTTCCCAAGATTATATCCTTATATAGTGGAATAGTTGAAATTAGAAAGAATCTTCTGAGCATTTACCCAGCATTCAAATTTCTATCATAGTCATGATAATAAAAAACATTTTTTGAGTACTTACTATGTGCCAGACACATGTAGGAACAAATTTAATACTCTCAATGGCCTTATGGAGAAGGATACTATTCTTATGACTTATTACAGTCAAGGAAACTGGGGCACAGAAGAGTTTAAAGTAATTTGACCATAGTTGCACAATGAGTAAGTAGCAGCACAGGAATTCGATCCCCAGAGCCTGTACATATAATTACTGTGTCATGCTGACTATAAATGCTTAGTGATATTCTGCATCTCCCAAGGCCTCAGCACCTTCTTTCATATCATTCCCTCCAACTGGAATGTTCTTTGTCTGATTTTTATTTTATTTTATTTTATTTATTTTATTTATTTATTTTTGGCTGCATTGGGTCTTTGTTGTTGTGTGCGGGCTTTCTCTAGTTGTGGCGAGTGGGAGGTACTGTTCATTGCAGTGCGCGGGCTTCTCATTGTGGTGGCTTCTTCTGTTGAAGAGCACAGGATCTAGGTGCATGGGCTTCAGTAGTTGTGGCACACGGGCTTAGCTTCTCCGCAGCATGTGAGATCTTCCCGGACCAGGGCTCGAACCCATGTCCCCTGCATTGGCAGGCGGATTCTTAACCACTGTGCCACCAGGGAAGCCCCTTTGTCTGACTTTTAGCTTCCTTTTTCCACCTAGCATCATTCTTCATGGACCACATTAACTATTATCTCCTCCATGGAGCTCTTTTTAATTAACCCCTAAAATATGTTATTACTCTACTGTTAGCCTTCATAACACTTTGTCCCTATATTATGGGCTTAGTACATTGTGCCTTGATTTATAATTAATTTTTGCATTTGCCCTATCCTCACTTGCTTGATAATGAGTACCCAAAGATGACAGCTGAGACATTCATTTGTGTTTGGTTCAAGTTGTGTATTATAAAGCCCCTGCTATGCTATATTAGGAGGTCAGAAAACAGGCTGATAAGACACAGTCTCTACCCTTGAGGCACTTACAGCTTAGTAAATGTAACTTTATGTTCCTGGCAGTACTTATACATTTATTAGTATCCAATACGGCTTGATTGAATTTAATTGAAAATTGGCTTACTGAAAAGAAGAACAATTAAAGAGGATGCAAATGAGAACAGATTGTTTTACAAAAGAGCTAGTGCTCTCCTCTTTATAAAATTTTATTTATTTATTATTTATTTATTATTTTTTATTGTCATTGAATTACAATGTTGTGTTAATTACTGCTGTACAGCAAAGTGACTCAGTTATACGTATATATGCATTCATTTTCATATTCTTTTTCATTATGGTTTATCATAGGATATTGGGTATAATTCCCTGTGCTATACAGTAGAACCCTGTTGTTTATCCATTCTATATATACCAGTTTGCATCTGTGAATCTCAAACTCCCAATCCAACCCTCTCCCACGCCCTTCACCTTGGCAACCACCAGTCTCTTCTCTATTCCCTGATTCTGTTTGTTTCATAGATAGGTTCATTTGTGTTATATTTTAGATTCCACATATAAGTGATATCATATGGTATGTCTTTCTCTTTCTGACTTATTTCACTTAGTATGATAATCTCTAGTTGCATCCATGTTGCTGCAAATGGCACTATTTCATTCTTTTTTAATGGCTGAGTAGTATTCCATTGTATAAATGTACCACATCTTTATCCATTCATCTGTCAATGGACATTGTGGTTGTTTCCATGTCTTGGCTATTGTGAATAGTGTTGCTATGAACATAAGGGTGCATGTATCTTTTTGAAGTATAGCTTTGTCTGGATACATGCCCAGGAGTGGGATTGCTGGATCATATGGTAATTCTATTTTTAGTTTTCTGAGGAACCTCCATACTGTTTTCCACAGTGACTGCACCAACTTACATTCCCACCAACAGTGTAGGAGGGTTCTGATGGTGTATTTTAATTCTGCCAACTTTTGCTCTGTATATTTTTTTTATTGGAGTATAGTTGCTTTACACCGCTGTGATAGTTTCTGCTATACAGCAAAATGAATCGGCCATATTGATACTATGTATAAAATAGACAACCAATGAGAACATACTGTAGAGCACAGGGAACTCCACTCACTTGGGTCACCACAGTGATAATGCTCTTCTGAAATGAAGCAGGAGACATTTATTCTTGGTAGGGCAGGCTGGGTGTGGCAAAGCAAGAGAAGGGAGCACCGCTAGCCCAGGTTGCTCTTTGGCACGTGCATCGGTAGCCTGCACACCAATGCCTGGGGCATCACTGTCAGACAGACATAAAAACCCAGAGGTCTCCTGTGAAATGAATGTGCAACAGGGGCTTTTCATAAACAAACCTGAGTAAGAGGATTTATGCAGTGAACTCTGTGGGCTGAAGACTCATGTATCAGTGCATGAAACCCCACACTAAGGCAGGCAGCAGAGAATGATGAATGTATCTGATCATCTCACACTCTGTGACACCCGACCTTGCTCTTCACTGTCGCCTCAGTGTGCATGATTATGGGAGACAGACTTTAGAAATAATGATGAAAGGCCAATTATATCCTATCTACTCTGAAGTCACTCATCTTTGGTACCGAGGTATGGGGTGCAGTGGGGAGGTCGGGAGATGGAAAGGGCTTCTCTGTGTTTCCTATCTGACCTTGCTTTTTGACCTTGCTTTGTGTTTTGTTTTAAAAGCCTGGACATCACGAGTTCATAATAGACTCTATCCTACAAAAGGTAGGGAGAATATTGTATTCCCGATTATTTGATGAGAGCTATGACATTTGATTAATGACTCTGGCCTAGCCTAGGATAATTCCAAAACAGGTTAGGAGCACTCTTGAAATTGCCCAAAACTAAAAGTGTAAGGTAGGCAATGGCCAACTCAAAACAAATATTCTGCACGTTTGGACCTTGAAGTGAGAGTATGGAAAGGAGAGAGGGAAGTGGGGGAGGAAGGGATGAGGAAGAAGGACGAGGAGGTAGAGGGGAGGAGTCTGATGATTCCTTTGGTGATCCATTCCCTCCCTGAAGAGTCTCCCACGTCTTCTCAGAAACCTGACGCTCAAGACTGTACCTTCTTTCTCTTGCACGTGCGACCTCTCCTTCTTAACTGGATCCGTCCAATTGTCCTTTCCACACGCTCCTTCCCTAACATCCATTTCATGGGGTCCCCACTCCATTTCCAGATCCATGTTGGGCAGCTGATGAAAAGCTTTGGGATAAACTCCAGAGAGGAAGGAAGGCTGACTGACTGCTGTGGAGGAAGAGAGGGGGTGGATATGCTGGGGAGGGAATATATACTTCATTCTGACAAGAGTATTCATGTAATCACACCCTGTAGAGATCACAGAATTTGGGTGATTTATTATTTATTTATTTATTTATTTATTTATTTATTTATTTATATTTATTTTTTCGTGTGTGGTACACAGGCCTCTCACTGTTGTGGCCTCTCCCGTTGCGGAGCACAGGCTCCGGACGCGCAGGCTCAGCGGCCATGGCTCATGGGCCCAGCCGCTCCGCGGCATGTGGGATCCTCCCGGACCGGGGCATGAACCCATGTCCCCTGCATCGGCAGGTGGACTCTCAACCACTGCGCCACCAAGGAAGCCCGGGTGATATATTTTTAAAGCACAGTAACCAGCACACACATGGGGGAATGAGAGAGATTCCCCCAGCAATCTCTAGATGAGCTAATCTAGTTGTGGCCTCAGTCTTCACACTTGAAACTCTTTTTTTTTTTTTTTTGAAGCCAGCAATAATTAGGGACCCTCGATGAAAGAATAATTTACTTTGAAAAGAAGTGAAATAATGTTGAACCCTTAATTTTTAAGGTTTATTGATGGTATTTTTGCAAAGAAGTTGAGAAAAGTGGTACTCTTTACTCAGTCCTAAATCAGTTTTTTTCTTGTCACCTTTGGGTATTGGCCTGTGACCTCAGTCCAATACCATCAGGTCTTCACAGATCTTTGAGCTCATTCATTTTTCGCTCTTATTCAAAAGTCCATAGCTGATCCTCTGGAAGTACGTAGTGTCTGCCAGAGCTCCTCAAGACACCTAAGACAACCCGGCTTCTCTTTTTCATTAGCAGCAGGCCCTCAGTTCACACCCCACCTTCCGTGATTGATTTCATAACCTCCACCCCACATGCGTTCTGTCTTTTCCTCAGAGATCTGGAATCTTACAAAATATTTACTTCTCTAGATAGGCTATTCCATAACCACCCATCACCAAATTTACTGGGAGCATGTACCTCTGGTTACCTACACACTGCAGTCATTTCTGTACATTTATTACATGTTAAGGAGCAGGAAAAGACCTGAGAACTGATACAGCCCTGTGACAATCAATGTCTTAGGACAGATGGCTGTAAGGAAATACCATAGACTGGGTGGCTTAAACAGCAAACACTGTTTCTCACAGTTCTGGTGGCTGGACATCCAAGATCAAGGTGCTGGCGGATTCAGTATCTCATGAGATCCGTCTTTCTGGTCTGCAGATGGCTGTGTCCTCACATGGTGGAGAGAGAGGAGGAGAGCAATCTCACGTGCCTTCGTATAAGAGCACTGATCCCTTCATGAGGGGTCCACCCTCACAACCTAATACTTCTCAGATACCATCGCATTGGGCGTTAAGACTTCAGCCTAACAACAACAACAAAAATCTGAATTTTTTGGGAGGAGGATGGACACAAACATTCAGTCTGTGGCCCTCAAAAAAGACAAAACTGCCCACTCCTGGGAAGTGTGTTGGAAATTTGTAGAAGTCTTTTGGATGGTCACAAAGGTTGGGATTTAGTGGGGATGTTAGACACGCTGCAGTGCAGAACCCGATGAAAGCTTTCCCCGCATGCTATGCAACTTTTTCTTTTTCTTCTTTTTTTTTGACAACAAAGTGGGATTTATTGGTGAGCATGAGTAAAGAGGGGACAGTGCCAGGGTTCTCATGAGTGCAGGGCCCGCCATTTGTCCCGAGGGCCACGATTAGGGCTGTGTTTGATCCCATAGCCATCTGGGATGGGCCCCTTTTTGCCACCATGTTTTCAAATTCATCTGCATTAAACTTAGTCTATTCCCACTTCTTGGAGATGTGGATCTTCTGGCGGCCAGGGAACTTGAACTTGGCCCTGTGGAGGGCCTCCATCACATGCTCCTTGTTCTGCAGCTTGGTGCAGATGGACATTATGACTCGGCCAAGGTGGACCCTGGACACTGTGCCCTGGGGCTTCCCAAAGGCATGGCGCACACCTGTCTGGAGCCTATCAGCTCCAGAGCGGGATGCTACCTTGTTGATGCAGATGACGTGGAAGGGCTGGAGCTGCACTTGGATGTGAAAACCATCTTTGCCACAGTTTTTCACCAGGCGTTTGTTGGCACAAATATGAGGCAGCCTCCAGGGCTTCAGAGGAGAGCTGCTCAAACTCGTCTGACACCATGTGGCCACAGAGGGGGAACTCAGCCACTTTTGCCTTCTTCCGCCCCAGGTTAAGAAGATACGGCTCGTAGCATCAGGTACCCCTCCGCAGAAGCAGGACTTTGGGTACCGCTTGTTCTTAGAATACCATTAACACCGGCAGGGCGGTAGCACCAGGATCTTCAGTGGCACGCCGAAGGGAAAGAGCTATGCAACTTTTTCAAATGCATCACTGGACATTCATAGGATTGTTTATAATTATATATTCATAGGATTGATTCTAGTTTACCTAGAAACAGAAAATGTATTTTACACTGAAATTGCCAGATTATGGAAACTGAGAATATACTTTGCTTTCTTCACAAATTTCTTCAATGCACCTTGATCTGTTGGTCTGCATTTGTAGATGTTGCATTTACAATGGTTCTATGGATAGATATCCTTGACAGTGTTGTTGTATTATCTAGAGTAGTTGCCTCTGAAATAAATATTTTGTAATTAATTATAAATTATATAGTTTTCATATTAGAATTAAGACACTTGATCAGTTTTTTAACTGTGTCTGGAGATCAATTTTATTATTAACAATTTCACTGCAAGAGGGCATTGCAAAACATTTGTTAATAAAGTGTATACTAGTTCTACATCCATTCATGAATGTTCCACCATTTATTTGTAAGTCCCTTACTGATTTAGGTTATTTCTAACATTTTACTTTTACAAATAAGGTTGCTATGAAAAAGTTTGTATCCATCATTTCATATCTTTACAGGGTGTAAAATTTTTATTAATTACTAATTTTAAAAATCTAGAAAACTTTCATGTAAAAATCTAGGTTTCTGTCTTATAAAAATGTAATATATAGCCAACCTGGGCTCTTTCCTACCTGGTGATAATAATCTGTAACTAAGAAGTAGCTGCCTACTTTTGACAAGGTATATTAGTCTGATGGAGCTGTCATAACAAACTGGGTGGCTTAGATAACAGAAATTTCTCTCTCCCAGTTCTGGAGACTAGGAAGTCCAAGATCAAGGTGCCAGCAAGGTAGGTTTCATTCTTAGGCCTCTTCTATGGCTTGTAGGCCATCTCACTGTGTGCTCACACGACCTTTTCTTTGTGTAATTGGGAAGAGGAGAGAGAGAGAGCTCCCTCTGGTGTCCGTTCTAAGGATGATAATCCTATTGGATAAGGACCCCACCCTTATGACCTCATTTAAACTTAATTACCTCCTAAAGATCTTACTTCCAAATACAGTCACATTGGGTGTTAGAGCTTCAAAATACAAATTTGGGGGCAGGGGGGACACAATTCAGTACAGAGCACAAGGCATGTACTCTCCAACTGGCCACCGTCTCCACTATTCTTTATGGTTTCCCTAACACTGAGGAGTATCAGTTTCCATTCGTCATCACACATGGGCTGGTGTATTTCTTCTACCAAATATAAGAGGAAATGAAATAGTCATTATGTATAGGTCTCTTTCAAAAGTGAGAAAATGCAAGAGAGATTGAGAGAGGCAAGAGTTTCAAGCAAATGGGAGATAACATATTTTGGTGGAAGTATTCTTACATGTTTATAGACGAACTGAATGCAACTTTGTCAAAGAATAAATCTTAAGTACCCATTAGGAAACAAACCACTGGAACTGCTCAGACCCAGGCTGCTTTACATAGGCAGGTCATCTGCTTGGTCCTGTGGCAATAAAATCCTGAGCATGCATTTGTTTTTTTTTTTCTGCTCCTAGACATTGCTTCAGGTCTGTGGAATCACTACTCTTTGGGAAATGGATTGCCACACTCTTTCTTTATGCATTGCCAACATCATTGCATCTGTTTTCCAGTCTCGTATATACTCTGCAGTGTAAGTGATGGAGGCCAAGTTCTTATGCAGCTGAGACGGAGCTGGCTGCCCTGTCCAACTGTGCAGCTCAGAAGGAAGCCGGGATATTTGTTGTTTGTTCATTTCCTTTCCAAAACACGAGCTTGTTGCTTGCTGCAGTGCAACAGGCTATGAATTCAAAATAGAACAGTTCCGTGGGTTACGTTTCAGATGAATGTTCACTTTTGACCAGTGACCCTGGAAGATCTAAAGCCACACAATGGGGGAAGGGAGCACCTAGGAGAAAACAAGTTCCTTTAGAACTTCCAGAATTTCCAGTCAGAAATTCTGAGAATAATCATCTTTCTAGAGGCAAATCAACCCTCTTTTCAAAGTAAATAAAAGGGATGTTTATTAGAGTATATGCAAACGCAGAAAGCAACCGTTTTAAAGTGAAAAGAATGTGAACATGTTTTTTTATGTTCCAAGTCCAAGATTTCTTTTTTACTCTTGGCATGCCACACAGAACGAATAACCTTTCTTTGTTTGGATTGATTTGTAGCAAAGGTACAATTCCAACTTTAGGGAGGCTTGTCTTTTGTTCTGGGGGAAATGTTTTCCCTTTGCTGGTGTCATTTAGCTATTGCAACAGTCTCAGGGCCACGCCCCTTCAAGTGTGAGAAGATTTGCCACAAGTCTAAGGAAAAAAGTACCAGCCAGGAAGAAATGTTTGTATGTTGGCTGACATTATGGTGTAGTAACTACTTTTTCTTGCACTGCTTATGAAGCCTGGGACATCATCTCAAAGCAATTACTAAACACATATATAGTTCACCAAGTGCTTTATACATTTTACCTCACTTAATTCTCCAGCAATCCAATGAAGATTGAAGCTATAAGAGATTACTATTGTCCCAAGATCCAGAGCTGTAAGTGGCAAACCTGAGAGTCTATGTCAGACCTCTTTGTTCATTCCTTTTCTTTTTTTTTTTTTTAATTGTGGAAATGACACAATGTGAGATCTGCCCTCTTAACACATTTTAAGTGTACAATATATTATTGTTGATTATAGGTGCAATATACAATATAATAGATTTCTAGAACTTGTTCACCTTGCTTGTCATTCCTTTCATCACATTCAGTAAACACTGAGTTGATGATGTCTGTCTAACCCCAAAGCCTATGCTTCTCACTCTGAGATACTCTGCCTTTTAAATATTACTTTAGAAAGTCAAACCGAGACAGGCTGGGACCTGGGACCCTTTGCTGGGACCTGGGGCCCTTTGCTGCAGTGTTTGCACCTGGACCTACCTCTCCTCCAGCAACAAAATACAAAGAAACTGTATGAGACTAAAAATAACTCCGTGCGTGCACAGTTGGGACAAATTCTGGACAAAAGATACAAAGTAGCCAAAAAAACCCAACTGCCACTTTTGAAGAGCCTGGAGCAAAAACAGGGTGTCGTGAGCAAAAGCAGGGTACTGTGCATGCCCCCTGCATGCAACACAACCTAAGGGGTGAGCAAAACTCCTAAGCCACCCCTCCGGTCAGACCCCTGGACACACCCCTACCCTGACCCCATATAAGAAACGAGCTCGCTCCCCACTCAGGGAGCGAGCAAGCCAGGGAACCTGTTGTTTGTTCTCACTGCCCTCTGTTGCAGCCGGGGCCCCAGTAAAGCCTTGCCTGAATTTCTTGTCCGGCCTCTAGTCAATTTCTATTGATTGGGGAAGGCCAAGAACCCCGGTCGGTAACAAAACTACATCAAAATATTATTTCAGCTCCTTCACAACGTAGTATTGTACAGGTGAGAGCTAGTGGAGTCACTGGCGCCAAAAGTCATACACTGTGAAGCGATCTAAACAGGTCAAGCTAGGAAAATTCCCTTTAAGTCCATTTCTTGGGAATGGAGATCACCCATATAAATACAGATTACTCTTACACCTACCACTGGGGAAACATGTTTGTCCCATGGCATCCTTTGGTCCATTTGCAAATTATGAGAGAGAAGGCAAGGCAAGCAAAAAGAAACAATATGTTCATGGATTCTGTGCAAGGTGCTAGTGGATTTTGTTTGGATCTATTTTGATTTTCTCTAGGCTGTCTTCCTGCTTTTAGGAAGCCAAAAAAGAGCAGAGAAATTCAACATAAAATTTAAAATGGGTGAAAACTTGTGACTCTTAAGTTAATAAGACCAAAAATACATTTTTAAACGAAAAAGATTGAGCTTACATTGGGCTCAAGCCCACTCACTTTCTTTAGCAATACGAAAATTGAGAGATGTGGGGTACATTCTTCCATTACTCTTAGGTTGCAATCTTAGTACTATATACATATAGATATTTCTTTGTATTTCGGGGTCACTTTTACGATTCCCTCTAAGAATGTTAAATTAAAAATTAAGCCTTTGTAGATAAGTGAAAGCAGATCACCTTACAGGAGAAAATCTATCCAATGACATAACAGTGAATTGACGCATACAATTTAATGTAACAATGACTGTAATGACAAACTCTTTTCCTCCTTAAGTATGGAAACAATGGTGTGCAAAAGCATCTGGATCCTTCTTACATGATAGGAGTAGTGGGAAAACAGGTAAAAGGATAATCATTCTTCTGTTAGGACACAGTAACATGTTTAGTTTCTGAACATTGTACATGTGTGTGCCACGAAGAAAGAAGAGGGGGCTTGACTTCTGGGAGATTTCCTTTCTGATTTTCTGGAAAGTCTTAAATTCGGATATTAAGTTCCATAGCAATACTATGTCAGATGACATAAAAATTGGCATGACCAATTTTTGGATTAAAATAAAAGTCCACAGTTATCACTGACTTTGCCGTGCTTGAAGCATGTGCAGAAAGTGGAACAGAATCTCCTTGCTGGCAAAGAAAGAAGTTTCCATTCTCCACCTTTCCCTTGTAAGAGGAAAGGATGCTGAGGATGCAACAGCAAGGAGTCTAGAATAGAAAACCAGCACTTAAAGAAATATATGCTCATTATGAAAAGTTTTGAAAACGGAGAAAAATACAAAGAAAAACATTGCCAAAAATTCACCTTCCAAAGATAACTGCGATTTTCATGTTGGTTCTTTCCTACCGGTCATTTTACAATGTTCTTCACATTTTTGATAGATTTTATAAAATCACTTTTATCTTTCTGTTTGTTTCAAAACTAACATGTGAATCATAAAGAATTTATAGAAAACAAAGAAACAGAATGGAAACAAACCATTGTCCAACAGTTAACATTTGAGGGTGTATCAATTTTTCCATACTATATATTGAGTACTTATGTGCTTCAGGCCAGTCTTCTAAGCACTGGTCATGCACTAACACATTTAAAGTGTACAGTTTTGCAGGAAGGTATGTATGGTTATTTCTGAGGTTTGAAAATATGAGGCTCGGGAATGAGCAAGGTCAGTGAGACTGAAAAGCCTTTGCTCTTATCTGACTGTCCATGCTACACCAGAGCAGCTTTCAACTCCTTTTTAAATCACCTAAATACATGTTATTTATTGAAATGGAATTATTTCCATTACTATTTGTAAATTCTCTGTTTTAATTTAAAAATCCATTAAATATTCTTTTACAGATTCACTTTCAATGACTATAGTGTTTCCGTTTATTGAAATACCATAAGTTATTTAGTGATTCCATATTGTTAGATATTTTGGTCAGTTCTAATTGCGTTAACAAATGATGCTAGAAAGGAATCTGTAATTCAAAAATGATAATTTCACATCTATAACTTGTAGAGTTATAATTCATAGATGTGATATGCCAGCATGAAAGGACATAACAAAGTTTGTAGAATTTTGACCAAGTGTTGCCAAATCCCTTTCCAAAGAGATTGCACCAATTTAAACCTGAATCGGTGATGTGTGAGTATGCCTGCCTCTCCACCAAAATGGCGCATTAGTGTTAATGTTTCCCAATGTACTTTTTGCATTTATTTATATAGGGTTGTAAATTTTTATTATGTATTCGTGTCCTCTGCCAATACTTCCACTGGAGCTTCTGTGGTTTTAAGAGCTCATTTAATCCTCCAACAATGAAGAAGTGGAATGAAGGTGGAAGTTATTAAGTAACTGTCCCACGATCCCAGAGCTCTAAGTAGCAGAACTGAGACTCTAACGCAGACCTCTTCATTCATTCATTATTCATTTTATTTATTCATTTCATTGTATTCAACAAATATTAAGTTGATGCTTTCAGATCATCAACTCAGTTTTCATATCATTTACTATTAAATAGTTCACCCTTTCCCCACCTATTTGCATTTCCAGAAAAACCCTGTAATAAATCCTTATATACACATGTATCTGTCTCTAGATATTCTAATTGGCCCATGCGGCTGCCTATCTGTTTATTTCTATGCCAGTATGTAGGAGACACATTATTTGCCAACATCACTTTCATTGGGGCATCACATGTGGTCAGTCTTGTCCTCTGTCCTCACCTGACACAAGAGGGACAAGAGTCCTGCATGGGCCAATCAGAACTTCCTACACCTCTGGTCTTAGAAATTAGTCTCTGGGCTTCAAAAACTGGCATGTGACTCAAGCTGGGCTGTGGGGTTTTCAACTGGAGGAAATGAAGAAGACTGCCCCTGGCATTTGTAATCTGGGTGCTGGGCTATAGCCCATATGAGGGCTTTTGGCACTTACCTTCCCAGTCTCATGGAGGAAGCCCGTCTGCAGAGGGAGGGAAGGAGGACGGCTCGCAGAGGGAGGCTGAGGCAAGGGAAGATGCAAGAAGCCCATCCGCATTCAGTCATGCTGTGTTCCTCGTCATGGAAATCCATGAATTCCGTTCTTTTTGGATTAAACTGGTTTGAGCTTCTGCTTTAGCAAGTCATGTCTGTCTAAGTGTTTCATAAATGATACGGGGGTTATAAAAATTTAAGGCAGGTCTTCCTGGTGGCACAGTGGTTGAGAGTCTGCCTGCCAATGCAGGGGACACGGGTTCGTGCCCCGGTCCGGGAAGATCCCACATGCCGTGGAGCAGCTGGGCCCGTGAGCCATGGCCACTGAGCCTGCGCGTCCGGAGGCTGTGCAAATGCATCCTCTCTTCTCATATTAGTCCCCTCAAAACTCTTAGTCCAAATTTCCGTAGCTATAAGGTGGAAATCATAATACTCATCTTACCTATTTTATAGGAAGAGTATTTATAGATAAGTGAATAAATATATATGAAATCTAAAAACACTATAAGAGGTATCCTGTTAATCAATGGCATATTTATTTTTCTTAACTTTGTAGGTCTTATTTGAGAGAAATTACTTTCATGTCTCTATCTATGCTACAGCCACCTAACAGGTTCATTATGGTTCAAAAATGTATTTTATAATTAGATTTCTACAAGGACAACTCTAGTCGTAAGTACTAGGAAAGGAACCGACTTGTATTATGTCTTTCTATACATGTAAAAATCACAAGAAGAAAAACAATTGCTTCAGTATTTTTTTTTCCCCATCGGCTGCCCAGTCCAAGAAGTATTAATGGAGAAAAGCCTCAGCTGAATGGTAATGTCAACTGTCGCATCAAACCAGATAATAACAAAGTGTCAGTGTAACTCCCAGGTGCCTAAATGTTCAATGTGTTAAAAGACTGTGTTCATTCACAATATAGCTCTTTACAGTAAAGTCCATGGCCCCATAGTTCTTAAAGAACAGAACAAATAGTTGAAAATGATGGTTACATTTTAAGTTTCTCACATCTTGGAATAATTAATGTGTATATGAAGAATTTCTCTAAGCTGATTGAAACATAGGCAGAAAAATGTCTGGTTTTTTTTTTAATCAATCATTTCATTTTACTGCCACCAGATATACTGGCTCTGCTTTATTCTCATGAAAAAGATTTTTGCTTGAGTCATAGCAAATTTGCTGAAGAACATCATGATATTTTAGCATAACAAGAATGTCTACTTTTAAATCTCTAAAATTAATTCCATCCTCCCTGAGGAAAGACAAATGGAATGGCCGGGTTCCACACTCTGAAGTACACAGAAAAGACTGACAAAAGCGTTCCCAGTCTGAAGCCTTGTTGCTAGCTTTGTAGGTTTCATTGCTTGCTCGTTTGTTTTAAAGCTGAGATTATATATTCTTATGTATGATACCTTTTAAACCTTGAAATCATATTCCAGGGGATGAATAAGGTTTATATTGTCATGTTTGATGGAAAAAGAACAGTTTTTGCTCACTTTCATCTCTGCGGTTGGTCATTAAAGAATGTAATTAATCTATATCTGTGACTGGCCTGCTATATTCAGATGGAATAAAACTTTTTTTTTTTGGAACAGCTATTATGTGTTTAGCACCACGTTCTCAATTATTTTATCTCAATCTTGACAATCACTTTATGAGCGGAGTATTTTCACAGTCGTTTTAAATGCAGGACGTTGAAGTTTAGAGAGATTTGTCCAAACAGCCAGCGCTGAGATTAGTCATTTGTGTAAAGTCACACAATTAAAAAGAGTCAGGATTTCAACTCAGGTCTTTCAAATTTATGATGTTTGCCCTTTTGACTCTCTTCCCTCTGATCCCTAAAATTGTGGATAATTGAAACTATCACAGAGGACATGTGTAATAATGCAGATGGATCTCAAAGACACGATGCTAAGCAAAAGAATCCAGAAACAAAAAAGTACATACAGTACGAATCGTGTGTATGAAATCCAAGTTCAGGTTTCCTCATCTTTACTTCCTGAATAGATCTCTTTGCACCTTCTGAATGTGATCTCTTTTGCTGGAATACTTCCTCTAAGAGCGATACCAAAGAATCTCTGTGCTAATCCTTCTGAGACAATTGTATGCTTGAGAATATCTTTGTTGCACTTAAACAAAAACAGCTGGATGAAAACATTCTGGGTTCAAATTACTTTTTCCTTCAACACGTTGAAAATATTAGTCTCGTCTCCTCTAATACCATTGCTAAAACGTCTAATATCAATTTGGTTTTCGCTCCTTTGTCTCAAGAATCTTCTTTTTTCCACTATGATGGTCCTACATTTTACTATAGTATAACCAAGAGTGGGTTTTTCTTATCTATTCTCTTGATGTTTTCTAAACTCTTTCAATCTGTGGTCTTCCTTCTTTCTTTAATTACAGGAAATTCTCAATCATCATTTCTTCAAATATTTTCTCCTCTTCATTTACTGTATTCTCGTCTTCTGAAGTTCGTTCTATCCTCTTTCTCTTAACTTTTTTTTTTCTTTTGGTCCTGCAGCATGCGGGATCTTAGTTCCCCGACCAGGGATCAAACCCGTGCCCCCTGCGGTGGAAGCACGGAGTCTTAACCACTGGACCGCCAGGGAAGTCCCAACATTTCTTTTATATTTAGCTCTTTCTGTACATACTTGATGTCTTTTAGGAGGATTCCTTTACATTTTTTTAGTTTACTAGCTCATTCTTTCGTTATATCCATTCTAATATTCAATCCATCTACAGTTTCTTATTATAATGCTAACTTGCAATTGCCTCTTTCTTATAACCGTTTGTTCCTACTTCAAATTACCAATAGCCTCCTGAAAAATTGTTCTTTTGTTTACATTAAATTGATTGATTGTGCTTTGCCTTGTGTTGGGTCTCCAGCTAAATTTTGGACCGTCATTATATTTCTCTATGAGCTCATGTTAACGGAGGGCTATCACCTCCCTCAGGTGGTAACCAGGACCTATTGCAATCTTGTCTCTCATACCTGCTAGGCTCTGGCTCCAGTACTAGACTGTAATTCAGATTTTCTTCCTCCAGCTCTCTCTCTGCTTCTCCCTTGCTACGGCTCAAGGTCCTCCTACATTCTGGCCTGTGATTCTTCACAACTCACCCACTTCAGATGTTGCCAGAGGTTTCTGACAGCGTTTAAGTTAATTAGTCAGGTCCATCCATTTCACTTTCACCCTGGAGCATTTCTAGATTGGGTTCTGGGGATGAGCCACTAACTAATTAATTTCCTTGCAATCCAGCAAACCTCACTTTTTGTACAGCATTAGAATGGTTCACATTTTAAAGTGAAATCAAAGCTACCAGCTCATTCCCTTCTTTCCTTCTTTTCCAGGAGGTTTCTGCTATCTTAAAGTTGCTGTGTCATTCTCATGTGTATTTGTATGCCTTTACTTCATATTGTAAAATAAAATTCATATTTTATGGCAAGACAAGAAAAATTTAAACATAAAAATTCTTCTCTGCCCTTTGGCCTCCTTTCTCCCCCCACTGTGCCTTGTGTATCCACATTATGTTGGACCAAACCCCTCCCATTGGCAGGAATACCTGCTCAACCATAAAGAGCAACGTTCTCCTAGCATCAAAAGACAACTCTTTAGAAGATAACATTCCTTCTTGATCCTGTAAGGGGTCACATGATCCACCACAAAGGTCATATGTATCTGGATTGTATAAGCTGTCAATATTATGTCATTTAATGTACAACCCTCTGTCTCAAAAAACATATAAACTGTATCGACTTTTTCTTTTTAACATCTTTATTGGAGTATAATTGCTTTACAATGGTGTGTTAGTTTCTGTTTTATAACAAAGTGAATCAGTTATACATATACATATATCCCCATATCCCCTCCCTCTTGCATCTCCCTCCCACCCTCCCTATCCCACCCCTCTAGGTGGTCACAAAGCACCAAGCTGATCTCCCTGTGCTATGTGGCTGCTTCCCACTAGCTATCTATTTTACATTTGGTAGTGTATATATGTCCATGACACTCTCACTTCATCTCAGCTTACCCTTCCTCCTGCCCATGTCCTCAAGTCCATTCTCTACGTCTGCGTCTTTAATCCTGTCCTGCCCCTAGGTTCTTCACAACCTTTTTTTTTTTTTTTTAGATTCTGTATATATGTGTTAGCATATGGTATTTGTCTTTCTCTTTCTGACTTACTTCACTCTGTATGACAAACTCTAGGTCCATCCACCTCACTGAAAATAACTCAATTTCGTTTCTTTTTATGGCTGAGTAATATTCCATTGTATATATGTGCCACATCTTCTCTATCTATTCATCTGTCGATGGACACTTAGGATGCTTCCATGCCCTGGCTATTGTAAATTGTGCTGCAATGAACATTGTGGTACATGACTCTTTTTGAATTATGGTTTTCTCAGGGAATATGCCCAGTAGTGGGATTGCTGGGTTTTATGGTACTTTTCTCCATAGTGGCTGTATCACTTTACATTCCCACCAACAGTGCAAGAGGGTTCCCTTTTCTCCACACCCTCTCCAGCATTTATTGTTTGTAGATTTTTTGATGATGGCCATTCTGACTGGTGTGAGGTGATACCTCATCACAGTTTTGATTTACATTTCTCTAATGATTAGTGATGTAGAGTATTCTTTCATTTTTGTTGGCAATCTGTATACCTTCTTTGGAGAAAAGTCTATTTAGGTTTTCTGTCCATTTTTGGATAAAAAATTACTGAAAGCCTACTATTTGCCATGCATTATCCTAGGTCCTTTCTGCGATAAGCTGGCTAACCCAACACACAAGACTATTACATAGCTTGCAAAGCTCTGTAGTAATAGAAACATAAAATTCTTCTTGTTGACATTCTTAGGTGCTCTATTTTTCAGGGACCAGATCTGTTTGGCTTTTTAAAATTAACTTAAATCTTTATTGATTCAGGGATGCTGAAAGTGTTGTCAGTCTTTCAAATGCCAAGTGAGACTATTTGAATTTAGGGGGAAAAAAAACCCAGAAAAAATGCCAGGTCAGTGGCATGAAACCCAGCACACCCGAAGGGCTGCTGCTCATTATTGTGTGACAGTTTTCAGAATCAAAATGAAGAATGGTCAGAAATTGACTTGGGACTGCATTCTTCATTGGTACTATCAAAATGCAAAGTCAGAGTGCCAGAAAAATCAGAATTGAACTGTTGAATTTATTTGGGTGTCTAGTTTATATTAGGTTTAAAATTGTATTAGGATACAAACTTTGTTTAACTTATGCGTCAGGGAAATGCCACTGACAGGTAAATATGCCTGTTCCCTACCCTTACACAGTCCAGAAGACAACACTTAGCTGATGCAATCACTGTAGGGTAGCAAGACCTGAGCCACAGATAAACTGGCCCCCTGCCAAGGTGAGAACAGTTTTTCTTTTTGCACCTAATAATGAAATACTTTATTTTGCATCAAGGTATCTGGAAAATGAAGCTGCATTTGGGGCACATTACAGATGAGGAATGATCCATATACTGTGAGTACAAAACTCAATTACAGAATTATTTCCTAGTATTACCAGATACTCCATTACCAATGCTTAATTGAAAGTAAAACATGATTTGCCACACTAGAAGGCTAAAAGTGAAATATGACAGAATTTAAACAGGCAGATATACATGTAACACCTATCTGTATTTTTTTTAAAAAGTTGAAAAAAATTAACTACATGGAAGAGCTCTGGCCTTAAGCACATTTTACCCAAAATCCAACCAGAAAGCCAGTCCATTACTTCTTCTTCTTTTTTTTTTTTTTAGCAATTCATTGTATGACTCATTAATTCAACTACTTAAGGAACATTTATCAAGCACTTAATATGGTCTAGACATTGACTTGGATGCTGATACTACCAAAGGGAACATAAGGATGTTGTGGGGTTTTTTTGTTTTTTATTTTATTTTATTTATTTTTGTGGTACGCGGGCCTCTCACTGTTGTGGCCTCTCCCATTGTGGAGCACAGGCTCCGGACACGCAGGCTCAGCAGCCATGGCTCACGGGCCCAGCCGCTCCGCGGCATGTGGGATCTTCCCAGACTGGGGCACGAACCCGTGTCCCCTGCATCAGCAGGCGGACTCTCAACCACTGCGCCACCAGGGAAGCCCCAAGGATGTTGTTTTTGAAGGGCAATACCCCCTGGATATTGAGGCAAAGTCTTCAATGTATGAGGGAGAGTGACCAGGAGGTTCATAGGAATAGTAAGTAGAGTGGTCTGGGTGGGTAGAGAGGAATGGCATGGCATTCAAAGGAGCAGGAGTTCAGAAGAGATCCTGGGGAGAAGGAGGATGCTGAGTCCACCTCTCAGCTCTGAGGTCTCCATGTTCACACCACTCCAGGTGGTTCTGCTACAGGTGGTCTGAGGATTACCTTTTGTGAACAAGAAGAGCTTCCCACTTGAGAGGCTCTCAAAGGCCGATTTGGTTAGGCCATGAAGGGAAAGAAATAGTCCATTCCAAGGCATCTGAACCTCTATAGCAGGCTAACAATTCTTCTAGCCTTCAGCACTACAGTGAGGAACAACTCTCTGACCTCATGGGGCTGATATTTTAGTGTGCTGGATAGAGAATAAATATGTAAACAAATAAATAATAGAATTTCTTTTAGTTATCATTATTATTAAAAAAATAATAAAAGCCTGGGAAGGAATAGAGAATAATGGGATATAAAGGAAAATCAGAGTGGTTAGAGAAGACCATACTGGGAAGGTGATATTTGAGCAGAGAAAGGAATGAAGAATAGGAGAAAGGCTTGCGGGTAACTGGAGATATAACATCCTAGGTGTAGGAAATAGAATACAGAGACCCGGAATTTGGAAAGTGGCATGGAGGCCAGGGTAGCTGAAGCAGAGGAAAGAGTGGTGAGTGGTGTGCTGGAACCAGACTGTACTGGCTCAAAAGAGCCAACTGTTGAATTTTCAGGACTTTTGCAAACCAGTGTTAAACACTAAATTATATAAACTTACAATTAAATACATCATATTAAAAACAAAGGCAATAAGTACTCAAAACTCATCACTTCCTAATTATCTTGTTATGTTTAACTATTACCTATGTTCTTGAGTTTATTTATGTCTAAGTATCTATAAATATACTATATAATAGTGTGCTACTGCATGTCTCTCACCAACTCTGCATTTAGGGATGTCGAGTTGTTAGCTTGAAATCACACATGGTGGGAGAATTATACAGTAGAAATTAGCAGGTGCTACAAATCAGAGCTTGATCTACCTTTTGTTGATTGTCTAGACTTAAGAAAGATATGGAGAAAATTTTAAAATGCAGATGAACTTAAAAGTGTTTCATGTTGCATTTGCATAGCACCCAAAAAATGAGAAAATATTCTTTTAGTGTTTGAAAACTATTTTCCAGTTCAGCAAAGAAGTCACTCAAGTCATTGACACATGGCACGTGGGTGAAGTTCTAACACCCACCTTTGTTGTTTTACTTTATCTTACCTGTTAACACAAATGAAAATATTAACCAACATTCATGTCAGAACTGTGCTTGGAGAGACAGTTATTAACCACGAATTTGAACACAGATGTGGTAAGAAAGAACCAAATTATACAGTCTTATAGGCCAAAGTAAGGATTTTTATATTAATTCTGAATTGGAGGGTCTAGGACAGAAGAATAAGATGATCAGAATGCTGTTCTAAATGGATCATTTTGGTAGCTGGGGATTAAATAGAGCATAGGTGGACAAAAGTAGAAGCAATAAGCTGAGTTAGGGGACCATACAATGGCTTATACCAGGTAGTCATGGTGGAAGTGTTGAGAAGTGGTCAGATTCAAGCTATATTCAAGACAATGTCAACAGGACTTGCTGATGATTTAGTTGTGGGCTAGAAGAGAAACAAAAGAAATCACGCATAACTGCAAGGTTTTGGTTTGAGCAACTGGAAGAATAGTACTACTATTTAATACTGGGAAGTAAAATGAAGCAGAAATAGGTTGAGGAGGGATTGGAGCAGAATCAAGAACTCTGCTTTGGACATTTTTAATTTGGATGCCTATTACATATCCAAGTGGAAATGTTGAGAGTGAAAATGTAGGGATTGCGTTTTCCACAGAATAAAGATTCTAGAGGACTTATAGTAAAAGGCAATATGGGAAGGATCTATCAAGGAGATGATGAGAAAGGAAAGATCCCAACTGACTAATGTGGCTTATATCTTGCATTGTGTCTAAAGATGATAGGAGGTGAGGCATTGTGGGTAAAGCTGACTATATATTTGTTTGTTTAGGTCCCAGCGATACCTGGTGAAAGAAAGAATTTAGTCACCCTAGGAAAAAGTCAGCCACAGCTTGGATCAATTGTTCTGTTGAAGAAAGCCTAGTCTAGGTAGACAGTGTAGCAAAGGGATGTCTATTACCTCAACCTCTCACTATATGTAGAAAATACAATCCAATATCCCTTTTGGACCCCAATATCCTTCCTAGATTTAGAATGTGTATGTGCTGTACTCTCTCCCATTCCCTCCATACTCCCCTCATCTTGCTCCCAGGCTTAATTTAAGTGCTAGCAAACACAGCCATGCTGACCTCACAGCCCAGTTAATTGAATGGAATTTAGAGCCCAAGGCTGACAACATCCCACGAGGTTGGGTAAGGACATGGCAGAGATGACTGGTGTTGTTTGTAAAGAAAGAAGGTGTGAGGTGCCCATGGTGGTGGAGTGATGGAGTGCTGCGAAGAGGACTAAAGGGAAGGAAGGCAAAATACTATGCCTGGAATGAGCACATCTCATCTGCCTCCCTCCTACCCTAAAACAAGCATCAGCATTCCTGCCCCATGGCTGGGATGGCTCATCAGACAAAGACTCCAACACTTTTAGATTCCACAGCATCAGCTGCTTGCTTGACTCAGTTGTGTTTGCTTTTATCTCTTTACTCCTAGACTCCTGCCTTAATACTTCCATCTCAGTGGCTTCCTTTGAAATCATTCAACTTGTGTCTGGATTTCCTATTGGAATCTTGGACCATGACACAACTGTCTAGATTTTGGCTTTGCTTTTTCCTTCAGTTTCAGCATCTGCTCTCTCCTCTAATTAGTCCTTTCCTCTCCCACTAGCATTGCCAGAGGGAGCCCCAGACTCTGCAGAATTCATGCCTCCCCTTCTCCTCCACCCGCTCCCATGAGATAAAGAACCCCTTGCCATAATGTAGAGTACCTGTTGTTATGTTTAGAAGATGAAGACTAAACAGGCAGTTAGTTTAGGGCACAGTTTCTATAGATGGTCAGAATTATTTTTTAAGCTAATCGAACAAGCATTAGGATGCTGCCATGAATACTCAATTTCCAACTCCTTCTTTCTCCAAAGCTGTCACTCAAGATAAAGAGGAGCCAGGTAAATGATGAAAATATGAATATCAGAGCTCATGCCTGTTATATTTGGAGAATGAGGGAAGGCTGCTCCAGTCAGTGTTTTCCCTGTATTTATTCAATTTTATTATTTTTATTTTTCCACATTCATTTTTATTTTTTTAATTAAAATAATTTTTAATTACTCTCTTTAAAAAAAATTATTTATTTATTTGGTTGTGGGATCTTTTAGTTTCGGCATTCAAACACTTAGTTGTGGCATGCGAACCTTAGTTGAGGCATGCGAACCTTAGTTGCGGCATGCAGGATCTAGTTCCCTGACCAGAGATCGAACCCGGGTCCCCTGAATTGGGAGCAGGGAGTCTTAGCCACTGGACCACCAGGGAAGTCCCCATATTCATTGTATTTGTTTCAAGTATGGTTTACTTTGTACAACATTTGTAAGAGGGGTGGAAGATGGGCAGAAAGAGACAGTAACAAGTAGCTTAAAAATGTAACAATGAAGGGTAAGATAGTAAAGTTTGGCTTTGAATTGTCTATGGTATACTTAGCACACACACACACAAAAAAAAGCCAGGGCAGAAGGAAACATTTAGAGTGATGAATATGTTTATTAGTTGATTTCAGTAATGGTTTCATAGGTATATGCATACGTCCAAACTCATCATATTGTACATTAAATATGTGCAGTTTTTAGTATATCAGTTATACCTCAATAAAGTTGTTTTTAAAAAAGAATTATATAACTGAATCGCCATGCTGTACAGCTGAAAATTACACGATATTGTAAATCAACTATATTTCAATTAAAAAGAATTTTTTAAGAATTATAGGAGTTGGAACTGAGCTCAGATTTGAAACTGTTTTTATTCTTTTATTGAACAAACATTTATTAAGGGCTCCCCATGCCAGCATTGTGTTGGATGTTGTTGCGACAATGAAAGCAAGGCAGACCCTCTCCCTGACCCATACATCTATCAGAGAATACAGAAGACACAATAAGCAACAACAATAATGTGCTATGATGGGGAAGTCGGCACCATGGAAACGTGTAGCAGGGCAATCCCGGTCTGGGACGGGGTAAGGATTGAAATTCACAAATTAGAGACTGACTCATAGAGCTATCAGTGACAATCAGGGCAACCTCCACAGACTTCAGCTGGAAGGGGGGAAAATCCATTTTCTTTTATATCATCATTTTATTCACACATCAGCATCCCCTCATTCCTATCCACTTATTCTTGAAAGCAGTCCCTTTTTAGAGACTCCAAACATGGTGATTAAACAAAGGGGATTCTGGAAGGGCAAACAAAGCATTAGAGACGGTTTCATTTTATATAAATGCCAAATTTTCTGCCTCAGTAAGGTTGCAGCTGTGACAAGAATTAGGCTGCTTTCTAGGTCATATATTTTCTAAAGCACCATGCAAAGAAAATATTAATACATCAGGGGAAATGAAACAAATGGACTCAATTACTTTAAAACCTTGTGAGCAGGCAATTTTTATGATAAAAAGAATAATGCAATGTACTGAATAAACAAAGAAAATTATATTGTTCATGTAAAGTAGAGATGCATTCTCTGGTTAAATCCATGAGCATACAAAGAACTGAGTCCTAAATTTAGTTTCCTGTTCTACACAGAATCCTGAATGCAAGTTAGATTAACTGGCATCTAATAAGTCTAACATCATTTTCAATATAATGATATTCTATGCATTTTTGGAAATTTATAAATTTTAATTCTATGAATCACATTTAAAAAATAACTACAAATAGTCTCTGTATATGGCTATATGGGGTAAGAGACTGCTCACAGAGGTACAGCTAAAGAAAGAATTTTACCCACTGATGAAATTATCTGATTCATATCAGAATTAATCAACACAGGCGGAGTAATGTTTAGTCATAGACAAGACACGGATCAGTAAATTAACACCGGGTTGGTAATTAGCAATATTTCCTGGTTATGGATGACACCTCTAGATGCAGCTCAAAATAACTCCTTTTGTATTCTGCTCCGTGTTTTCTTTCATTCTGTGTTTAGACTTTAGTCACAGAGGGATTGATGTTTACTGCAAAGAGCTTGGAGTCAGAAGATCTGTATTCTGGTCTCAGGGCTGCTAGAAGATAACGATTTGACTTTACAAAAAAATAAGTTCAACACCTCTCTTCAAGTTGCAAATCTGCAAAATGAAGACACTTTATAAAGTAGTGTCTTTTTAAAGACCAGGAACGTAAAAGTGCTGAAAAAATTGCAATAGACACAAATATGAAATACCTAAACAGTCTACGCATAAATACAATTGTATATCGTAATAATAGCTAATGTAAACTAAACGATCCCTTTAGAGATATCAAAAATAGCCTGTCAATAGAATTCTCATTTCTAAACAAATCAAAACAAAAAGCCAGTTAGATTGTATATGTATATTTTTGCATGTATGAATTAAAGGGTGAGCACTTGCTAGTATTATCAATTATTCATATATAACAGAATGATACAGGCCATATATGCACACAGTTTTTTGAGATTCAGAACCATGCAAAGAAGGTGATGATCAGCAATTTATTTGGATGTCTAGTACATGTTACATCACTTCTACAAATAAAAAGTCAATAAAGAAGGCTGATAAATGGGGTCCTCATGTGAGCTGAAGACAGAGACAGAAGGAGATGCTTTGTTTCTGAAACCTCTAGCCTGGAATAAATTACACAGTCATGAGTTGAAGTCATCTGCAATTAATTCCAGTTGTAAACTTCAGTTGAGAGGGATCAGGGGAGCCTGATACAGCATCACATCATTGGTTTGTGTATTTTTAGTAAGTGGATGTGATTTTAACAATGAAATTCTTTAGTCTAAAACCTTATAGTAATTATGCAAGTTCTTTTAAACATGTTGCTTTTAGAGGACAGACATATGCTTATATTATTATTTAGCATAATTTTTCTTGTGTTCATCAGGAAGGAAACCTCATATGCCATAGCTATAGAGCAAAATGCTTTTCTTCAACCTAATTCTCAGGTTTGCTTCTCAAACCAGTACTAGTCATAGGTGCACCTAAACCTATGGAGAATTAATCACATTAAATTGATACATACCTCTACACTATATTCACTTCTCAGATTATTTAGAGGTTATTTGGCATGGCAATTCACAGAAACGGACTCAATGCATTTGTGAAATCTCTTCAGAAATCAAGTTCTAAGTTTTTAGCAAAACAGGACTTCCAGTCCTGACAAGATGGCACCTGTTTTTCCCTGCTCCTCCTGCCAAGCACAGCTTAAAACCTGAAAATAATGTGACAACCAAGGTGAACTCTGAAAGGTAGTAAGAAGAAGGCAAACTGGTTTGGAACCCCAGGACTAGAAGAACAACAGAGTGGAAGGGTGTCTTAAGTCTCCCTTGCCCCGCACCCATCCAGCAGAGGAAGGTCATTAAGACCCAGCCTTTTTTGACCCTAAAGTGGCAACCAAATGTAGCCCAAGTAGGTTCATTTCTTCCCTGGATTGAAGGAGACCCTTTGACAACATCAGTGAGCACAACATCACCAGCAAGGCAAACCAATCATGAGCCCCACCAGCAAAAAGAGGCAAAGGGACATGAACACAGAGGTAGAGAAAAAACGTATGGACACCAAGGAGGGAAAGCGGGGAACGGGATGAATTGGGAGTTTGGGATTGATATATATACACTATTGATACTATGTATAAAATAGATAACTAATGAGAACCTACTGTATAGCTCAGGGAACGCAATGCTCTGTGGTGACCTAAATGGGAAGGAAATCCAGAAAATGAGGGATATACGTATACATATAGCTGGTTCACTTTGCTGTACAGCAGAAATAAACACAACATTGTAAAGCAATTATACTCCAATAAAAATTAATTAAAAAAAAAAGAAAAAGAGTCAAGGGGAAGTGCTCTCCCCCAGTAGCCCAGGAAATTCTCAAATGTGATTAAAATGGTAAGGGCTCTAATGAATAAAACATACAACATTCAAGAACAGATGAACAATGTAAACAGAGATATGGAAATTCTCTGAAATGAAATGCTAGAGATCAAAAACACTGTACTGGAAATGAAGAATGCCTTTAGTGGGCAGTAAGTAGATTAGAGGTGGCTGAAGAAAGAATCTCTGAGCTTGAGGGTATCTCAAGAGAAAACTTCAAAACTGATAAGCAAACAGAAAAAAAAGAATGCTGGAAAAAAGCAGAACAGGTATAACATACATGTAATGGGGATATCAAAATGAGAAGAAAGAGAGAAGAGAACAGAGAAGTATTTGAAAAAAATAATGTCTGAGAATTCCCCCAAGTTCATGTCACACACCAAACCACAAGCTGAGTACACCAAACAGAATAAATGCCAAAAAAAACCCTACATCTGGGCATGTTATTTTCAAACCATGGAAAATCAGTGATAAAGAAACAATCCTGAAAGAAGCCAGGAAAAACACACCTTACCTATAGAGGAAAAAAAAAAAGAATTACATCTGTCTTCTCAGAAACCATGCAAGCAAAAAGGGAGTGGAGTAAAATATTTACAGTATTAAGAGGGAAAAAGAAAAAAAACCCCACCAACTAGGAATTCTGTATCCTGCAAAATTATCCTTCCATAGTGAAAGACAAATAAAGACTCTCTCAGAGAAACAAAAATTGAGGGTACACCAATACCATGAAATACTACCCAGCAATAAAAAGAATGAACTGTTGATATACAGAGCAGCTGAGAAAATCTCCAGGGAATTATGCTGAGGGGAAAAAAAATCAGTCCAAAAAGGTTACATACTGTATGATTCCATTTAGATAACATTTTTGAAATATAAAACAGAGTAGTGGTTTTCAGGGGGCATCTGAGGGGTGGCAGGAGGGAGGGAGGTCTTGTCATAAAAGAGTCACATGAGGGATCTCCAGGGTGAAGTTTCAGTATTTTGACTGTGGTCGTGGATATACAAACCTAAATATATGATAAAATTGTACAAGTCACCTACCTTTATATTTCCAAAATGAGATCATGCAATAGATACAACTATAACCTGCATTTTTATATATCAGTATATTATGACAATCCTTTCTTTCCATAAATATTGTCTGTAATGTCATTTTTAATAGCTATCTAATTAGATAATTTACTTTGCCATAGTTAATTCAGCCAGTCCCCATTTCTTTAGCATTCAGGTTGTTTATGATTTTCAGGTGCACTAAGCATCTTTGTAGCTAAATCTCTGGCACACTGGTAGTTATTTTTTTTTAGGATGTGTCCATTTTTAAGGCTTTTTACACTTATTTCAGCTTTTGCCAAAAGATGATGAGAGAGCCAACTTCCCCACCACTCTGTCAAATTTGAAGATTATAACTAAAGGAAAAAAATTGCTAATTTATAAGCAGAAAAGGATTTTTACTGTGGCTTTAATTTGCACTTCTTTGTTTACTAGATGAAATTGATTTTTTTAAATGCGTTTTAGGCCAACACACCTTTTCCTTTTTGAGGTGCCTGATCAGACACTCTGCCTATCCTTCCAAGTTTTCATAAAACTTTACAGAAGCTGATTTTATACTTAGAATATTAAACTTCCTTGCAGACATTTCCTCCCAGTTGGCCCTCTTAACCTTGTTCATTATGGGTTTTGACATTTAGGCATTTAAACAAATTTTGTTGTCAAAACTAAACAACAGATGTTATATCGGGTGGAACTACGAGTGATTTGTTTTTTACTTTTCTCATTTTTCTGCAAAGAATACACTTCCTTCGTGTGCTTTGAAAAAGCAATTGATACCAATGAGAATAGTATATGTGAAAAATTAAGTGCAAGGGATGAGTTGTATTAGAAGAAACTTAATAGCTTTTGGTACTTTTCTTATTGAACATTAATGAATGTCAGTAAACTAGGCATTTAACTTAAGATATCAAAATAAATGAAACAAGGATCTAGTTAAGCAGGAAGAAAGGCTCATGATAATGAATATAAAAGGAAAAGATAAAATTGATTTCAAATAAAACAAGTTCAAAACCTGGTTGTTGAGAAATCTAATCAAGAAAAGAGAATGATAACATATAGAAAGAGTAAAGAGATATAAAAATAGATCATAAGAGATTTTCTAAGCTGTGACATAATCTATATACAACTCCATATTCAAATATTTGAAAATAACATTGAAATGGGTAATCTTCTCAGAAAATACAAATGCCCAAAGTTGAATATCAACCCATGTTTTAAAATCCTGAATAGACATTCATGAGAGAATAAATTGGAAGAGTTTTATCAAAGAATGACTCCCTACAAAAGCATCAAGCCCAGACAGTTTTATATACAACGTTTTTCAAACCATCAAAAAACAGATAATTCATATGTTATTTAAACTGCTGGAGAGTATAGAGAAGAGCAAAGATTATTTAAAAAAATAAAATTATATCAATTTCACTTATGAATATAAGTGCAAAAATATTAAATAAAACATTAACAAGTTAAATCTGGGTATAATAAGATAAAGAATTCCCCAGATAAATTCAAGAAAGGCTTAAACTAGTAATTCAAGGGGAATTCAAGAATGAGAAATAAGTTGATATATATAATTATACTAACATGACAACATAAATAAAGCAAACAGTCATTTCGAAGGATACAAAAACACTCCATAAAAGGAAACATCAATTAGATGAGACCAAGAAAAAGCAAGCAAAGTCTTACTGACAAAATAGGATAAAAGTCTGTCTAAAACTAAAAGCAATGTCAAACTCACAGGTAAAATAATAAATACATTATTATCAAATAGAGAAACAAGGTAAAGATACCTACAAATGCAATTGGTATTTAATATTGTTTTGGGAGAACTAGCCAATACAAAGAAACTGAAAAAAAAAAAAAAGAGCTGTAGAAAGGAAAGAGGAAAACCTAAGAGAATTAACTGGAAAACTATTAGATCTAACTAGGTTGGTTGGTTAAGAATGTAATGAGAGATGTGTTGATAAAAGTGTACTTCAATCCCAACAAGTTATTTTGTGGATGTTGACAAACTGATTGTAAAGTTTATATGGAGAGACAAGAGACCCAGAAGAACCAACAAAATACTAAAGAACAAAGTCACAACACTGACACAACTGGACTTCAAGACACAATAAAGCTACAATAAACAAGGCAGTGTGGTATTGGTGAAAGAACAGACAAATAGATCAATGGAACAGAAGAGGGAGCCCAGAAAAAAACCCCACACAATCATAGTCAACTGATCTTTGACAAAGACGTGAACAGAATTCAATGGAGAAAGGGTAGTCTTTTCAACAAATAGTGCTGGAACAACTGAACATCTACATACAAAAAAATTAGTCTACACACAGAGCCTACTTACAACTTTTACAAAAGTTAACTCAAAATAGATCATGCACCTAAATGTACAATGCAAACTTACAAACTTCTAGAAGATAATGTAGCAGACAATCTAGGTGACTTTGGCTTTGGCAATGAGTTTTGGTCTAAACACTGTGGTAAATTTCAAGATTTGGGGTTGATTAAGGAAGAGACATGGACATGAGACGCAGTAACACACAACAAACTTATTGAACGAGATTGCAGGAAAGGGGAAGTCTTTCCCAAGACGGGACTTTCCAGAGACAGTGGAACAAGCCCATCACCCAGAAAGGGGGTAGGGCAGGGGATCTCTTGGGGAAGAGGGGGATATCCGAGAAGGGGGCTACGAGTCTGGGGGATGTTGGTCAGCAGAAATGTAAAGAGTCTTTGAGTCAGAGAGCTCTGAACGGCAGCAGCAGTGTCTGGTCTTTTATGGCTACAGGGTTTGTCTTATTTATGGTTAGCAGATGTTAAATGCAGTTTCACGGGGTATGCAAAGTGGTTAAGCTCTAAGTGGCTAAGAATGTTTATTTGGATCATAGGTAAAGCAATTGGACTTGCAAGAATCTGAGTTTGGTACCAGTGGGCTTTGGGCTAATGGTCCTAACCTGATGTGAAAAAGTAACAACATGGGCTATTTTATGCCAAAAGCAAGAGCTATCTTTGACCCTTTTATATAACACCATCAGGACAATCTGTGAAAGAAAAAATTGATTAATATGAACTTCATTAAAATTAAAAACTCCTGCTCTGCAGAGGACACGTTTAAGAGAATGAAAAGACAAGCCACAGACTGGAGAAAATATTTGCAAAACATTTATCTGATAAATGGTTTGTATCCAAAATATATTAAAAACTCTTAAAACTCAAAATAAGAAAACAAACAACCAGTTAAAAATGCCTAAAAAATCTGAAGAGACACATCACCAAAGAATATATAGAGATGGCAAATAAGCATTTGAAAAGATGCTCAGTGTCGTTAGGGAACTGCAAATTCAAACACTAATAAGATGTCACTGCACACATATTAGAATGGCTGAGATCCAAAACATTGACAACACTGAATGCTGCAGTGAATATGAAAATGCAGGAACACTCATTTGTTGGTGGTAGGGATGAAAAATGGTACAGTCCCTTGGGAAGACAGTTTGACAGTTTCTTACAAAACTAAACATACTCTCACCACACAATCCAGAAATTGCACGCCTTCATACGTAATCAAATGAGTTGAAAACTTATGTCCACACAAAAACCTGCGCACAAATGTTTAGAGCAGCTTTATTCATAATTGCCAAAACATGGAGGCAACCAAGATGTCCTTCAATAGGTGAATGGATAAACAAATGGTGGTATATCCAGGCAATGGAATGTTATTCAGTGCTAGGAAAGAAATAAGCTATTAAGCCAGGAGAAGACATGGAGGACCCTCAAATATATAGTTCTTGGTGAAAGAAGCCAGTGTGAAAGGGCTACGTACTGTATGATTCCAACTATATGAAATTCTAGAAAATAAAAACTATAGTAAAAAGATCAGTGATTGCCAGAAGTTAATAAGCTCATTTGCAATCCAAGGGTTTGCCGGTTAAAACTACTAGACACCAAGTCTCCCTTCAACACTAGCAAAATTTGAGACATTTGATACTGCAGAGTTGCTGAGAGTGTTTTTCCTAGTTTAGACACAGTTGTTCTACATCCGGTTAGAAATCCACCCCCCCCCAAAAAAATGTGGTGTGTTTCCAACACTAGTACTTAAATCACCATTCACACATAAATTCAGCCTACTGTTTGTAATTTATGTGCTATTTCCCTTGTGAATCTCAGAGCAGCAATGTGTATAAACCACTAGCCTGCATGTAGCACAGGTTTCTGATCCTTACAAGCCTTATTCGTTGCTCAGTACTATAGACCAAGATACATTGTTGCTCCAAGGCACTCATCCCTTTCTGGGCTTTTGTTTGCAATCCTTCTCATTAAGATATTCAGACCACATTTTCTTGATGAGTGAGATTTTTCATTCTGGAGTATCCTGTCAAGATGAGAAAGCTTATGGAAGGGAAGCTTAGGAGAAAAGAAATTTATCTTCACTGTTAAAAAATGATTGAATCAATTGCATTAGCATTTTTTGGGTGAAAAGGGAAAGTGAAAAAGATCTGGTACTGAGACACTGCCAAGAGCATGGACTTGGCCTCCGTGTGCATTTTCGCAGCTTTAGTCTCCTAGTCTTCTCTTTTAAACAGAGCTTTTAACATTCCTTCAAAGGATTAAGTTCTCAATAGAATCACCTCCTGGATTAAGTACTGCTACTGTTCTTACAGTACAGCATGGATTTCTTTCATTTAATGTACTGCATTTTATTTTATTTTATTTATTTTTTTATACAGCTGGTTCTTCTTAGTTACCTATCTTATACATATTAGTGTATATATGTCAATCCCAATCTCCAATTCATCACACCACCACCACCAGCCCAGCACTGCATTTTAATGATCTGTTTATGTGTATACCTCCAACGCCTGGTGTGAAGTCCAGCAGATCATAGGTACTTAGTATATGTTAGGAGACTTGAACTGATAAGTGAAAATCCACTGTTAACTGCAAGCTTCATGAGAAAAAGAACTGCATTAGTTTCCTCCTTTCCCTGAAATGACACAGCGTTGCATTCCAAATGTAGCAACCTTGCGATTTACATTGCAGATGGCTTATCTTCCAGGACTTGAATTTTTTTTATCTCTTAATGGAAATTACAACCCACACTTCAGAGCATTTCATATTCTGCTTTTCAGTCCTGGGAGAGATCTGTATGTGTAAGATCAGTTTAAAGATATACAATAAAATGAATTTAGGGTAATATATAAATCAGCATTTCAAAGGAGAAATATTCCTTGACAACTTTGATCAAACTGAATTCAGAAGAAGACACAAACCACCATCACATAGTGCTAAAGCCACCTTTATTTCCAGGGGATTAAGTCTAACTATTGATAAAGCTGGGAATGATTACTATAGAAATCCAGTTGCTAGGTACCAATAACCAGAAACCACTTTCATCTTGAGCTAGTTCTCTAGTAAGCATTCAGTTCATTCCATGTTTAGTAAATGATGTCAAGGGCCAAAATGTGGAACATATTACAGTGGTTTTAGAAAGTTTGGAGCCTGTGGGCACCAGAAGCCCTCTTCCCTGTAGATTTCGGGTGGCGCCCAGGACTGAGTCCCCGGCACACAATTGATAAAACTGCCCAGTCTCAGAGTTCTTTCAAAGAACCCTCCAGGTTACCATAGGAACTAAGGGTTTCTGGGGGCAGGTTGGAGAGTCCATGGCCAGGCACTGATTCAGCTCTCAGCCCAGCCAGGACCCAGGCAGTTAATTGGCTGCTGTCCCTGTGGGCATTTTTGCTCTAGCAGGGATTTTGGCTTTCTAGGGGCTCTTTGAGCAACTTCTTCATTGGCTCAGGTTCTCTGGGGAGGTTAATGACACAAGTCACAAATCTGAGCCACTGCCGCCCGAGCATTGGTTCCTTCCCATGTCCTGTTGGTGACTCGATGACAAGTATTTGGCAGGATCTGTGCACAGTGGAGACAAGCGGACTCCGTGTCGGCTTTTTGGCTGTTGCTATTTTAGGGCTTTCCACAGACCTTTGCCCTACTGTTGACTAAACAGAGCAAAGGGGAGAGACGCAGAATGAGATAGGACAAACCGTAAGTCTAGCATTTTGGAAGGGATGCTAATGTTTTGCTAATGTTTTTGGATCATTATGGACTCATAGGACTGCAACCAGGAAAGGACCTTAGAGATTTCATGCCCACTAGGTTTTCGGGATCAGAGATGCTGACTGGTCTGTTCTGGATCACACAGCCAGTAAGCAGCAGTGGCGAGTGGGGGGTTTTGGACTCCTGACTCCTTTTTCTCTCTCCGCTCCATAAAAAGCTAAAATGCAGCTCTCCATCTGATCAAAGTTAGACAGCATTCTAGAAATGCACATCTCTTTAAAATCTAAATGACAAATATGAAAACCTGGTGCTGTTGATAGTTTCACTTTTCCTCCTGTTAAGACGAGGCTGCTATTGAGACAGACTCACAGATTTAGAGAACGAACTTATGGGTACCAGGAGGGAAGGACGGGAAGGTGGGATAGTTAGGGAGTTTGGGATTGACATGTACCCACTGCTACATTTAAAATGGATAACCAACAAGGACCTACTGTAGAGCACAGGGAACTCTGCTCAATATTTTATAACAAGCTAATTGGGAAAAGAATTTGAAAAAAAATAGATACATGTATATGTATAACTGAATTACTTTGTTATACACCTGAAAATAACACAACATTGTTAATCAACTTTGTTCCAATACAAAATAAAAAGTTTAAAAAAAAATGAGGCTGTTATTGCAATGGGAAAGAAAAAAGAAAAAATTCAATACCATCCTCAAGGTGACTTTTAGAATATGGTAGGTTTGGAACTTTGATAATAGGGCCAAAGGCTGGAGGGTTTCCATAGAATTTCACTTTTTCTTATTCTTAAGGATACTGAGAAAAATCGAAAGAGGTAGATTTGCCAGATTTAGCAAATAAAAACAAAGGATGCCTAGTTAAATTGAATTTCAGATAAACGATAAATAATTTTTAGTATATCTCATGCAATATTCGGCTTATACCAAAAATGTATTTGTCGTCTGACATTAAAATGTAATTGACTGTCCTGTGTTTTTTTTGGCATTCCTATGGAGAAGGGGAAAGGGGGAGGCGAGGAGGAGGAGGATGAGGAAGGAGAGCAAAGTTCAGTGATTGTAATGTATTCTCCCGAGAGAAAAAAACAGTATCGGATTGCAAGGCCAGTTCCTTGCACTGTGACTTGTCCACTGACAAGGAGACCCAGAAGAGAAATTCTTTTTTTTTACCAAAGTGGTACTCAGGTAGCCCATGATAAGTAAAACTGATCATATTGATACTTTGTTTCATTGTGATTCATTAATTCATTCAAAACCATTTTTTTATTTGCTGGGATGGGGGCGGGGGGGCGAGGCACAGGAAGTGGTAGTCAGAGATGATTACTCTGGTCTTCAAGACCTCACCAATCCTAAGTACCATAAGAAAAATAAAAGCGACTTGCCGCAGGGCTGTGGAAGAGAGTCTCTCATTTCTAGCTGCAGCGAAGAGGAATGTTTACACAGAAGAGGATGCACTGGAAATCTACCTTGAAAGAATGATCTGCGTCTGAGCCATTGTCCTGCAAGGTCATTTCTGATTATTCTTAAAAGTTGGCTTCATAGAGGGTCTGCTTTGGAGCAGGGTTCATGCCATCAGTAGCAGGTGACAAAGGGTAGGAGCAGCTTTCCAGAGGCAGAAGCAGTTACCAGGAGAGCAATAAAGTGGTACTTGGGGAGGATGCTGAACGTTGGCTATGCTTGTATCCATTTGTTCGGCTCTGGAAACACTATTTCTACAATGCATCTCTTCCACAAATCATATTGTTTGCTTAGATTTAGTCCATCACTTAGTCACTTTCACATGGGTACTCATATCAACTGTCCAGGAATTGAAAAGCAAACGGGAAATCACTAATTCAGAGTATCCACCTAGTGGTTTTTAGGAAGGAAACCTAACATATATATATATATATATATTTATATATATATATATATATATAATATAAATATATATATATATAATATAAATATATATATATATAATATATATAATACTACATATATTATATAGTACATAACTTACATTTATTCTATATATAGTAAATAATATAAAACATTATAAAAATAACAATAACTTATATTTCATATATCATAATATAATATGTATATTGAATGAAATGGAGGCTTTCCTTCCTGAAATAATATAAAATATGCACATATTATATATTATATTATACAAGTGTATATATATACACATATGTATATACTTGTCAGTAAAACTGAAGCAAACAGTGCTAACTTCTATAAGTAATGTAGCATTATTTTCCAAGTTCATCAGCCCAGTTTTGTTTTCTTTTTGGCCACGCCTCGAGGCTTGTGTGATCTTAGTTTTCCCACCAGGGATTGAACCTGGGCCCACGGCAGGGAAAGTGCCGAGTCCTAACCACTGCACCGCCAGGGAATTCCCCCCAGTTGTCTTAAATAGAGCTTGTTCTTTACAAGAATACTGTATCTGATAAATTTCAAATATAGAATAAAACAGAAGTCTCATGTAAAAGTGTAGATGAATAATTTCTGTTTCTTTTTGCTCTTTTTTTTTAAGAAAACCAGATCTTTATTATTACCCCCAAAGGCAGTCATTCCCAGTCCTTAAATGATTTAAAGGAATCAGGAATTTGACATCTGTTCTTGTAAAGATTCAGAAATACCAAAGGAGTCTCACTATTGCCAGAAGTTAAAAAGATAAAAAAATGAATCCTACTGAAGAAATATATAATAACATAGCAATTTTAGGTCAGAAACAGAAAATATGCGCTAAAAAGGAAGGAACACACAAATCAATTTTTAATAATATCCTAAGAGGAAAAAAATAATTGTCAGATATACACACTCCAAATTAAAAAAAAAATGAAGAGTCCAGGAGACCAGTTTATAGCTTAATTCTCTGTAGTTCTTAGACCTATAGGGAAGGAATTGCAGTTTTAAAAACAGCCACAGTCAATAGAAAAAATTGCAGAACTCTCATTTTTGGCAAGTGACCCAAATGCCCTGGACATCACCAGTCTTTGAGTACAAGTGAGGACACAGTAGCATGAACATCAAACGACACTGGCTCTGAGACTTCACCCAGAAAGGCAGGACCTCCTCCCCTGACATCTCCCAGGGGATGCCTCACTAGCGCTCACAGATTATTCCATCAGCTTCACGCTATGCCCAACCTTCGCCCTGTTCTGCACCTGCTGTAACTCAGATCTTCTACCAACAGAGATGTCATTGAGATCCTCTGTGCTTTACTGTTTGGAGCACCCATTTGAGAAAGTCTGATAGGGACGCCCAAGGGAGCCACCTCCCCTGCCCCACGTCCACCTTATTCACTATCAAAGCACTTTGTTCTCTCATTTACACCTCTAATGATCTGATGTCTAATTAATGGTATAGGCTTTCTGTCATTCCTATCTTGACTGAGCTTCTCTAACACCTAGCAATGCTTGGCACACATTAAGTATCCAATAAATATTATAAATGATTGAATGCTTTTCCTAGAAACTTGTCCCTAAGTTGTGGCTGCTAAACCCTCTCCCATAACAACAATAGTGTAGCTGTTATTTCTATGTGCTGGCACTTCTCCTGATGCTTTACATTGATTAACCCCATTTACTGCCCATCAAACCCTTAAGGAAAAGGTAGTTTCATCTTCTCCGCTTTACAACTGTGGAACAGAGAGGTTAAGAAACCTGCTCAAGGTCATCTAAGTATATATATATATATATATGCACATATATACACAAACCAATTGCACAAGGCCATCTATGTGTGTGTGTGTATATATACATATATACACAAATCAATTTTTAATAATATCCTAAGAGGAAGCAAATAATTATCAGATATTACACACCCCAAATAAAAAAAAATGAAGAGTCCAGGAGACCAGTTTAGAGCTTAATTCTCTGTAGTTCTTAGACCTATAGGGAAGGAATTGTAGTTCTCCTAAAAATGGCTACAGTCAATAGAAAACATTGCAGAACTCATTTTTGGTGGGTGACCCAAATGCCCTGGGCATCACCAGTCTTTGAGTACAAGTGAGGACACGGTAGCATGAACATCAAACGACTTTGGCTCTGAGCCTGGGACGGCAGAACTGGGAGTCTGAACATCAACAGTCTGCTTTCAGAGTCAGAGTTCTTAACTTCCCGTTGAATTACTTCTTTCAAAAAAGTCCAAGAGGTCAGGTGGAGGAGTCCAACCCCCCTTCTCTATCCTCTCTGTGCTTCAAGTATCTTCAACAGAAACCATACCATATGAAAACAAACCCAAATAATAATAATAACAAGAATAAGGAGGAGGAGGAGGAGAGGAACGAGAAGGGGAATAAGAAGAGGAGGGGAAGGACTCCCTATCTTCCCTCTTTCCTTCCTTCCTTCCTTCCTTCCTTCCAAGTTTTATGTAGCAACAGCTCACACCATGTCAGGCCCATACCAGAACCACAAAGCTGACTAAAAACCAGGACCCTCCACAGAATCACAGGCTAGTGAGAAAAGCAGAAGAACCAACATCATTAACAATTTAACCTAAATAAACAAGACTAAATAGAAGCATCTGGTAAACCTCAATGCAGATAACGCTGGCAGGAAAAAGTAAGAGGACAGCAGGAAACGAACTGAGTTCACGAACAAATTAGAAAAAGATATGTCTGAGCCTAAGTCAAGACTGACGCCTGACTCCTGACTCCTGAGGCTACCACAGAAAAGTGTGGTCTAAAAGCAGCTCAAAGGTAGGGAATAAATAGCTGCCAGATGTTCCTAAGGAATAAATAAAATGAAGGCTACAAAATTGCTAGGTTTCAAGTAAATTCATTAGGCTCTACAGAGAGGACCAGAATAGAGAAGAACGGATCACATAAGCAAATAAGTAAAGCAGAGAAAATTTAGCATTACACGAAGTAGTGTAATTTATCGTTCTTCTAGAGAAATTTTTTAAGGCCAAAATTAAAGATTCTATCTTGGTCTGGTACTTCTTTAGTGGCATTTGTTTTGTGCATGGTTTATGCAATGCACATGCAATCCATATGAGACCGTACAATCCATATGAGTCCACTAGTGGAATGGAGAAAGCTGGAAATACACTAGCCCAGCCAGAGGTCAAAGCCAGCCTGGGAAACACCAGTTGGAGGGAAAGTGGAAAGCCCCAATTTTCAGAGCTACTTTTCATTAAGGAGCGACAGTACAGTGTCATGAAGCAAGGTCTTTGAAACCACAAAGCCTGTTAGGACTGCCTCCATGATTTACTAGCTGTGTGATCTTGGGTCAGTTATTTAACCTTCGAAATCTTAAATTTTTTTCATCTGTAAAATGGAAGTGATAACGGCATCTCCTTTGTAGGTTTTTCTATAATATGAAATGAGATCTTGCCTGTAAATAGACTTCCCAGTGCTGGATTCATGATAATGCCAGCTATCCCGGCTCGTGGTGGCTATGGTGGTGGGCAAGGTGGGACGTACATGGGAGGAGGGGGTGTTTCTTTACTATTTATTTCCACTGCAGCTGTCTTCGTCTCTCTATTTAAATAAGTATAATAATTCACTCTAACTAAAAAAGTAATTAATAATCTGGGAACCCTTAGACATAAGTGCATTCTCAAATGCCCCTGTATGTCAAAGTGCCAACCCATATATCTGTCTTTGGCAAGACTTGTGGGAGTTGTTTCCCATAATGTTGATTTAAAAGCTTTGGAGATATGGTCCAAATATCTCCAATCTCTTCTTTATAAGGTTAGGCACTATATTTAAACCTTCTCTGAATCCATTGATATTTTCTGCTTGTCAGGGTAAGGCGTTCTTAATGTTTTCTGCCTGGAAGCATATATGAAACATTGGTTTTCAGCTCTGGGACTATGAACTTGAAGCTCTCTCTCTTGGTGACTGGATGAGCTACAATCAAAAGTCTCTCAAGGAGTGCCAAGGCAGAGAGGGAGCATCATTACTGCTGGATGCTTGTGGGAGGACTTGTGCCACATGGGGTCTACCAAGCAGCAGTTGGGTTTCCTCATACCTACCAGGGGCACTGGGGAACTTGCTCTCACCCCCATCTCCCCACTACAAGGCACTGCTAGAAAGGGCTGCCACAGACACCCCCTCGTGGTCTCAAATACCAGACAGAAAGTCTGTACCAGCTTGTCAACTGCAGCATCTAATTCTGACTGTGTCAATCTCCCAGAAATCACTTGACCCAAAACCCATGTGAACAGAAAGGAGAAATCCAGGAAAAACCAGATTTGAGCAAGAAACCAGAAAGGGGAAGATGATCAGCGTTTTGGGGAGTTCAATATCATGGCTTCCTGCACAAGGAAGCTGCAGATTTCTTAGCGAGCAAAGGCTATTAATATTCTCTTTAAATTTGATGCTTAAACTCAGCACGATGCAGGGCATTTGACATGGACTGCACTTCCTGTCACAATTTATTTTGGAGTTAGATACTGTTTCTGACTCAAACACTCACTGAAAGCCTATTTCTCTGCTCTCATAAATTGAATCATCCCACCAATCTCAGTAAAACTTGGATCCTAGTCAAGTGTTGCATGCAAAACAGAGAGCATTGAATAGCTTTTGAAAAGGGAAGATTCTGTGTAAGAGGAACCAACGAGGGCACAGATTTTTCCAAAGGATTTGGCATAAGTCCCCAGAGGCTAGGGATGGCCTTTGAGTTATCCGACAGACTCTCTCTTCCCAAGTCAACCTCCTTTTCGGGTTTGGTCAGAATGTTGGCATGCTAACGGGGTAAAGTAGAGCAATCAATTGTTTCCATAAGCGCCAAAGACCTTCTTGTGGGTTATTGAGGTTTAAACCCCATGAAAGCAGAAAGCAAGACTTTACTCTTTTTTGGGGTGGCTTCACAGACCTAGCATGATGGTCAGCGGAGAGCTTCTTGAGTCACAGCACCTAGAAAAGTTCCGGAAACCAAGGAGATCCTCAGTGAACACTTCGTGATTGACAAATGTGTCACATCTACTGTTGTTAAATTTGACTTCTGCGTGCTTCTTACGTATCCATAAGAAGCCTTCATTACTTCAGGCATAAATTTGAAGATCATTATATTTTCCTCCACTTCATTATTTCATAGCCAAATTTTTCATGAAGCCGCAAGTACCACCCCCTGTGCTTTTATAGCAGTCGTACTTATACCATTTATTACACGATGCTGTGTTAACCCGTTGCCTATCTCTACTACCCTTAGATAGGGGAGAGGACTAATTCTTGTTTATCCTTGTCACCCCAGTGCCTAGCATGGTAGACAGCATTTCAGAAGCATTCAATAAATACATACTACACAAAGCTCTGCACTCAATGTGAAGGCTTTGTGTTTCTGAAGTATTTAAACTGACATCTATCAATTCTAAGACTCCTGAAAAAAGATTTTTTTCATCATGAATCAGAACTTAATTGTGCAATTTGCATGAAATGAACAACATTTTAATGCCTACCTTTACTTTCTATTATGCACTGTTCTCCTTCGTGCTAATTTTGTTGTCAGAGGTCCAGGAGGAGAGTGAAACACTTTATGTCTCCTTTGCAAAAAAGTAAAACATGAACCAGAATTTTTAAGCATATTCTTTTCTTTAGCAGTTTGTTTTTCTTTTTATGCCTCCTCCCCCCTCTTTTTTTTTTTTTTTTTTTGAATGGCTGCCATTTCCTCTTTAAAAGTTAAGTCTAGAGTGCTTTGGACTTATGGTATAAGAATACATATTTACTTCAACATTTTGCAAATATTTGTTGAGTTCCTATTATTACAAGACACTTCTGGAGGTAATAAGAGAGATGGAAAGATGGACAAAATTGTAGCTTTTACTGAGCTTAAATTCTAGTAAAGGGGAAACAAGCAATAAGAAAATGAACAATAAAATATCAGGACATGGTCAATGTTCTCAAGATAAGGGAGTGACAGACAGGGTGTATTGAGCTTCTCTAGAATGGGCTGTCAGGGAAGGGCAGACTAAGGAGGTGACATTTAATCTGAAATCTGAATGAGCCACAGGAGTCAACCTCTGGACTCGGGGAAACAGCCGTCCAGTCAGAGAGGCTAGAAGGAGAGCCCAAGGTGGGAAAAAACGTGGCTTGTCCATGGAACAGAAGACCATCTTCTTCCTCTACAGGGAGTCTGTTGGCCTGCAGGCTCCCACTAGGTAACTGCCATAGACTGAATATGTCCTCCCAAAATTTGTACGTTGACATCCTAATCCCCAGTGTGATGGTATTAGGAGGTGAGTCCTTTGGGAGGTGATTAGGTCATGAGGGTGGTGCCCTCTTGAATGGGATTAGTGCCTTTATAAAAGAGACCCCAAAGAGCTTCCTTGCCCCTTCCATCATGTGAGGACACAGCGAGATGACAGCATCTATGAACAGGGAGGCAGGCTCTCACTAGACACTGAATCTGCTGGCACCTTGATCTTGGACTTCCCAACCTACAGAACTATAAGAAAGAAATATCTCCTGCTTATAAGCCACCCAGCCCAGGGTACTGTGCAATAGCAGCCCAAACAGACTGAGACAGTAACCCTTATGGAATTGACTCTCATTTAATCCTTGCAGCAATCCTGTGAGGTAGGTATTGTCCTTATAGAAGAGGAAATTGAAGCCCAGGGAAGGTCTGCAAAACACCTCTGGTCACACAGCTGATGACTTCCTGTTTGAGCTGGGAGCTGACTTGAGGTCTCACACTCACATCCACTTCTGTTTGCTTCAGCACCCTGCACAACCTTCTTGAGGGCCTTGTCTGGGCTCACGAGTGTGATCTGCTTCCCTCCCCACAAAGGCTCAGCACAGTTTGATTCTTGCTTTGGTTGGTGGAATTTTGTTTGAAACTGCTGTAATTTGATGCCTAAGAACTCCCTTGACTCTTTGAAAACACAGATGGGTGGGGAGAGATAGTGGGGGTGGAGGTGGGGAGGGACAAGGAAGGGGAAGGAAGAAGAAAAGGAAAGCTCACATTTATGGAGCTCATACTACATCCTGGATATGGTGCCAGGATCTTTACACGATGGACTCTCCATAAAATACTCCACCCCTGAGCTTTAACCTCCGGTGTCACACTGATTACCCAGCCATCTAAGGCCTACTGGTCCATGGAAGGTCTCAGATACTAACTTGAACAGCCACTTGTCGACTGAAAAAAAATGCACAACCTAAAAGTTGAGGGTTATGTTTTGTTTGTTTGTTTTTTCGGTACGCATGCCTCTCACTGTTGTGGCCTCTCCCATTGAGGAGCTCAGGCTCCGGACATGCAGGCTCAGTGGCCATGACTCACGGGCCCAGCCGCTCCACGGCATATGGGATCCTCCTGGACCGGGGCACAAACCTGCGTCCCCTGCATCGGCAGGCGGACTCTCAACCACTGTGCCACCAGGGAAGCCCGAGGGTTATGCTTTATTCAGTGGACTTTCTGAGGATCTCAAGCCCGGGATACAGCCTCTCAGATAGCTATAAGGGACTGCCCCAAAGAGATAAGGGAGGAGCCAGGATATATAGGAGTTTTGTAACAAAAACTAGATCAGTGGAACATCAAAAGATTACTGTTAATTAAAGGAAAACAGACATCTCAGGTTAATGAATTTAGTGCTTTTCTATGTATGGGAAGATGCAAAAGTCTGGGCTCATTGAAATCAGTCCTTTGGTATATACCTCAGCTATCTGGGGCCAGTATCCTGTGTTTTCTCATCCCTGAGTCTCCTCAGGGTGCACCACTGAGGGTGGCTGCACTGGCTGATGGCTTGTTGGTGGGCATCCTGTTTTTATCCTGCGTTCCCTCAGGGCTCACTGTCATGGGGTGGCTGTAATGTGATGGCTTGATGGCTGCGACACCCTTTGTTTACTGATCTGGCAGGCAACATTGTTCATTTACACACTCAATGGTTTTTTGGGGTTTTTTTGAATGTCAGAGATTAGAACTTTCTGGGAAAGCAGCCTTGATGCTCTCGGGCACCTCTCTGTGGTCACCAACTAAAGCATTCCAAGGACCATTAAAATGCATTAAAACATGTTGTTGAGCTGCTCTAAAAGAGTGGTCAACTCTTGGTTTTCTTCTTGTCTGTCTTTTCTGCTTCCTGTCACGTTAAGAATGTAAATGGATAATGGAAATGTGTTTCTTAAATATTAGTGATTGTCCTCTGAGTGCTTCTAACAGAAACACACGGTGAGAGACTTTGGCATCAGAATGAAAGTACTGCTCACTCTGCCATTCAGCTGCTCTTGGACGAGTTAATCTGTCTGCATCTCAGTTTCTTCATCTGTAACTGGGACCAACAGCCCCTACTGCCTGAGATGCTCTGGGGATTAGACGGACGATACATGTGAAGACAGCCAGCTCACCGCAGTGAGTAATAAGTTTTAGCTCTTTTCCTTCTCCTCTCCTTTGCTCTAAACACAGAATTATTTCCACAGACAAGTCTGCCATTAAACACTCTCAGATCAAAATAAATGTTGCTTCATTTCCAAGCCCTCCCCAAGCCTAAGGGAACAGCACCTTCACAGGAAAACCAAAAACAGGTAAAGGAATCTGTGAGAGTGGGTTAGGTTCTGGGCTCTTTCAGAGAGAGGGATGACCCCAAATGTGAAAGGAAGTGTTTATGGTGTGCTCTTCATCAAGGGCCCCTGCCTATGGCATTCTGGGCTGGCTGCCACCTGTTCTTCTCTTTCCCCCTGTGAGTGAGCCATTCTCTTCTGGGTGCAGCCATACTTGAGGATGTTTCCTTGCATTCCCCCATGCAGGAAAGGCAGGAAAAGGCCAAACACAAATGACAAGCCCACTATTCTCTGTTCGTATTTATTTTGTTGACTGCTGCAGCAAAACTCTACCAGTGGCTTACCTTTCACAACAGATGTCTTTTCTGCCTTCAGTTGCAGGAACTGTTCCAAAGCAGATGCCAACTGAATGCTGGTGCCAAAAGCACATATAGGCAAAGCTGCAAAAGAACTAGAAGAAAACACCAGACTCCTGGAAGCCACCCAGGGAGGGAGAACCAGGACTCAATTTGCTCTGCAGTCTTGTAGGGAGGGATGGGCAAGCCCTCAGGGCCTTGGCACCCTCTGTGTGTCCCTAACTCCTCTGCCTTCACCTTTGCCTTTTGAAAAAGAACATAGCACAAGGAGGCATGGGTTTGAATTCTGCCTTGTTATTTAGGGGCTGTGATACCCTGGAGAAGCCACTGACCTTTGCCGGGCTTCAGTTTCCTCGTCTGTGAAACAGAGCCCATGATTTTGTGGGAAGAAAGTATGATAATGGATGTGAAAACCTCATAGAGTTAATAAAACATAAAAGGTGCTCAACTGGTTATTCTTTTAATTAATGGGAAAGATGATATTAAAAGATAGCTTCCTAGAAAATGTGTCTGCTTATGGTATATTCATATAAAACATGTTAAAATAATGAATAAAAAGTATATATGCATTTAAAATATATTGAAGGATGAATCCCAAGATGTCGATTACTTCTGGTTCATAAAATTTAAAGACGATTTTTATTGCTTCATTTATAGTTACCTATATTCTCTCACTTTTCAATGATGAACATGTATTGCTAATATAATAAGGAAGTAAAGAGAACTGAGGCTGTAGAAGAATATTAATAGTCTAGAAAATGTTCAAAATGTATTGTTGTGAACAAAGGCTTGGATATATAAAACACCACACTATAGTATGTGTAGATAACACATAGAAGCTACAGGGAAGAGGTAGGATAAAACCCTTACAGTGGTCGTCTCTGTGTGGAGAAATTATAGGTGGTTTTAATTTTCTTCTTTTTGATGTCACATTTTCCTCATTTTTATATTAGTTCTACAAGTCCTGAAAAGGGAAAAAATACAAGTAAATTATTTTAAAAGCATGCAAAAGGTGAACAGACATTGTTGATAGGAAACAAACATTATGCACATAAATAAAATGTTAATGGACTTCCCTGGTGGTCCTGTGATTAAGGCTCCGTGCTCACAATGCAGGGGGCACAGGTTCAATTCCTGGTCAGGGAACTAAGATCCCATATGTGGTGGGTTGCGGCCAAAAAAATAAATAAATAAAATTAAAATTAAAAAATAAATAATTAAAATTAAAAAATAAAATGTTAATGTAAATAGATATAGGGGTCACCAAACCTGTAGCAACGATGTTGAATAAATAGCATATTCAATATCCTGTAATGTCCCTAAACCACCTTGTGTCCTGCCTCAGTGCCTTTGCTTACACTGATCCTTCTGCCTAGAATTCTTTCTCCTCTGCCTTCTGCCCTGACCCTCTCTTATCACATGCCAAGCAGGAGAGCATCTACTATTATCCAGGATTCAATCTAATTTTTCCTCATGTGCGAAGCCTTTCCATGCATTTCCTGGCAGACCTCTGCCCATTTCCTCAGGATCATGTAGATTAGTCTGTGGGAAAAGCTACAGCACTTGACTGCACTGATTTATTCACACACCACCTTCCCCTCATGCTCCTCTTTATCTTAATACCTAGCAAAGTGACTGACACATAATATATGCTCAATAAATGTTGACTAAGTAAATTAATTGCTTCATCTGAATCTTCTTTCATATCTTCTTTAGGGTAATTGGTTTCAATGCCTGCCCATCATAAAGTCTATTTATGGGGCAATTTTGGCCAAAATGATAATCATCAATGGGCTTTGTAGGGTTAACCAAAGTAGAGACAACAAACTCAATTAGTAATATTGGGGATAACCTGACAGTAATTTCTAAATTAAAAAGCAAGATAGTAGCAACTAAAAACCATGATTTATCAAAACAGTATGCTCACTTGCAAGGCATCTTTGTCCTAAATTGAAAGAATTCCAACTATATTTGTGCACATGTGCACTGGAAGAACTTCTTGATGTTAAGTGTTGCTTGCCACTGGACTTCTTGGTATGATCATTTGCAATTATGGCTACTCATTAGAATCGCTAGGAATGTTTTTAAAATTATGACCCCAGCCCAATCAAAACAGAATCTCTAGCAATTCAGAGTTGGAATTGAGAGCTCTTTGCCTTTAAAAATGGAGAAGAGAAGTTGTATTTTACAACAATTTGAGTCCTTTAAGGGAACTCTTCACCAATGTGCCATCAAGAGGATGACCCTAAAATGTCATATAAACTAGGGTTCTCCCAAACAAAGCAGGACATGTACTCACCCTAGCCATGAACCATATTTGAGGTTCAGCCTTCAAATGGATATGATCAAGAATAAACCAAGGACAATTAGTTGTTGCCTATCTCTGATGATACAGAGCCAATGAACAATTCTAAGCTCCCTGCAAGAGTTCTTGGAAGTTCTATACCAAATAAATTTCCTGTCCCAGTAGTTTTGAAAGAACAGAGATGGGAGTTTGGAAATTAGTAGAAAACTAACAGCTATTTTGAAAACTTATTACCCAGATACTGGAGTAATATACTCGTATATTTTCTTTTTCTTTTTTTTTTTTTTTTTGTGCCTCTCCTGCTGCGGAGCTCAGGCTCCGGACGCGCAGGCCCAGCGGCCATGGCTCACGGGCCCAGCCGCTCTGCGGCACGTGGAATCCTCCTAGACCAGGGCACGAACCCGCGTCCCCTGCATTGGCAGGTGGACTCCCAACCACTGCGCCACCAGGGAAGCCCCGTATATTTACTTTGTCTCTCCAAAGAAATGGCTACCCAAACACCTGGTATCAAAGGCAAAGAGTGAGGAAGGGTGGAGTGCCTTGAGGTCACTCTATCTTCAATTTTTATTCCGTATTTGTGATACTCCTTTTTAAAAAAGTTTCTCAGTATTACCATTCTTCCTAGCCTCCTAATTTCTCTATGCTTTTTTCTTTTAAAAACCTAAGCCAGAATAAAATCGTCCCACATTAATGATGACAAGAATAGAAAATATGAGGAATAGGAGAATCAAAGAACTGCAGCTGTGGATACTAGAGAGAGCGCTGAGTCAACCAATCTTGATTTAAATCACGTAACCCAAACTGCCTAAGACACAGCACTCTAATCTAATACCCTGTTTTGTGGGGAACTGTAAGAAACAAAGACAATAAAGGATTGGGAAGATTCTTAAAGATGTACTTGGTCCATGGTTAGCTTGCTACCTTGTGGTACTGTGTGTGTTAGCTGAGATGGAATTATTAGACATCAATGATTTCATGATTATGCAGTGGTCCAACAATGCAGATGAAAGCTAAGCACTAAAGTATTATCAAAAGCAATATTTCTATAAGAGGATATGCATAGTGTTACTTTCTCTAAATTTAGATTTATTTCTATCATCTTATTTTGGATTTCTATTAACTGTTATTTTTGTAAGCTGTATCTTTTCTCATTTTCTTCCTTCTAGTTGATTAATCCACTTTTTTCCCCCACCAGGTTTGGAAGTTAGACATTCTATTTCTATTCTTTTATTGGTTATTTAATTTTTTCCCTTTCTACCTCATTTTAATCAATATCTTTACCTTTCTGAAGAGCATGAGGATTTTAGAATACTTTAGTTTCAATTCTCCACCCCACCCCGTCCCATCATTTTACAGAGTACTGTGAAATATTTTATTAATATGGTTTTATAGCTCCACATTACTCACTGTCACCACTATGCTAATTATCACTATTATTTACCTAGAGTCTATGCTTTTTTCAGTTTACTCATAGGTTTACTATTTCTTTGTTCTGCATTCCTGAATCTTCTTTCATTTAGTTTCACTACTATGGTTAAGTGATCATATAATTGTTCAGATGGAAATTCGATAGAATTATAATTCTTAGGATAGTATTTATAAATATAGTTTATTTTATAGTAAATTTCATAAGTAAATAGTTTCCTTTTCTTCAATTTCTAGATAGTATAAGGCTAGTATTTCACTTGTTGCCATTAAAAAACAGCCATAGCATGAACTTGAATAAAGAGTTTTACCTAAGTTTCACAACTGGAGATTCTTGGAACACAATATTTATTTCTGTATACCAAGGGTTGAATTTACACTGTGTATAAGATTAATATGTTTAACTAAATAACTCTTGGTTTAAAAAATACTAGATTCACTGCACATGCAGACCCTTGGGGTTGGGGGGAAGGCAGTGTGACCTACGTGGTAAATTTGCAGGGCTAGTCTCTATCCAAGAGAAAGAATAAAGATTGTAAAACTGGCTACCAACCAGAGAGAGAAAGTTCAGAATGCAGGTCTGGAAACAGGTCTGGAATAATTCCTATACAGAACAGAGGGGATTCTTCAGAAATATTTTATGGGGACCAGAAAAGGCTAAGAAGGATGGGAGAGAGGGTCAGCCATTCATGGCTACTCCCTAACATAGGTAAGCCACTTAGGGCTGGGGCAGCCCTTTCTCATTGCTAAGGACATCCATGGAATGCAGTGTCAAGTGCTAACTGGCATTTGAGAAAATTGCCCCAGACCCTCCACTCTCTACATCTCTTGTGTTCCTTTGCTTGGTATTATATCTCAGTTTCTGAATTCTTGACTCTGTGACTCTAATGTTAATCCTTACCTTTGATGCCACTGAACTTGGTACTTCTCCTAACTCTCCTACATCTTCTTTTGCTCTCCCTCATGTTAAGTTAAACATACTTTTTTACTTCAACAAGAAGATTGTTGTTGGTTCTTCCTAAGGAAGCCTGCTTTCTTCCAGCTGCTCAGTTCCCTACACAATACCCTTAATTGAGACCAAACACTCATTATACCCTTTATCCTTTTCAAGGTGTAGGTTGGCCCCTTGTAAAATAGAAGATCTTGTAATGGCTACTGCTTGCATCATTTTTATCTTATTGGTTAATTATTAGGTTTTCTTGATGGTAGGATACCACTGATTGTTGGACTATCATAATTTGATACCTTCTTTTTTTCATGGTGGAGGGAGAACTACACTTTGATTAATGGAAATATTTCAGTCTCAGACATCCAACCAACTGGATGAAAATTAGAATGACTAAAAACAAATTAGTCATCTAACTTAAGAGTTCTAAAAAGAATAATACGATAAACCTAAGGAAACATAATGAAGAAAAAAGTTTAAGTAGAAATTAATGCACATTTAAAAATGGAAAAATTCTAAAATCCAACAAATAAAACCAAATAAATCTGGTTATCTAGGAAATAAAGAAGAACAAAATATAAATCATTAGCACACCTAATAAAGAAACAATGTGAAAAAAAAACCCCAAATACACAAAATAAGAGAGTGTGGCAACCATAAAGATTGGATTGGAGAAATTTTAGAAAATCATCAGACAACTTCTGTCACCTCCAGGCAAACACATTTGAGGAATGGGAAAAAACTGATGACTTTTGGGGGAAGTAATGTAAATTAATGAAACTATATATCTAAGCATATCAATTAAAGAGAAAAATAGAAACAGGGTTTTTTTTTTAATTTTTATTTTTTTAATGTATTTATTTTTGGCTGCGTTGGGTCTTCGTTGCTGCGCGCAGGCTTTCTCTAGTTGTGGTGAGCGGGGGTTACTCTTCGTTGCCGTGCGCAGGCTTCTCACTGCGGTGGCTTCTCTTGTTGTGGAGCCCGGGCTCTAGGTGCGCGGGCTTCAGTAGTTGTGGCACGCAGGCTTAGTTGCTCTGCAGCACGTGGGATCTTCCTGGACCAGGGTTCGAACGCGTGTCTCCTGCCTTGCAGGCAGATTCTTAACCACTGCGCCACCAGCGAAGCCCTAGAAAGAGGTTTTTAAAAGCTACTGCCCAGAAGAGCACTAGTTCTAAGCAATTTTTCAAAGCACTTCTTTCAAACATTTAAAGAACAATTGAATACAATTAAATTGTTCCCAAACATAAAAAAAAGACAGTCCTCTTCCTTTTAAGAATCCAGCTTACCATTGATTTTAAACCCCAACAAGAATAATTCATAAAATAAAACTAAGACTAAACAATAATTCTAAATGAACTATAAACCTACTGAACCCAACACTGTAGCACAGAGATTGGGGTCATGCATCTACAAACCAAGGAACACGAAGGATTGTTGGCAACCATGAGAACCCAGGAAGAGGCGAGAAAGGATTCTTTCCTAAAACCTTCAGAGGGAGCATAGCCCTGCGGATACGATTTTTGGACTTCCAGCCTCCAGAACTGTGAGAGAATAGATTTCTGTTGTTTTAAGTCACCCAATTTGGTACTTTGTTGTGGCAGCCCTAGGAAAGTAATACAGGGAATTAATTCCCCTGCTCTTCCAGATTATACCCCCGGCCCTCCTTTTTTTAAAAAAAACTGGTGTATAATTGACGTACAATATTAGACTAGTTTCAGGTGTACAACATAGTGATTCAATACTTTTATATGTTATAAAATAATCTCCACAATGAGTCTACTTACCATTGGTCACCACACGAAGTTATTATAATATTATTGACTATATATATTCCCTATGCTATACATACATCCTCAGATTTATACCTCTTCTTGTTCATCTCATCCTTGCATTTTTTGCCTCATCCCACTGCCTTTTTTTTTTTTTTTGCTGTTACATATAGAAATTTATTTTATTTAACAAACTTTTATAGAATCCTTGCTAAGTACCAGGCATTGTACTGAACTCCCTTCATTTTTACAGCACTGTTAAGTTCACAGCAAAATTAATCAGAGAGTACAGAGTTCCCATATACCCCCCTACCCCACACCTGCACAGCCACCTTAACTATCAATATTCACACCAAATGGTACATTTGTTAAAATCGAGGAACCTACAGTGGCACGTCTTTATCACACAGGATTTATAGTTTACATTTTAGGCTTCATTCTTGAGGCACATTCTATGCATTTTGACAAATATCTAATGATGTGTATCCACCGTTATTGTATCATACAAAGTAGTTTCACTGCCTTAAATATCCTCTGTGCTCCAGTGATTCATCTCTCCTCCCAACCCCTGGCAACCACTGATCTTTTTCCTGTCTCCAATAGTTTTGCCTTTTCCAGAGTGTCATATAGTTGGAATCATACATGTATAATCTTTTCAGACTGGCATCTTTCACTTAGTTATATGAATTTATTGTTCTTCCACATCTTTTCACGGATCATTTCTTTTTTACCTCTGAATAATCTTCCATTGTCTGGATGTACCACAGTTTCATTCCCCTGTTGCCTTTTTAAAGACATCCTATACCTTTTCATCACAGCTGGTGTCTTTTCCTATGACTCTACCCTGCACCTCGTACATGGACCAGGTCGTGTAATGATTAGGAGCCCAGGTTGTCAATCTGAACTCTCTGCTCAGACCTGGGCTCCTCTGTTGGTTTCTTTGGGAAGCCATTTAATGTCTCTGTGTTTTAATACCCCAGTCTCTAAAGCGGACAATAGCATTATCACTTTCCTCATAAGGACGGAGGAATTAAATGGACTACTACACGTAAAGTGCTTAGCATGACACATGTCAGATGTATCCCTGATGGCCTGTTTTTAGGGAGCCAAAAATTGTTTGGTTGATTTTCTTCTGAATCCCAAATGATGTGATTTGAGAAGTATGCTCTTCTAAGATTTCTGGAAGTTGTTTCATGTGTCTGCCATGTTACTCCATATAAACAGAGAATTTATGAAAACATGTATTGTCACCTAGCCACACTGCAATAATAGAGAACAGAACCAAGAACCTGCTTTGTTATTCAAAGTGTTAAATCCTGTGTGAGTTCAGATAAAAATTCCATGTCTGGGCAATGCTAATAATAAAAATTAATTCACTGAGAAGGAAAGAGGTAATGAACCTAAATACATGCAACAATTTGCCAGACTTACATGGTGCTTCGGAAACCCATTATGACCTATTTCTACATCTTGTAGACATGGGCCCGGTGTTCATATCAAATCAATAACGAGAACATGTCATTTAGGCCCATCGACACCTCCCCTTGGAGCTCTGATAGCACCAACTTCAAGGAGACCAGCAGCCTCCAATTTTTGCAGCTGAAATGTCTCCTCAAAATATGTCTGAGGGAGAGCATTTAGTGACAGCTCTAGCAAATAAATAGCTAAAAAATGTCTGTGAATGGCACACCACTTCCAGACTGTGGATCAACCCAATTGAAACATCAGCTGTAAAACATTTGCTATGCACCTTGACAGAAAATGCAGAACTGAATAATAATTGTCTAATTTGTTGGATACGGTTATAAAAACAACTCTCTGGGGCTTCAGGATTCTGAAGAGCTAGTGAATAAAACTGTCTGGCCTCTGGGAGTTCAGTAACCGCTTGCCAGAGGTCTGGCAAGATTTAAGTATAAGAAAGCTCTTTCTGACGCTTTGTTGGACAACTTGATCCTTTCTCAGAGAGTTTTGTTATTTAAACTGTATGTGAAGAAATAGTAAGAACACATCTAGATTTTTGAAAGGCAATTCTCTCTTCACACAGAAAAAAAATTCATCTGTGAATTTTGAGAAGCTTATTGAGAGTTGGGTTGATATTCGAAATGTTGAGAGGGTAGAATCGAGGCAAAAACAATAAACTAATAAACTAATAGGACGTAGGGGGGCTAGGACAGAGATATACATAAATAGTGTATTTAAACTGAAAATGAATTTGCTGATTAGCAAGGAAATTGCTGTTTGGCAGGTTTAGTCTTATTTAGAGAACAGACCATGAGAGCATTGTTGGAGAAAAGTGTTAGTACACCTAGGGAACTGAGTGTTTGAACGTGCAGAGTTTAGTTTGTCGAACTTCAGCTATCAAAGAAAGAAGTGATGGTTCCCCGGTAGTGGGACCCAAGCCACTACAGAGGGAACTGTTGAAACCAAAGGAAAATTGCAGTTTTAATTTGAAATTAATTTTGAGTCTTTATGTACAAGCCAAACGTACATTGAGACGGAATGGTGATCATCTTCATGGTATAATTTTAAGCAACACAGGAAAGACCTTTATTCCAAAAATTCTCAAACATGGGGTACTGCCTGACATCCTTACTCCATCTTCACTAATTTTTCTACCAACTAGACATTCACTGAGGTTCCCACGTGGTCTCCTTTCAGACATGATACTCTAGTTGAGAGCATGGATCAATGACCCTACTGGTCCTGCATGCATTACGGGGTACTAGTTCGTTCATATCAATACCTCCTAGTACCAAGCTGAGGGAGTGAGGGGTTTCGTGAGAGCAAAGTGGGGCAGAAGAGATAATTTTGGAGCTTGAAAAACATTAAAACAGAGCTAGTCTGGGCGTAGTTCCATAATGGGAGCATTAGTCCCCCCGATTAAAACATAAGGTGATGGGGGTTTCCCTGGTGGCGCAGTGGTTGAGAGTCCGCCTGCCGATGCAGGGGACGCGGGTTTGTGCCCCGGTCCGGGAAGATCCCACATGCCGCGGAGCGGCTGGGCCCGTGAGCCATGGCCGCTGAGCCTGCACGTCCAGAGCCTGTGATCCGCAACGGGAGAGGCCGCAAGAGTGAGAGGCCCGCGTACCACAAAAAGAAAAAAAACATAAGGTGATGAGAGACATTGTAGGGATGGGTGGAGAGAAACCTAAGAGAATTAGGAAGATGAATATGGCACTGAGTCTGATGGATGGGTTTCAGAAATAAATGGCAACTATATGCAGCAACATGGACCTAGTTATTGTCATACTGAGTGAAGGAAGTCAGACAGAGAAAGACAAATCTGCGGAATCTAAAAAGGAATGATATAAATGGACTTATTTACAAAACAGAAACAGAACTTATAGTTACCAGGGGGAAAAAGTGCAGGGAAAGGGTAAATTGGGAGTTTGGGATTGACATGAAAACACCACTATATTTAAAATGGATAACCGAAAAGGACCTACTGGATAGCACAGGGAACTCTGCTCAATAGTATCTAACCACCTAAATGGGAAAAGAATTTGAAAAAGAATAAATACATGTAGGTGTATAACTGAATCACTTTGCTGGACACCCTTTGTGTACAAAACTATCACAACATTGTTAATCAACTATACTCCAATATAAAATAAAAAGTTAAAGGGAAACAGGTAAAATTATATGTCTTATTTAACACATTCGATCCAAAATGTTACAATTTCAACCTGTAATCAATATAAAAATTATTAATGAGACTTTTTATATCATACCAAGTCTTTGAAATGCAGTATGTGTTCGTGTTTTTATGTTTTATTTAGTATAGTTGGCAAACAATAAAATGTAGTTGTGTAAAGTAAAAAAAAAAAAAGGCAACTACTAACAACTTTCTTTATGATCAGTTCTATAAATTTAGAGTATGAAATTTTAAAACCAGGCAGCAAAGGATGGTACAAATCTCTTAGGCAATTTCTTCCCCTAGTTTTAACCTTAATATTACAACATAGTGTTGTTTACTTAGGTGTCTGACATGAAATGCCATGATTAATGACTAAAAGAGTTGAAATGGGGTGCAGGTATCTTGATTTCTGAGGCTCTCTCCCTAACACTACACAGTCCATAAAAGTGAATAAGGTCCCTCCTCTAACCCTGTCTAACATTTTACATGACCCAGTTCTCTAATTATCATTCTTGGAGGCATGACTCTGCCAAACCGCTGTGGTCATTTGGGAAAATAACATCAAAATTTTAAAGCCTGTATGTATAGAACCTGCAGGGATGAAAATTCTGCTAAGTTCTCAAGCTTTCCCGCTCACTGGCTGGGGACATTTTTAGTTTTCTTTGCTCTACAGCTTGCCAAGTATCCACGGCACCTAACCACAAATGAAAAAAGACAGTCCACTCTAATCAGATGCTCAACCCACCCAATTTTCCCAGGCAGCCTTGGAGCCATCACAAAGCCCTTCAAGTTCAGGGTCATGCCTTTTGGAAAACAGCATGTAGGACTCAAAACCCTCACATTCTCAAAGCCTCCAGAAAGGATCATAGCAAAGCCAGGCAACAAAAGAACTGTTTTTCCTTTTAATCAGAGAGAAACCATTTATTCCTTCGAACCACACTAACCACTATTCATTTGATGAGGAGAGTTCCTATTTATTTGAGAAAATACGCCATCTAGCTAGAAATCCCTTACGGCTTGTATGCCTCTTATTTCCTTCCTCATGTCCTACTCTTTCAGCATTAATTCCACAAACATTTATTCTGAACCCATCATGTGCTAGACCCTGGAGTATGAGTGGCAGTGCAAAGATAAATAGAATATTTTCTGCCTTGTGGGAGTTCATCATCAATAACGGGAAGTGTGGAATGCAAGTAGAAAATTAAAATACAACATGATAAATGTTGGGGCAATAAAGCTCAAGGTGGGAACAGGTATTAGCTGCCCTGAGGGAGTCAGACACTGCAACAAACTGGTGGTGTCTGGAGGGAAGTGGTTCTCTTGGAAATGCTGATTTTATCTGCTCCCTCTCGTCTCTCTCTCACATTCATAGTGGATACCGTTTAGGGTGTGCTCCAGCTCTTGCTTGCATCTTAGAGAACTCACTTCATCCATGTTCCTGGAGTACAGCAGACCCCTTCCCCATTCCAGTTATAGGTGCCTGAGCCACTGGGCCCAATAGGCAGGAGACAATGAGACCGAGAGGAGGAGGGAGCTAGGTGGAGGCTCCTTCTCCTGGGTGGGAACAGCCTTGAAAAGAAGATAGCAACTAAATCTCTAAGTGGATAGAATGCTTCGGTGCACAGACGGGAGCAGACACAAAGCCAGGAGGTGCCCGAATGAGAGCTGGGAGAAGAAGCCCTCACCAGAGCTCTCTGTCCTTCCATCAGCTGAGTTCTGGATGCTGACCTGTAAGAGGGTCTTGTTTCACCTGGGCTTCTAGGAATGGGTTTCTGTTCTTTGCAATGGAACATTTTTATTTACTTTCAGATCCTTAAACCCCGACTTCAACCCTGTACATTGAACCTTTACGTTATAATATAGACCTCCATACTTTAAACAAAAAAACATAAAAGCCAACAACCGACGGTGATGATGGGAGACGGACAGGAGGATAAAAGGGGGCATAGCCAAAAGCCCCATCAGGATAAAGTTGGGGCAAGCAGATTGGAGAGGAAGATGGTGCTGAATGAGGGAAAGATACTGTAAGAAACCCGTCATGCTTTTGCACGCTTAAACGGCCTTGTGAAGTGTGCAGTAACAGCAGAAAAAGCCAGGCTTTTCTCTGGAGCCTGGAGCTATGGGTGGTTTTAGTTTTCTCCTTTAACTATTTCCTTTGTCCAAATTATTCTACAATGCACATGCATTTTGTACTAAAAAATCCATTATCTTTAAAAAATACCTTCTGACACCTTTAAAAAAATAATGCTTTGGAGAAGGCTATGTTAGCTGAAATATTTTCACGAGCTAAGCTAAGAGAACACAAAATAATTCATCCCCCAAAAGGTCATTCCTGATTGGACACAGACAGCAGAGTAAGGTATAAGCTTGGGAATGAGAGCTGGAGCTTGCGGGTGAAGGAAGTGGCCCCACGTGGAGTGGAGGGTGCGGGCAGCCAGGACACCCCTCTCGCTGTGCCCGTCACCTGGGCTCTGGGAAGGAGGCTGTGGCCGTCTTCACTGGAGCTCACATGGACCTTGCTCCCCTCTCCACAGACACACCTAGCTGTGTCATCATCCTCCAGGCTGAAACCCTGCAACCAGCAAGCCCGGGCCACAGCTATTTCTCTGCCACCTCTTGTCCTCCCAGAGCCCCTTTCTCCTTTGGGGTGGTGCTGGGGAGACAGAAAATTGCTTCAGAAAATGACCCAAGTGCAGAGCCCAAGCTTTCCCTCCAAATGACTAACAATTTCAAAGTGGAAACACTCCATCTCTGTGATGTCATTTAATTCTCACTACAACTGGTGGAGTGGTTCTTGCCCTTACTTGAGGGCACTATTCTTACTCTGCCTATGATGAAAGAGAGGCTGTTGACTTTCCAAAGGCTGGTATCCATAAAGGGGCAGGGCTGAGACTCAAGCCCAGGTCTTTAACTCAGAAGCCATGCTGTGACTCATCACATGCCCTTTCCAAAACACCCATCTTGGCAACCCCAGTTTCCCAAGGATGATGCCCACGGGCATTGAAAGAAAGAATCACAAATTGTCTCGAGTGGAAAATACCTCGAAGGGTGCCTTGTCTGGTGCTGGGTCAGTGGTCTGAGCTCTGCAATCAGAGCTGAGGGATTTACGGTACATGAGTAAAGAGAGAGAGAGAGAGAGCTCTTCTCTGGTGGCACAGTGGTTGAGAGTCCGCCTGCTGATGCAGGGGACACGGGTTCGTGCCCCGGTCCGGGAAGATCCTACATGCCGTGGAGCGGCTGGGCCCCTGAGCCTGCGTGTCTGGAGCCTGTGCTCCGCAACGGGAGAGGCCACAGCAGTGAGAGGCCCACGTACCGCAAAAAAACAAAACAAAAAAAAAAAAGAGAGAGAGAGATCCCAGAGTATGATCATATCTGTGCATTTTGGAATGAAATAATCACATCACAGTGCTACCACAGGGGCGTTGGGTAACTGGGGATGATCAAGCAGGAGAGGCTAGCTTTGCATTTTATTTTCCAAGTCACCTCTGATTGAATTGTCCACATCAATAAAAAAAGCCTGCAAGTTTTTTTTTAAAGTTAATTCTAATTAAAATCTTTTTAATTGGAAAAATAGGAGCTTATTCTTTTCTAAAAGCCCAGAATGAATCTAATGATTTTTCAAGATCTCAGGCATCACTATATAGCTCTATCCTTCGTGCCCAAAGGGAAGAGCAATGAAACAAAACGGGTTGCATTATTTTTTTAACATCTTTATTGGAGTATAATTGCTTTGCAATGGTGTGTTAGTTTCTGCTGTATAACGAAGTGAATCAGCTATAAGTATACACATATCCCCCTATCCCTCATATCCCCTCCCTCTTGTGTCTCCCTCCCACCCCCCCATCCCATCCCTCTAGGTGGTCACAAAGCACCGAGCTGATCTCCCTGTGCTATGCAGCTGCTTCCCACTAGCTAACTAATTTACATGCATTTAAGACCAGGAAAAGAATAAAAGGAAAACCATCACACCATTCTCCCCATCCAAGCTGGGGTCCCCAGGATTAAGGACAGTTGAGGTAATGGAGGAAAGTTTGCTTTGTGTTGAAAGCGCAGGGAAGAGGGATCAATGACAACAGTGCCCCTACACTCCCCACACTGCCCCTCTGTGCCCGGGCTCAGACAGCAGCCCTGTGCACACTCAGCAGGACTTCTTAACTCTCTGCCCTCCCACGACCACCCCTTGTGTGGTTGTGGGTTCTCAGAGATGCCTCTTGCATGTAGGCATTGTTACTATCTCTGTTATTTACTTCCAAATAAATACTGAAAATGGTGGTGCAACTGGAAGGCATGGATTGCATGTGTGTTGTGATCTTTCATACCCGCTCTAACCTCTATTGGTCTAATCATTGAGGTGGTATCTCTGAACTTTACCATCAAAATATTAGTCAGGGTTCTCTAGAGAAACAGAACAAATAGAAGATATGGATGATATAGATATAGATATAGATACAGATATAGATAGATATGTAAACATTTTATACCTGTCATAAAATAAGTGTAAGTTCCATGGTGTAAGTTCCCCGGTTCAAGCCTGAAGGTCTGAGAACCAGGACAGCCCATGGTGTAAGTTCTGATCCAAGGGCAGAGGAGACCGATGTCCCAGCTCAGTCAGGCAGAGAGTGACTCCCTCCATCACCTCCACCTTTTGCTCTGTTCAGACCCTCAATAGATTGGACAGTGCCTGCCCACCTCATGGAGGGCCATCTGCTTTACTCAGCCTGTCATTTCTAATGCTCATCTCTTCTAAAAACATCCTCACAGGCACACCCATAAATAATGTTTAACCAAATATCTGCACATCCCATGGCCCAGTCAAGTTGACACACAAACTTAAGGATCACAAACAACTTCAATCACTACTGGAATTAACAGTGAACAGTTCTAGTTCCCGAGTGTAGATCTGGGATTCAGATCACATATATCTTCCCAGGAGAGAAAGGTCAGAAAGCCCAGAGGTAATGATAACGCACACCAATATTAATAAAGACAGCAACATTAGTAGCTAACCTGTATTAAGTACTTACTAAAAGCCAGAGACTGGGCTCTGGGGTTTACGCCTTCTCGTTTCTGGTCACATCAGTCTTAGAAGCAAGTTTATGACCTATTTTATACATGAAGACCTTGATGCTAAGTATTTAATAAGTGACAGAGGTGGGAGTCAAACTCACAGCACCAACATCCTTTCCTTCTGAAGAAAGTGGCCATCAACTCTTCGAGGTGGAAAAGTGACAAAGAAATTTGATGTCTCAACAAATTCAACATTTGCTACATTTAAAAAAATTTATTTACTTTTATTGTTTAAATTTATTTTTGGTTCTGTTGGATCTTTGTTGCTGAGTGTGGGCTTTCTCTAGTTGCGGTGAGCGGGGGCTACTCTTCGTTGCAGTGCGCAGGCTTCTCATTGTGGTGGCCTCTCTTGCTGTGGAGCACAGGCTCTAGGCATGCAGGCTTCAGTAGTTGTGGCATGTGGACTCAGTAGTTGTGGCTTGTGGTTTCTAGGGTGCAGGCTCACTAGTTGTGGCGCACAGGCTTAGTTGTTCCACGGCATGTGGGATCTTCCCAGACCAGGGATCAAAGCTGTGTCCCCTGCATTGGCAGGCAGATTCTTAACCACTGTGCCACCAGGGAAGCCCATATTTGCTACATTTTAACTGAACTGACTTAAACTAGGAAGAAAGTAGTAGGCGATGTCCCTTCTGGAAAAGAAGCTCTTGTCCGGATTCTTGACCCAAGAGGGCAAGTGGCCTCAGGATTCTAAGCCTAGGAGCCTGAGGTCATGAGGCAGGCTGTCCTCTCCCCACTGTCCTTCTTGGCAGTACATCATGTTAGCCAAACACTTCCAAACTGCTCAACATTTTAGGGTTATCAAAATCCAAGCTCTATCTGGCTGGGAATTCCATAGCCGACCTTGAAAACAATGTGTTTCTGTGAGGAAATCTGCTCCATATGGCTCTAGCTCCTAGCAGGTGTCTCACCAAGTGAAGCTCAAAGAGCAAAGAGAGAGGCAAGCCTTGAGCTGATGGCTGAGGAATTGTCTTAAATTTGTTCTCTCACCAATAGGGAGCCTAGGATGACCAAGGGAAAAACAACCACTTAGAGATTCCAGTTCACTTAGAACCAATTCAAAGAAAAATGTTGCATCTCTCTTGGACATTTCTTTCTGTGGTTTTATTTATTCTAGCAGGTACAGGAGAGCTTTGGTTTTCCTCTTTCTTTTTTCTTCTTACATTTGAAAGATCTCCCACTTATTGAGTGTCAACTCTGTGCCAAGCACATAGTTAAAAATAACTTGATTTTGTGGTACTAGAATACAACACAGAGTAGAAAAACAAAACAAAACAAAAAACCCCCTGAAAAATGCAGACAAGAGAAGAGAAACAAACCCTACCACCCAGAGATAAACAAACTCTACCACCCATCAGGTATCTGCTTTCAAAACGCACTCTTCACGCCACTAGTTTTGTTTAGAGACACTAGTTATATCTCCATAGTTTCCAAATACCAGCTTTGCGTTTGGGACAGATGATTCATTCCTTCAAACAGATCTAGTAGTTTGGACCCCAGAAACGATCAGCACAGTGTTTTGGAACAGAAAAACGAGTGATCTATTTCCACGAGCAGCGACTCTTTTGCGTACCTTGCCATTAATGATCAGCAACAACTGTGTGGTGTGAAAGATTTTCACTATCACAGTCGATGTCATTAAAAGCATTCTATTTAATATTTTTATATATGTACATCTTAAAGAAATGACATTGAAGAATGGCTGTAGCCCTTTGTGCACTTACAGCATAACTCCTTTGCCACAAAAGCTGGCCTATTAACAACACAGTGAATTAATTTCCAAGGGAGATGCCATCTCTGTAGACTTCCTCTGGAATGATTTCTTTACCATGCTCCCAGGAGTCACGCCATCAATGGTGTAACACGTGCATAATTTCCCCCATAAAACATTATATGTGTTAAAAAGTTTTTTATTCCTGAAAAGACATAGGCTTTAGAATATTCTTCTTCAATGACCCACAAGAAATATTTCTTCATGTATTTTATTACTAAGACAGAATCTAAAAAATGCCATAATTTATGACAATGTAACAGCAAACTTCTTAAAATGTGATTTATTTTAACGCTTGTTTCTTCAAATCTTTGGCAATACTCTTTCATGTGTTTCACACCAGTGTCTTCTGTCAAATAAATGTATTTTAGTTTGTCACTTATTTTTTAATCAATGTTTTAGCTCTTTTTACTGGTTCAGGAAAAACAATGACAAAGACAAAAAACAAATACAAAGACAAAATATTACCTTTTGTCTTTATCTATTAACTTCAAAAGAACCTCAGAAGAGTATACTAAATATTTAGAAGCATGCTTAGTAAAGTTCCGTGGTGTCCCAGATAGAATATTACATGACTTTAAATATCACTGAGAAAGCTGTAAAGGTTTGTCTTCATATCGTGATGAACAGAAAGTTTTTAAGTGTCTTAATAATGATGACAGCTTCATATTAATTATCTAATATTAAAGGCATAATAAACAAATAGGACAAAATTCATCATTAAAAATGGTGTAGGTGATAATGAACAAGGTTTATCTTTGATAGTATTTCAAATAGTCTTCTCGAGAGTCACTGTTTTTAGTAATGTGACCAAAAAAAAGAGCCCAACCAGGAATAAGACCAGAGTCAGTTCCGCCATTTTGTTGTTCACTTGTGTAAACATTACTACTATTATATATAATACACATTTTCTTTGTGGGAATATTTCAAACCCATTTATCATCTTGGGAAGATTGGCTTTCATAAAACCTAATGTCGTAATCCACATATCCACTTAATTAAGCATGTATAAACCACAATACGTTGTCAAATGCTAGAAGTGAATGACCTAGTGAAAGTACCTCTGTCAACTCTCCATGCTATAGAACTCCCACTTTTCCCTTATTTATAGGAGGTGACAAGGACCATCTAACATATAGAACAAATTAGGGCACAAGTCTTATTGTTCATTAAATATTAATAAATCTTAATTTCTTTATTTTCAAGTATTTTAATAGATTTTATCTTTATGACAGTTTTGGATTCAGAGAAAAATTAAGATAAAACAAAATTCCTATATCCTCCGCACCTGGTTTCCTCTGTTATTAACATTGTATATTAGCATGGTACATTTGTTACAATTAATGGCCTAATATTAATATTATTATTGACTAGCTTAATTTCTTTTTAAATTTTTAAACAAAAGAAATAGAAATAAATTTTCAACATTTTCTGCCTGTGTCCCAAAGGATTTTCTTGCTTACTGCTGATGTAATACACAGAAACGACAACTCCCAGAATTCACTGCTACTAAGCCCCCTCTCCTTCCTGACTTGTGGTTGGTGCATCATGCCCAGTCTCTCTTGCCTCCCTTAGTCTTTCCTCATATTCTCCCCCATTCATCTCCAATGGTTTCTGGGATTTTCCATCTTTACCTGAATGTAGAAAGATGGTGGGTTGGGGATAGGTGGAGATGAGAAACAAAACTCCCTGAAAAGCACACATGGAATAACGAACACTTCCTCTGTTTTTTGGTTGACCTGAGCCTGGGTCTGTGAGCCAGGGTTACAGACCATCTTCATCTCTGTGTATCAGATATTGTCTAATTTGTGAGCCAATCCAGGGTGTGCCATGAGTTAAAGCATGGTGGGTTATTCAGCCCTACTCCATATGCTTTATAATTAGTGTCACTTCTTCCAAGATTCTGGAATTGAGTTGCCAGTCTCCGTTTGTAGTTGGCTCTTCTATGACTTTGTGGGCTGTCACTGAGGAGTTGGAAAAGGCTGCATGGAGGCTGTTAGCCAGGCACTGTTTACAACCAGAAGTCTCTTTGGCTTACTATGGAAATTCTCCAAATAACTTTATTGGGGATTGTGAAAGCCTAATGAGATAGAGGGTCTGGGTGGCTGACAATAGGAGTCTGACAAATTAAATGTGTTATAGAAACAAAGCAGACTCTTAGTAGACAAAAGGGCACTGTACAACATGCACACTTTACCCATTGGGAGAAAGTTACCTTTGTTCAGCTTGTTGCAGCAAGAGAAAATATACTGCAGAGGAACAGTAGGACATCTCAGTAAAAGGGAGTGAGTGGGAGCTTCTGCTAGATTTGGGTCTACTCTGGGTGACCTTCAAGAGGGTTGAAGGTAGTGAGGGGTCAGTCCTGAAATGGATTTTTATCTACAAGTGAGGAAAATTTGGTGATGGGATGTCTTAATAGTTGTTATCTTGGAGGCAGGTGGATTAGAACCAGTTGTCCCTGATACAGTAGTAGGAACACACATTCCATGGTGCTTTAGGAAGTCCTGAGTCAAGGCAAGAATAAGTACTTTTGAGCACATTTTCAGCTCAGACAGCAAGGAAGATTTTTACTTTAAGAAACAAACAGAGAAGCAGTGGTCACTGCACAAGTTTGAAGAGGGGGATGTTCAGTCATTTTGTGGTTGCAGAATGACCTCGTCTCAGCTTGTTTCAACCATGGTCTTCAGGTGGCTTTTTCCGAGCATTGCTTATCTTCTGTGAGCAAGTTTATGTTCCATTGGGAACATCACAGCCTGGCCGCCAGCTGCCAGCATGATTTTTCACTTTCTCACATATGATCACTTTACTCCATTCAACAAGTCTATGATGTAGGTACTATTTATATCATTGCATAGTACAGATGTGAAAACTTGAAGTAAAAGAGAGGTTAAGCAATTTTCCCAATACTGTACCACTTGCTCATGCTGTTGACCATTGCTCTTCCAGAGTCTGGGATGGGGGGAGAATTACCCTGTTTGCTTTTCCGGGTGTATCAGACATAGATGGCTTTTGCACAAGTGCAGCTACTGATGTGTTCTCAACTGTTAATAGGTTCACTTGTTGATTCATCATAGAACTGTCTGAAGCGGTCAGAGAAAGACAAATACTTTATGATATTGCTTATATTTGGAATCTAAAATATGATACAAATGAACTTATTTACAAAACAGCAACAGACTCAGAGACATAGTAAACAAACTTACGGGGACTTCCCTGGTGGTCCAGTGGTAGAGAATCTGCCTTATAATGCAGGGGACGTGGGTTCGATCCCTGGTCAGGGAAAGAAGATCCCACATGCCGCGGGGCAACTAAGGCCGCGAGCCACAACTACTGAGCTCGCATGCCTCAACTAGAGAGCCTGAGTGCCACAAACTACAGAGCCCATGAGCCCTGGAGCCCACGCACCACAACTGGAGAAGAGACAAATCCACATGCCACAACTAGAGAGAAGCCAGCATGCTGCAAAGAAGAGCCTGCGCACTGCAGTGAAAGATCCTGTGTGCCGCAACTAAGACCGGACACGGCCAAAAATTAAATAAATAAATAAATAATAAACTAAGTCTTTAAAAAAAAAAAAACAAGCTTACGGTTACCAGCGGGGAAAGAGGGGGAAGGATAAATTAGGAGATTGGGATTGACATATTCACACTACTATATATAAAATAGATAACAAATAAGGACCTACTGTATAGCACAGGGAACTCTACTCAATACTCTGTAATGACCTATATGGGAAAAGAATCTAATAAAGAGTGGATATATGTATATGTATAACTGATTCACTTTGCTGTACACCTGAGACTAACACAGCATTGTAAATCAACTATACTCTAATAAAAATTAAGAAAAAAAAGAAGTGTCTGAAGCGGTAAGAGCAGAAAAACTAGGTCAGAAAAAGAAAATTTTATATACATATCATATGAGGCTTGAATGACTGTCGATCATCACTATGCTGCCTACCAGCTCTGAGTAAGCTGTGCCTTCAATTGAAGCTTAAACTTAGAGTCCTAAAAGATCTGGTAACAGGTGCCAAGCAAAGGAGTTGTATTTTAATAATAAAGATTCTCCTCCCGTTTGAGAGGACAGATAAGGTACTCACCCCAGTAGGTCATTTCCTGGGCTACAAGGGGAGACCATTTGGTGACCTAAGGATGTTTGACAGGGACAAGGTAAGAGACCGTCAGGAAGAAAGCTAAACATACTTGAGGTCAGTTATCTTGAAGGTAGTTATCTCGAGCTCAGAAATACGTATGTGGGCAACATCACTACATGCCTGCTGTGTGTGTTTCTACTTTTCCAACTCCAAAAATCTTCCTGTTGTATTTGCAAGTAGGGGCTGACACTTTTCTGCTTACAGACTTGGCTTTGCATCTCCGAATGAAGGCAGAGAACTCGCCTTTGTTCTTTCACTGTGCTTTATCATGGATCCTGTATACGTGAGATTTTGGGTAGGAAAGAAATGTATTGGTTCAAATTTCTTCATCTTCAACTTGCGAAGATGAAGTGAAGCACTGGGAGAACTATTATGTTAATCAGAAAAAATCAAAATGCTTATTTAAAAAATGCATATAAGTGTTCTATATCTTGATTATGGTGGTGGTTACCTGACTGCTTGAGTTTTTCAAAACTCCTAGAATTCTACACTAAAATGGGAAAATTTGGCTGTAGGTAAATTGTACCTCAATAAACCTATCTTTTAAAAACAGCATGTTAGAGGGTCGAATGGGGCAGTCATTCTAATGGCCAAGAAATGCTGGGCAATGGCCCTGCCCTTTATTTCATCTCACTTCTCTAGGTATGGGATGAAATGGAATGCCTTAGCACAGGAGTACCTTGGGGGCAGGGAGTTCTCTGCAGATCCAGGCTGGAGTTGACTGTGATGCTGCAACTTACAAGTGGAGTGCACCTTGGTTGGGCTGTCCCTGAGAAAAGCACTTGAAATCTCTTTAATGAGACAGGCTCTTTTAATAAAGGGAGGCGATGAACACTACAAAACACAGAGAGGAACAACTGTTCTTTGGTAGAAAGAATTAGAGGCCGTGCCAGTTGTTCCACCTGCAGGACACAATGGAGAGGTGGGAGATGGCAACTCAAGACACTAGATAAAATACTGCCTTAAAAACATCCCAGGTAAAACAAACCATTAAAACCTTTAAGCAGGGCTTCCCTGGTGGTGCAGTGGTTAAGAATCCACCTGTCAATACAGGGGACACGCGTTCAAGCCCTGGTCCAGGAAGATGCCACAGGTGGTGGAGCAACTAAGCCCATGCACCACAACTACTGAGCCTACGTGCCACAACTACTGAAACTCACACGCCTAGAGTCCGTGCTCCGCAACAAGAGAAGCCACCCCAATGAGAAGCTCACACACCGCAATGAAGAGTAGCCCCTGCTCGCCACAACTAGAGAAAGCCCACACTCAGCAACGAAGATCCAATGCAGCCATAAATAAATAAATAAATAAATAAATTTATTATTAAAAAAAAACCCATTAAGCAACAAGGGCATTACAGCCTCCATTACTTACCATTGTTCTGGAAATTCTATACAGTGAGGAGATGAATATATAAGAGGAAAAGCTCTTTAATAGAAGACAACTATCGTTAGCTGTAAATGACAATGCTGTTAAATCCCAGAACTTCCAAAAAATTCTACTGGAAAGCTATAAAAAGAAAATGAAATCTGAGTAGTTTGCAATTACAAAATACACTCACAAAAAAGTTTTCCAGTATAATACTTACTGTTGGAAAATACAAAGAAGTCATTCACAATGGCAGTAACAAGTACGAAGTAACCAAGAGTAAATTGAACAAGGAATATGCTGCATCAGTATGAAGAAAATGAGAGAGAGGGGCAGAAAGAGAGAAGGATCATCCCCCCTGCACTGGAGGATTCAGCATTTAAAATATAAGAATTCTTTCTAAATTAGCTCATAAATTTAATGCAATCCTAATTAAGTTCTCAAAGGAATTTTAAAGTTAATTTAGAAATAGACATGAGTAAGAATAGCCTAGAAAACATCAGGGAGAAAAAAGAATAATGAAAGAAAACTTGAACTAGGAGATGTGTAAACAGATTTTAAATCAATGATAATTAAAACAATGGGTCCAAAAGGAAAAGATAAATGCCACAGGAGAAAAACAAGCAAATGACATAAACTAGCATTTCAAATAGATTGGATACAATCTTTTGATCAACAAGGATAAGAAAGTGTTCACTTTCACTTGTAACCAAAGAAATAGAAACTAAAACAGGGACGAGATACTGTTTTCCCTTGGCAGGTTTGGAAAGTAGAAACTGTAAGTAGGCACTGCTCTTCCTAATTTTCATAAAAGGTTTTGCTGTGATCTAAGAGAAGAAAGTCTGAAAATGGTACCAATTAGGGCTGTTCAGTCCTTTTTGGAAGTCATTGGCCCCATGTAGCTATTGAACTCTTGGAATGTGACTCGTCCAAATTGTAAGTAAAATAGAATACACTCGAGATTTTCAAGACTTACTAAAAAAAAAAAGAAAAGAATATAAAATTCCCCATTAATATAGTTCATGATTACACGTTGTAAGATAATATTTTGGATATATTAGGTTAAATAAAATAATTTTACCTGTTTATTTTTCCTTTTTTTAAATATGCTACCAGAAAAGTTTTGGTTACGCTGATGGCTCAATTTATTTTCTGTTGGACAGTGCTGCTTTAGGGCAAGGAGAGAGAATGGAGAGATTCATCTGAGCTGAGAAGGGGTTAAGTGTCTGTGAATGTTGCTGGCAGCAAGGACCCATGCCTGATCCTGTGACACTTGGTGAAGTTGGGAATGGTCAAGTGGCCATGCGTGGCATAGAAGCATTAGTGGAAACTAATCAAATCAGTAGGTTTCCCCCCATTTTCTAGTCACAATGTAGTGACCCTGGGATAGTCTAATATGAAAAAAACTAACTTTATTACTAGGCTCAATGGGGAATTACAATTAGATTTAATTTGTTATGAAAAAATAAGTACTTTCAAACCGTAGACTTTAGAGTGTATTTCATATCCACTCCACATGTATGTATATAGGTTTTAATCGCAGCATTGTTTATTACAGCTGAAAATTAGTAACAAGTTAAAAGTCCAATTATGGATAAGAAATTAAATAAATTATAGTGTATCCATCTAATGAGTATCAAAAAGTTATTTAAAACTGTTATAGAAGGATATCTAGTGACATGTAAGGTGATTATATTCTTTTCTAAGACTTTTATGGAGGTATAATTGACATACAATGAACCATACATATTTGAAGTATAAAATCTGATAAGTATCAACATATGTGTAAACTTGTGAAACCATCACCATAATCAAAATAATGAATGCATCAATCACCCCCAAAAGTTACCTTTTGCTTCTCCCACCCAGCCTTCCCCATCTCCCAGCAACGACTGGTATGCTTTCTATCACTAGTGTTAGAATCACTGTAGAATTTTATATGTATGGGATCACACCCCGTGCACTCTTTTTTTGTCTGGCTTCTTTCACTCAGTATAATTATTGTGAGATTTATAATGTTGCATGTATTAATATTTATTTCTCTTGATTTCTGAGTAAGTATGCCACTGTATGGATACACCACACATCTGTGGATGGAGAATTGGTTATTTCCAGGTTTAGGCTATTACAAATAAGGCAGTTATGAATATTCCATGTACATGTCTTTGGTTAATAAATGGACCCCAAAGAAGAGTCAATTATGAAAAATTAAATAAACATAAAAGAAGTATTTAAAACATTTTGGTGAATATTTTCAGAATCTTGAGCTGAGAAAGCCAACCAAAGGCAAAAATTGTAAAGAAAAAAAAAATCAAAGAATTTAAAACTTCCCTTTAGCAAAAGTTCAATAAAAATATTGAGGCAAAGGAAGAATTATAAAATTTTCTTTAGTTCTCTTTTTCTCTCTGGTGTTCACATTGTTTAATTTTTATTGTTCCATCTTTGTTCACTATTTCTTTCCTCTGTCATTCCATTGTGCCACTTTGCTATTTAACCCACCCACTGAATTTTTTTTTTTCAGTTACTGTATTTTTCAGTTATAAGATTTTCATTTGGGACATCTTCATATCTTCTATTTATTTGCTGAGATTTTCTACATTTTTGGCTGAGGCTTTCTGTTTTCTATTTGTTTCAGGTATGTTTATAATTGGTTGTGTAAGCATTTTTATGATGACTGTTTTAGAATCCTTGTCAGATCATTCCAACATCTGTGTGATCTCGTTGATATCTGTTGATTCTTTTCTCACTCAATTTGAGATTTCCCTGGTTCTTTACATGACGAGTGATTTTCAATTGTATCCTGGGCATTTGGGGTATTAAATCATGAGGTTCTGGATTTTATTTAGATAATAATCTCTTTTGGAGTGTCTTCTCTGACATCAAGCTGGTAAGGAAAGGGGAGAAACACTTCATTACTACCACATGGGGGTGAAAGCCCAGTTAGCCTCCTTTGATGCCCCAGGGAGCGGAAGTGCCTTGCTATTGCTGAGCAGAGGTGAGATTTTCTACCTCCCACTAGGCTTCCACCACTAGGCCTCCACTGGTACCACCCCAGTGGGAGGGGAGGGGAAGAGGGGAGCGGGAGCTTCATTACAGCCAAGCAAAGGGTAAAAGTCTGTTCTCTGCACCTGGCCTTTCTGACAGGCTGGGGAGTGGGGTAGGGGGCGCAGTTTTTCCCACTGTGTTTGACTTGGGTGAGCTAGTTTTTTTTTTTTTTTTTTTATTGGAGTATAGTTGATTTACAATGTTATATTAGTTTCAGGTGTACAGCAAGCAAAGTGAATCAGTTATACATTATACATATATCCACTCTTTTTTTTTTAAGATTCTTTTCCCATACAGGCCATTACAGAGTATTGAGTAGAGTTCCCTGTGCTATATAGCAGGTCCTTATTAGTTATCTATTGTATATATAGTAGTGGGTATATGTCAGTCCCAATCTCCCAATTTATCCCTCCAGCCCTTATCCCCTGGTAACCATAAGTTTGTTTTCTACATCTGTGACTCTACTTCTGTTTTGTAAATAAGTTCATTTGTACCCTTTTTTTAAGATTCCACATATAAGCAAAATCATATGATATTTGTCTTCCTGTGTCTGACTTACTTCACTCAGTATGACAATCTCTATGTCCATCCATGTTGCGGCAGATAGCATTATTTTGTTCTTTTTTATGGCCGAGTAATATTCCATTGTATATATGTACCACATCTTCTTTATTCACTCCTCTGTTGATGGACATTTAGGTTGCTTCCATGTCCTGGCTATTGTAAATAGTGCTGCAATGAACATTGGGGTGCATGTATCTTTTTGAATTATGGTTTCCTCTGGGTGTATGTCCAGGAGTGGGATTGCTGGGTTATATGGTAGTTCTCCTAGTTATTGTCTAAAAGGTTTCCAACCTGCTACTCCTTTACTGGTTTTTCCCTCGCAAGAGCAGACTTTTCTTGGGGTCTTTTTTTGTTGCTGTGTCCATTGGAGTTTCCAGGTTGCCTGCTTTAGTCTGGAGTATATGAGATTAAAAAGACAACCCAGCAAACTCACTGTCACATTGATCTTTGGGTCTCCAGGTCCCTGGCCAGTCTGCCTTCTCTCCATCTTTCAGAGTCCAGTAAAGACTCTGTTTTATACAGTGTGCAGAGTTTTCAGCTGTACTTAGCAGGAAGCATAGAGAGAAGTGTGGCTGCTCCATCTTGGTCACATAATAGTCTTTTAATTAAAGAAAAACAGCATATAATAAATTAATATGTACATGTGTTTGCATTTTGTAAGAAAAATAAATACATGTAATGGAACACAGAGTGAGACTCTTGTTGCCCAGAATTATTGCTGAGGGCAATGCTAAAGACAAAGGGATGCTTGGGTCCCAGTATTTTAGAAAGATCCCCTGCAAGTAGAGTCAGACACATTCTACAGTGCTTGCCCCAGGTAGGCAGGATCAGTCTAGATTCAACTAGGATCAACTAGGATCAGCCCAGACTACAAAAGGGGAGGTCTGGAAGGGGAAAGGGTATCATGTCCCTCCAGAGACAAGAGTCTGACCTGTAGTGAGAGACAGGAAGTGTCCTCAATTAAATTTGAAGTTACCATCTCATCTCAGACAGGACTTTGAATAGTCAGTTTTCACAAGAAAGATGGAATCTGCCAGAGATGGTGGTAAGGGACAAAAAAGAGTTTAGACAGAACTACTGAACTGCTTCCTGTTTATTCAGCCACTGAGATGAGATGTCTCCCTCTAAACACGGGTTAAATATATACAGAGAGGAAAGGTGGAAGGATGAAAACTAAAACAGTCACCTCTGGAGGTGCAATAACATGATTTTTAGTCTGTTTTTCAAGACCCTCCAATTTTTAAATTTTTCGTTACTTAGCATGTATTACTTGCACATTTTTAAAAAATCGATTTTAAGTGTCGAGAAAAACAGGGACTCATTGATGATAGATCTAAATCCTCAGAGCCTGGGTGGTGAAAAAGATGAAAGCCACCAGGTTCATTTTGAAACTGATGAGCCTGTATTGATGCATACAGTACAGAGCAGCAGTCTCCAACACGGCAGATGCTTCTCCAGGTGAGAGTAATTTAAACATCCTCCAAACAGTATATTCCAAATTATGCCCTTGAAGTCCTTCAGGACACTTCTCACAAGCAATATTGTGACTTTATTTATTTATTTAAAAAAATTTTAATTGAAGTATAGTTGATTTACAATGTTAATTTCTGCTCTACAGCAAAGTAACTCAGTTATACACATGTATACATTCTTTTTTATATTCTTGTCCATTATGGTTTATTTGTGACTTTGAATTGAGAAAGATCAAGCCAATCCTGTTGCCATCGTCAACCTTTTGGACAAGTCCTTTATCAATTGATTCCAACACACACACCCACACACGTGCATATTTCCCTCTCCCTTCTCAAAATCCCATAGTCAAATATCTTAGTTTATAGCAAGGGTCCTGAGAGCATTGACCCTCTCCTGAGGCTCACTCACTCTCATCTGCCTGTCTGGAGTGGTAACACATCCATTAAACATAGAATGTCTAATGATCAAATTGACTAATGGCCACTTTGCCTAAAATTTTGTATTCAAATTTAGTAATTTTAAGCCATTTTTGAAAGCACATCTGGACTTATTTGGCACTTCTAATAACTGTTATCTAATTTCTTGAAAGATAGGATTGCTATTGTCCTTTGGGGTATCCCTTTCTCTATCATGTGATTTTTATGGACTTTTTTGCCTCTCTAAAGGCTCTTTCTCCCAAATGTTAGGTTCCTGGCAATAAATTCCTAGTAAAACTAAGGAATTTCACACACTATTTATCAAATTAATCCTTTTTATTCCTCTTGCCTTATTCTTGCAGACCTATTTTTGTTTCCACTGTGTGCACCTGTGTATTCATGTATTTATTAACCACATTAGCATATACTCATAATTTATTCTATTTATGAATACTGACATTTTGATGAGAAGATTGAAGATGTGAGAGCTGGATGAATCATAACTGTTCTGAACAGCATTATTCATTTTTCAAGACCTATGGTTGATAAAAATAATAGTAGATTCTGAAATACAAAATGTCATTACTAAATGCATGTATTTCCAGAAAAATCTAGAACCTCCTTCCTCTTTTCCTATATCATTTTATACTCATTAAATCCTTTATAAATCTCCAACATGTCCCACTTTCCCTTAACTAATCATCTTTGGCACAGATTCTCACTTCTTTGGCCTTCCTTTGACATCTAGATATAGTTTCTAAAATTTTCCACATATGCTCTGGTTGTTTTGTGCATGTTTTCCTTATATATTTTTCTAGGTCTTAAACTATTTGTGTGCTGTAACCTTTTCTTCTAATTCTATTGCGTTTGTTATAGCACTGAGCAGTACTGTTTCAACCAGGGCCTGGTTAATTCTTGTTGAGTGCAAGTGTTTTTCTTCAAGAAAGATTCCCAAGTTTACGTCCTTTTAAAACGGAAACTTGAATGTTCCAGATGAATTTATAGTGTATTTTATTTTTCAAAACATAAAATGCTTCTTATATTAAGAAAATAAGACAGGTATATTCTTTTGCTATCTAAATTTTCTTGTGAAATGTCAAATTTTCTTCTGCGCATCAGTGTCAGGTGATTATTTTTAAAAGTCACAAACCATAACAATTGTTGAAGGTTGGAAAGCAGTGCCAGTGTGTAAATGTGCTGATTTCTGTCACCAGTACGACTTTAGTCCTGTAACCGCACAATGCCACAGCCTTGACAGACACCCAAAATCCAATTAGATGTCATTTAAATACAAGTGCTATGGTCCTGCAAGAGAGGGAGAATCGGTAAAGAACTCAGAATGGAGCAGTATATAGATTGGTTGAATGAAATCTAGTGGTGAAGTAGTTGGGCTGACAGTTCAGAATTTCACCAGCTCTGATCTAGAGACAAAGGTTAGTTAGGCAAGAGCTTATCTTGAATTTTGAGGACACCAGTTGTGAAACCAATCCCATTTACAGGGCATGGACTTGGCATCCCCAAATGCCCCAACACTAATGAAAGGAGTTCAGACTAGACACCTGGGCTGTGGGGAAAATGTTCTCAGGACTTATAACTTCGTATCTCATGAATGGCTCAAAATCTCTGGTCTTTACCACCTCATCCAGCTGAGAAGGTTACTCCAAATTTACTTGGGAAGATGGTCTAGAGTAGCTCTGAATGGCAAAGACCGTTAGTGCTGAGTACACAAGCATCCAGGAAGATTTAGAATTAACCACTGAGATAATGAAATAAGTTCATAGAATTCATATGTTTGATTTTAAAGTAACATTAAAATTTATTTATTTATTTATTTTTGGCTGAGCTGGGTCTTCGTTGCTTCGTGCAGGCTTTCCCTAGTTGCAGTTAGTCGGGGCTACTCTTCATTGCAGTGCGCAGGCTTCTCATTGTGGTGGCTTCTCTTGTTGTGGAGCATGGGCTCCAGTAGTTGTGGCTTGCGCGGGCTTGTGGGATCTTCCCAGCATGTGGGATCTTCCCGGGTCAGAGCTCAAACCTGTGTCCCCTGCATTGGCAGGCAGATTCTTAACCACTGTGCCATCAGGGAAGTCCTAAAGTAACTTACAATATAATATAGATGTGAAATTTGGCATAATTTTAACCTTTGGATTTAATTTTTAAAATATTTGGAGTGTGTAAGCTTTCTACTCCTGTCTCAACAAATTACAATAAATTTAGGGGCTTAAAAGAAGACAAATCTATTATCTCACAGTTTATGTAGATCAGAAGACCCACACTGGTCTCACCCTGCTGAAATCAAGGTGTCAGCAGTGGAGACATTGAGGAACAATTGGCTTCAGGTTCATTCAGGTGGTTGCCAGAATTCAGCTACAGGCTGTGGTGGGCTAAATTCACATGCCAATAGCATACAGGATAATAATAAGCCAAGAAAGAAATAACACACTCCAAACCAATGACTGATTAATCATACTGTTGCTCCAGGCAAGGGGAGATGAAAGGAAAAAAGTCCACATTTTGTTGAGGTGTATTCTAGTGCAAACCAGTACTCAAGAGAGATGGCTTAGCCACCTGACAGTCCAGCTGCCAGTACAAAAGTAAAATTCCCTTGTTGCTAGGGCATGTTGCTAAGAAATGACAGTGCTGGGTTGACAGGCAAGATTTTCCTGTTCTCCAGCCACCTCACGGTTTTCGCCACTGCCATGGCAGGAGCTAATGCCCAAGGTCTCCGGAGAGCTATTTAGATCAGCAAAGGGCAGCCTTGCCTAGACGCAATGCTGTCGGATAATCCTCACAAACTTCGGGTGTTTATAGTCTTAAGCATCCCCTCACCATAGGTGCTTCTTCATATGATCTTATTGATAAGCTCCCAGTGGGGACCCTCAGCAGCTGGCCTACTGAGTGCGTATCAACAGCCACATATGTGGATGATGACATACTGACACCCAATTTCACTTTTATATCAAAACAATAACTCCATTCTTGAAAACATTCTTCATTCTTAACAAAGTGACTTTGTTTTCTGCGTAAACAAGTGGGTTTGAAATCATATCAAACCACTACATAACACCTCTGCTGCATTGCTCCAATTCCAGCTGGAGATTTCTCTATCTTCAAGGGTTCCAGTGATTAGATTGGGTCCACCCAGATAATCCAAGATAACTTTCCCATTTTAAGGCCTATAACCTTAATGACATCTGCAAAGCCTCTTTGCCATGTAAAATCAGATGTTCACAGGTTCCAGGCATTAGGACGTGGTGCATCTTTGGGAGGCCATTACTCAGCCTACCACACTGAAGAGTTAGTTTAACTGGAAGGTATAAGAGTTATTTATTAAGCTTATAAACAGCATTGGAATATTTAAGAGGAATTAAGTGTTCTCATAAATTGAACTTGCTAGATTTACAAGTGATATTTAAATAAATGCTTGACAACTTTTTAAGGTCATAGAACACAAAGAAAATGATAATAGTTGCACAGTAACCTGTGATATTGTGATTTATAATAAATATATATATTTTGGTCTTCAGCCATGGTTCCTGACTCACAGCTCCCCAAACCCTTGGAATTGCCTAGGCAGTAGGAGCAATGGGAGCATCTTTTGTTACTATATATATATTTTTTTTTTGCCCTAAAATCGCTTCAGGGACTCAAAGATGAAATGAGTGTCTTATTATTCAAGTCCCTTTCAATCACAGCTGAGTTTATGTTAATGAGATGGGTTTTGGAAATCCTCTCAAGTTGGAGGGATGGTTGCCAGGGGAATCAACCATGTGGTTAGAGGACTGGAAATTTCAGTTCCACCCCTAACTTCCACTGGAGGGTGAATCCATCACCAGTGGTCAATGATTTAATCAATTGTGCCTACATAATGGAGCTTCCATAAAAATTCCAAAGGACAGGGTTCAGAGAGTTTTCAGGTTGGTGAATTAGAATGCGTTCACATGTCAGACCCCAAACTCCATGGAGACAGAAGCTCCTGCATTCAGAATCTCACCCCGTGTATCTCTTCATTTGGTTGTTCATTTGTATCCTTTAATATTCTTTGTAATAAACCAGTAATCTAGTGAGTAAACTGGTTCCCTGAGTTGAGTGAGCCTCTCTAGCAAGTTAATCAAACCCAAGATGGGGTCTTGGGAGCCTCTCATTTATAGCTGTTGGGTCAGAAACAAGGTAACAACCTGGACTTATGATTGTTGTCTGAAGTGGGGCAGTCTTGTGGGATTGAGCCCTTAACCTGTGGGATCTAATGCTAACTCCAGATTAGTGGCAGAATTGAGTTAAATCTGTGGGACACCTTGTAAAGGTCCATGCAGAACTGAGTGAATTGCTTGGTGGTGTGGGAAAAAACACACACTGGAAAACCCCAACCCAAGCAAATCCCCTTTGGTGTGTGGCTATGGTTGTTCCCATTTCAGCTCTTGCACTAAAATGATTCTGTTCACTTTTCTTATATTCAGTCTGTAAGTCTTTCCAATGTCAAAACCAACTCCTACCTTCTATGACCCCCCTTTGCTTTCATTTTATTCAAGATTGAGATGATTTCTCTTCATTCCAAATAATCCAATTCTTAGCTGGCAAGCAGCTGACAACTTCCCATAATAATTAAAAGCCAATCCCACCCAAGCAAATTTTCCGTGGGCCCCTCTCTCTCCAAATATCAGGGCTCCATGGTCACTGGATGGCCAAGACCACCATGACAAACACAAAAGTCATTCCCAGGGAGATTTAGTCATCCCTGGCTTTTAAAGGAAAAACGACTTCTCTTCTGTACTCTACTACCCTACCACACTCACAATATTCTGACACCAAAGGTGTGGGTTTTCTACACCAAGCAATTCAGTGACACCAGCTGGGTGTGCTACAGTTCAACTCAATTCTGACACTATATACACCAGATTCCACAGGTTAAAGGCTCAGTCCCACAAGACTGCCCCACCTCCCCCTTCAAATGCCAATCCTGAGTCCAGGTTGTTGCCTGTGCTTCTCTGATCAACCAGCTATAAATCGAAGGTTCCCACAACCCTCTCCTCAGGTTCAATAATTTGCTAGAATGACTTATAGAACTCAGGAAAACTGTTTGCTTATGACATTCCTTGTTTATTATAAAAGGATATATCTCAGGAACAGCCAGATGGAAGAGATACAAGAAATGGGGGGGGGGGCAGAGCTTCCATGACTTCTTTAAGTGTATCACCCTCCCAGCACCTCCCCATGTCCACCAACCTGGAAGGTCTCTGAACCTCCTGCTTCAGGAATTTTTTATGGAGGCTTCGTTACATAGGAGTGATTAATTGAATCATTGGACATCATTGATTAAACTCAATCTACTGCCTCTTTCCCCTCCCCTGAGGCTAAAAGTTCCAACTCTCTAATCATGTTTGGCTCCCCTCTGGCAACCAGCTTCCTCTCCTACTTGGGTGGTTATCTAGGGCCTTTCCAAAAATCATCTCATAAACAAACTCTGGTGTGGTTGAAAGGGGCTTGTTATGAATAACAAAAGATGGTCCTTTAGCCTTTGCTGCTCAATCTCATCACTTAAGAAATTAAAAGCATTCTAAGAGCTGTGTTCCAGAAGCAAAGGGAGGAAGACTAAATATATATTTCTTAATATATTATAATATCAGAGGCGGAAATCCCAGTATGGAGAGTTCATAGAAAGGAAGGATAATAGGAGAAAAAGTACAGGGGAGATTTAGCTATTATTATACTTACTTTAGAGATGAGAAAACAAACTTAGAAACTTGCTCAAGATTATATATCCAAGATTACATCAGTAAGTGATGAAGGAACAATTCAGTTCTGGAGCTTAAGCCCTTCATACAACTGTACCTCTGGAGGGTGGAATGATATTGTAGAATTGTAAGACTAAAAACATAGGTTGAGACCATATTTGAAGGGCCTTGTGAAATGTGAAATAAAATGGAGTCACTTATGTCGAGTGGTTTTAAAGTGGACCGGGGAGGATATCAAAGAGTGGACCTTACACACGTCCTTTGAACTAGACCAAACCACAAATATTCCAAGGACTCTGCAAGAACACCTGCAACTTGTCACAGCAACAGACTTTTTTTTACCTCCCTCTAGTGGTAGCCTCAGCAATCGATCATATTTAGCCCAGACTAGCTTCTGCCTCCAACTCCAATTAAAATTCTTCATAATGCAAACCTCCCTTCTTTTTCTTTTTTAAAATTTATTTATTTAATTTATTTTATTTTTGGCTGCTTTGGGTCTTCGTTGCTATGCGCAGGCTTTCTCTAGTTGCGGCGAGCGGGCTTCTCATTGCGGTGGCTTCTCTTTGCAGAGCATGGGCTCTAGGCGTGCGGGCTTCAGTAGTTGTGGCACACGGGCTCAGTAGTTGTGGCTTGCGGGCTCTAGAGTGCAGGCTCAGTAGTTGTGGTGCACGGGCTTAGTTGCTCCGCGGCATGTGGGATCTTCCCATACCAGGGCTGGAACCCATGTCCCCTGCATTGGCAGGCAGATTCTTAACCACTGCGCCACCAGGGAAGCCCCAAACCTCCCTTCTTTGCCTTTAAAATCCCCTGACTTTTACTTCCTAGCAGGACATTGTTTGAGTTGCTACCCAAATCTGTGTGTCCTGAATTGCAATTCTTTGATGCCCAAGAAATGTTTTCTGCTTGCTTATTGCCTCCTAGGTTTAGTTAAGTTGACAGTCTTGACTGTCATGCTAAGGATTTGAGCCTTAATTCTCTAGTCTTAGGAATAAAGAGCTGTTAAAAATCTTTAAGGAAAGTAATGATATGACACCTGTGTTTTCAACTGTTCTTAGATTTTAAAAAATACCTTAAAAACCTTCAATATTTGGTTAGGAAGATCTTGTTTTAATTTCTGTGATCTCTTAAGAAGAAAAGAGATGGAGAAAATGAAATTCCTGAGAAGGAGGTGGATCCCATTTCAAAAATGAGAGAAAGGACCATTCCAGCATCTGGTCTTGTCAAAACTCAGATTTCTTGATTGGCTTGTTGGAGATCTCAAGCCTACACTTGTCACATTGTGAGAAGTACAGTCAACCCTGGTATTCAGAATGCCTGGAGCAGCTTGGTGTATTGATTGGTCCTCGACTTGTATTTGTTGTATTGAGTTGAGAAACTGCCAGCTTCTCAGTGATCAAAGACTTGATTCAGTCTCAGTCACTGTGAGGTTTAAAGGAAAAGTTCTCTTCATAATCCTTAGTTAGTTAGAAAATTCAATTTGCCCATTTCCCGAGTGAATTCACTAGGCAACTTGGGCTTTATTACAGGAGGAGGAAAAAACTTTCCCAGATCACACAGCATTCTGAAGATTGCCTTATGTATGTGGCTCTCACTTTTCAGCTTGATATTAGCTAAATATCAGGAAAATGTGTATGTATAGAAATGTGTTTGAGTATTGATAAATGCTAGTCCTGGTTTTGCCACACACTAATGATGTGGCCTTTGGCAACTTACTTATCCTCTCTCACCATTAATTTATCTTGTGTAAAATCATGGGACTAATACTTCATAGGCTTTGTGAGATTACTGATATGTGTGTAAAATTTTTAGCATAACGCCTGGAAAATATTTGATTGATAAATATTAGTTTCTATTATTATCAACCATACTCTACCAACGTTCATTGTGATTTTCAAACAGTGCTATTTTAGCAATTCTAATAAAATGAAATGTGACAACATTTCCAACAATAATAGAATCTTAAAGCTTTTGAAATTGCTCTGTGGCTAAAAATAAAGCCTTCAGGATTCATTTTCTTTGGATGTACAATTGTACTATAGAGAAAATGCAGTGGACTCTATGGATTTTTTAAGTATGGTTGACTTACAATATTATTTTAGTTTCAGGTGTACAAAATAGTGATTTGATATTTTTATAATTACACTCCATATAAAGTTATTATAAAATATTGGCTATATTCACTGTGCTTTACATTACATCCTTGTATCTTATTTTCTACCTAGTAGTTTGTACCTCTTAATCCTCTTGCCCTATCTTGCCCCTCCCCCAACTCCTCTCCCCACTGGTAACCACTAGTTCATTCTCCGTATCTGTGAGCCTGTTTCTGTTTTGTTAAATTCGTTTCTCTGTTTTATTTTTTAGGTTCCACATATAAGTAGTAACATACAGTATTTGTCTTTGATTTATTTCAGGAAGCATAATACCCTCCAGGTTCATCCATGTTGTTGCAAGTGTCAAAATTTCACTCTTTTTATGGCTAAGTAGTATTCCACTGTGTGTGTGTGTGTGTGTGTGTGTGTATATATATATATATATATATATATATATATATATCACATCTTCTTTGTCCATTCATCTGTTGATGTTGCTTAAGTTGCTTCCACATCTTGACTGTTGTAAATAACACTGCTATGAACATTGGGGTGCATATATGTTTTTGAATTAGTGTTTTCATTTCCTTTGGATATATACTCAGGAGCGGAATTGCTGGATCATATGGTAGTTCTATTTTTAATTTTTTTGAAGAAACAGAACCAAATTTCAACAATGAAGGTCATGGTATTCAAGAAACAGATCTGGTTATCCTAACTAGAAAAATTAACTCTGCAAAGGATATTTTATCCTTTCCCTTGCTACTTCCCTTGCCTAAATGCTCTTGAACTTTTCTCACCTAATTCCATCCTGTTTCCAGGCCTGATTTAAATATCCCTCTTTAGTCTCCAGAATAACACTATTGACATCAGTTCCTCCTCTCTTAAAAGTGACTGGCATTGAGCATCTGTGTCAGAGGCTGAGCAGGGATTATCTCCAGTAGAAAATATTATGATCCTCTCATTGTTGTATCTACAGTAATTTCATGACTGTTGGCTTTCTGTATGTATGTTTTAACTTCTCCATTTCACTGGAAGCTTCTTAAGAGCAATAGGGAAACAACAGATAAGTTATTGTATTGCACAACTGCTGGCCCATAAAAGATATTCCAAAAATGTTGTTAAATTTAATTGAATGTTAAATGGAGAAATATCTAGAGGTTGACTTTTTGGTGCCCTGAGGTGCTTCTCATTCATATTATGTCTATTATGAATATTTTAAAATCATCAAATGTTTTTTGATCCCAGAGGGTCACTGAATAGACAGGAATAAAAACTATCAGCTTTGGGGGGTCAGGGGTGAAGTGGGGTGAGAGGAGGAGGAGAATGAACTCTCAATTGAGTTGAATCTAAAGGTTTAAGCATGCTTGAGAACATTGTTTTCCCTGACTTTCTATACTGTTTTCAGCTGCAAGTTTTTCCATCTTAGTCCAACGATTTAATTAGGGATCCCTCAGACTATTTGGCCCATGATCAAATGAGGGCGCAGTTCATTGAGAAGAGAAGATTTCAAGAGTATTTATTTCCTGGATGGATAAACTGTTGTCCACAAGCATCTAGCAAAGTGGTTGTGAAACGATCTCCTGCTTTGCTAAGCATCTGCTAACAAACTCAAAGCCAAAAGCACAGTGCTTGATTATATTATTTTGTTTATGTCTTTTGAATGATCAGGCCATAGCAATTTAGAATAGGGACTAGCTCCACCATCCTACCTTGGGATTCCTAGATTCCTAAGCAACCTTCAAAGGTAGTAGTAGACATCTTTGAACCATTTTTAATGTCTTATAAAAACATAATGGATGATATCCTTGAAAAGCGACATTCTAGAAATATTAATTCCATTGTTATTACAACTGAAGTTACCCCTGTCCCCTTCTTTGTGCCAACACTGGTCTTTGGAGCCTCAGGAACTATGATTAAGCATGCAAGAAGAGATATGACAAGGTGCCTATATGTAGATGACGCTTTTTAACAAACTGATGAAAAGTTTTGAATTATTTGAATTTTTTTAAACCTCCATGGAAACAACACATCTATTGGCAACATGACTCTAGAAGCTAACTCTAACAGGAAGGTTTTGTTGTTTTGCCTGGAATCACTGTCTCCAGCTAATTAGAAGCTGTGATTCTCTGTTCTAAATGTCTCCTTTTAAATATCTTACGTTAATAAAACCTATATTTTTAAATAGAAAAAAGTTCCTTAATATACAACACACAGTCCATTTCGCACATCAAAACTTTCAAAATAATAGGACCCAAAGGAAAAAAAATATCACAGGGAGGAATCTTAATGTGGCGAAAAGTCTGGAAACTAATGTAGAGTTTGTGTCTGCCATACAGTCAAGATTCAATTCACGTTTGTTGAATGAGAGAACTAAGAGACCAAACTCCTCATTAGGAGATTAAAAGAATGAAGGCCTAAATGTTAAACTACTTACAATCATACAACCAGCAGGGGGCAGAGCAAGTCTCAAAACCAGGTCTTGTATCTCCAGCAAAACACAGTGGATCATGTTTCAAGGAAACCATTAGGTGCAAGAAAGAAGGGACTTATAAATTTAGTTCAGCTTAACATAGAAGTACAGACTCATCAGCCTACTTTCTCCTTCAATAACAGGATGACACCTACAGTCAGTTTTTCTTCTCTTTTCTTTTTTTTTTTTTTTTTACTTTAGGGGATATCTTTGATAGGACGTGTGACTCTTTAGCAAAGCCAAAGCTATTTGAGGGCCATTCTGCTAGACGGATTCCAAATAATAATAGTAGATATCTTAGTCCATTTGGGCTGTAACAAAAGTACCATAGACTAGGTGGCTTAAATAACAGAAATTTATTTCTCACAGGTCTGGAGTCAAGTTCTGAGAAGTCTGAGATCAAAACTGGAAGATTCGGTGTCTAATAAGGGCCCTCTTCCTGGTGTACAGACAGCTGTCTTTCTGCCGTGTTTTCCCATTGTGGAAGGGGCAAGGGAGCTCTCTGGGGTCTCTCTCTTTTTTTTTTTTTAAACTCCACATTTGTTCATTTATTTATTTTTGCTGTGCTGGGTCTTCGTTTCTGTGCGAGGGCTTTCTCTAGTGTGGCAAGCGGGGGCCACTCTTCATCACGGTGCATGGGTCTCTCACTTTCGCAGCATCTCTTGTTGAGGAGCACAGGCTCCAGATGCGCAGGCTCAGTAGTTGTGGCTCACGGGCCCACCCGCTCTGCGGCATGTGGGATCTTCCCGGATCGGGGCACGAACCCGTGTCCCCTGCATCGGCAGGTGGATTCTCAACCACTGCGCCACCAGGGAAGCCCTGGGGTCTCTTTTATAAGAACACTACTCTCATTCATCGGGGCTCCACCTTCATGGTGTAATCACCTCCCAAAGACCCCTCTTCCAAAGACTATCACACTGAGGATGAGATTTCAACATGGGGGGAACATAAAGTCTATACCAGTTGGTTAATAAGCAGGACTAAAAAGAGTCATTCTTCTTAGGCTTGTCACTTGGCCTTCGTACCCTGGCTATCAGCCATCAGTATCTGCCATGCTGAGGATCAATGGACTGAAAAATGCCATGAGGACATTATCTCTGTGAGAGAAACACCAGTTTACTGTTCCACTATGCATATATATAATTTGATTCATCCATGACAAACGTGACACCAATGGCACCCAGTTCAGATGAGCCTTGATGAAAATCCAATGACTTATGCAGTGGAATCCTCTGCCAATAACACAAGATGCTGATAACTTCCTGTTGTTCATCAGTTCCTTGTCTCCATATCTGATTACTAATTAGTGTGAAGATTGTTGTGCTCCCTGCTGAGAACACAGGATGCACATTTGCTAGAGGCTTCAGAACGATTCTAATAAGTTTCTGCTAATAGACAATAGCTATCTTAACATATTTAATTATATTTGCTATAAAAGCATGAGATGTGCAGTACTTAATGTGCACTGTTTTAGTTTTTGCAAGCTTTCCCACGAAAAGCAACCAAAATTAAATGCCTATCACATCAATTAGTAATCACTTGTCAGATCCACCCAAAATTGTATTTTTCTATAATGGTAGCCTGCTTCAGAACTCCTGCAGAGAGTTCCTATAAGACTATCTCCTTTCCCATCCTTTATTTCCTTCTGCAGAAAAAAGGTTGTGGGTTTTCTTTAATATTTTTTTACAGCAAATTAGCTTGCTTTCTCAATAACTGAATACTCATAACTGAGTTCCATAATAAAACAATTCTTGCTGCATGAAAGAACAAAGTCAAGGAAAAGAAAGAAACAAACAAACGTGAGCAGAAATTAAAAGGAAGAGAGGGCTTCCCTGGTGGCGCAGTGGTTGAGAGTCCGCCTGCTGATGCAGGGGACACGGGTTTGTGCCCCGGTCTGGGAAGATCCCACATGCCGCAGAGCGGCTGGACCCGTGGGCCATGGCTGCTGAGCTTGCGCATCCGGAGCCTGTGCTCCGCAACAGGAGAGGCCACAACGGTGAGAGGCCCATGTACCGCAAAAAATAAAAAAATAAAAAAATAAATAATTTTAAGCCAATTTTCTCAGAACCATTTTAAAATAATCCACCATCTTCTCACTGATTAGCTCCTCGTTATGATTTGCAAAACTCTCTCACAAGTGGCTCTGTTTGGGGACTGTATGCTCCTTCCACTGACCTGCCTAATTACTGTACACTAACAACACACCAGTTTAATGATTGCAGATTTGTAGTATTTGTCCCCTGTTCAAATGGAGGTCATCAAATCCTCAAGTTTCTTGCCTCAAAATATATTCCATATTTGGCAGCCCTTTCCCACACTGCACTGCCATCATTCTAACCCCAGCCACCATCATTTCTGACCTGGAATTCTCCAATCATCTTCTTTTTTTTTCTTTAATAAATTTATTTATCTTAATTATTCATTATTTTGGGCTGCATTGGGTCTTCGTTGCTGCCTGTGGGCTTTTCTCTAGTTGGCGTGAATGGGGGCTACTCTTCGTCGCGGTGCATGGGCTTCTCATTGCGGTGGCTTCTCTTGTTGTGGAGCACGGGCTCTAGGCACACAGGCTCAGTAGTTGCAGCACACAGGCTCAGTAGCTGTGGCTCACGGGCTCTAGAGGGCAGGCTCAGTAGTTGTGGTGCACGGGCTTAGTTGCTCCACGGCATGTGGGATCTTCCTGTACCAGGGCTTGAACCCATGTCCCCTCCTGCACTGGCAGGCAGATTCCTAGCCACTGCATCACCAGGGAAGCCCTCCAATCATCTTCTGATTTATCTTTCTTTGTCCACCCTTGCCTTGCTTTAGCCTCTCCAGCATGCTTCTTTTTCAAAACCTTAATCAGATGTCTCCCCCCTGTTCAAAACTCTCCAATTGCTTCCCAGTGGCTTTCACGCTTAGGACAAAATCCCAAATCCTCCCTGTGAGTCAGTCAACTACCTTACAGTTTAGTTAGAACCACAAAACGCTAACTAACCTGTCCCCTGCAGCCTCTTCAGCTTCCTTTGCTACCACATCCTGCCTCTCTCTCTTCTGCATATTGGCCTTGGTGCTTCCACGGTGACCTCCATTTTACTCCCTTCTTCAGGCTTGCTGATTCCTCCATCCACAGGGCCTTTCCCCCGATCTCTGCACAGCTCATTCCCTCACTTAATTCATGTCTTTGCTTGGACATACGTCTTCACAGGTACTTGCCTTCTGGAGGAATGAATAAAAGGGACTCTGTGCTTTAATCCCATACCAGCACAATGTAACTCTGTCCTAGCATAAATCACGGTCTCCATCAGCTATGGGTGAACATGCCCATGGGATTGTGCATGAGGTCACGGAGAGTGTGAGTCTTCTTCATCTCTCTCACACAGTATCTGGGAAAACCCAGCTGTTCTTCTAAGACCTAAGAGCCATAGTGAACCTTAGTGGGTCATTTGAATTGAGGACATGTAATCCTGTGAATCAAATGGAACCATCTGCCACCAGAGGAGCAGAGAAAGCCAATCATGCACAGTGGGGGGAGGTAGAGGAGGAGACTGCAAAAAGCCGCAGCTGTGAGAGACCCATTCAGACCTAGAGAAGCAAAGAAAGAGGCTTCCTTGCTTCTTGCTGACCTTCCAGTTTTACTTCCAGTCCCGTATGCAATAGACTCTACTGACTTTCTTGTTCCTGGGCTCCAGAAGATACCCCAGAGCCTTTTAATGCAGCATCCCATGACTTTCTTTTTTTGCTTTTACACACTTGAGTGAGTTTCTAGGGTTTCTATTACATGAAGCCAAATGGACCTGGATGACAAGTATACCTGTCTAGCTCCCTGGAGGAAAAGACAGCAATATCCAAATTGGGTAACTTGAGAAGGATTTTATCAAGGGACTATTTACAAACGCATGTTCAGGCTGTAGGGCAACTATGGCAATAGTGCAGTATCTGGGGAGTGTATCCACTTCATGATCTCTAGGTCTGGAATAGCGACAGAAAGGAGAAATGTCCCCATGACAGGGGCTGCGACCTTTGATTTAGAGACAGAGCCAACCCTGGAGACGATGTCACAGAGAGGGAACCAGAGGATCTGTACGCTGGCCTTCTTCCTATCCCTCTCTCCCTTTCTCTCTCTGACCTCTTGCAGTTGCTCCCCATTGGCCAGACCCATCCAAAAGCCAAAAGCAAGAGAGCACTTCAGTGCAGGTCAGAGCAGGGCAGGGTGCAGAAGGGTTGGGGTAGGTGGAGAGGCAGAGGGAAATACCCAGCAGAGAGGTATTCCCAGGCCAGAGCTCTGTCTACTGCACCATGTGCCTCTCACGGTGATGACTGCCATGTTCACAGAAGTCATCTTTCATTAACTCAACAAATATTGTTTAGTTGCTTCTACTTGCCCGATATTACACTGGGTGCCAAGAATACATTGACCTCAATGTATTCAGACCCGGTTTCTACTATAGGGTCCACTCTTACTCTTATATAGAACAACTGTTTAAAGCATAGAGTTTTGCTGCATTTCTGTGTGCTTGTACAAATGTCCTTAGGTCCTTTAGGTCTTTTCTATATGTTTAGACACCATCTAAGGGCAATGGGTAGGTTGATACTATTTCTTTTTTTTTTTCAGCTTATTGAAGTATATCTGACAAGTCAAACTGTAAAATATTTAAAGCATACATCGTGATGATTTAATATACGTATACATTTTGACAGGATTCCTCCCATCCAGTTAATTAACATACCCAGCACCTCATATATATATTTATGTATATGTATGTATATATATATATCAGCATATGTGTATATATATATATATATATATATATATATATATATATATATCAATAGATTTAAGATATACATTTAAGTTCTACTCTCTTAGCAAAGTTCAGGTATACAGTACAGTGTTATCAGCTCTAGCTACCATGTTGTACATTAGATCCTCAGAGCTTATTCATTTTAGAGCTGAAAATCTATACTGTTCTACAAAACTCTCCCTATTTCCCCTACCCTCCAGTGCCTGGCAACTACTTCTCTACCCTGTTTCTATGACTTTGACATTTTTTTTTAGTGTCCCCATACAAGAGGTGTCATGCAGTATTTGCCTTTGTCTGGCTTATTTCACTTACCATGCCCCTAAGTTCCGTTCATGTCCCAAATAGCAGTGTTTCCTTCTTTCTTGTGGCTGAATAGTATTTCATTATAGATGTATCTCACATCTTCTTTATCCATTCATCCACTGACAGACACTTAGGTTGTTTCCATATCTTAGCTATTGTGAATAATGCTGTAATGACCATGAGAATACAGATATCTTTTCAATATCCTGTTTTCATTTCCTTTGAATATATACTCAGAAGTGACATAACTGGGTCATATGGTAGTTCTATTTTTAATTTTTCAGGAATCTCCATACTGTATTCCATAGTGGTTCCACCAATTTACATTCCCACCAACAGTGCACAAAGAATTCCCTTTTCTCCACATCTTTGCCATCAGTTGTTATCTCTTGTCTTTTTGATGATAACTGTTCTAACAGGTGTGAGATGATATCCCATTGTGGTTTTGATTTGCGTTTCCCTCATGATTAGTGATGTTGAGCACCTTTCCATGTACATGTTAGCCATTTGTCGATCTTCTTTGGAAAAATGTCTATTCAGTTCCTCTGCTCATTTTTAAATCAGATTGTTTAGGGGTTTTTGTTTTTTTCTGTTTCTGAAATTTTATTATTGTTAATACACATTTTACAAACAGAAACCTTCTCACACCACACACAATTCCATAACCAAGTGTTTGAATTTTATCAAGCTTCTTTAACTATTTACACTGTTTTACCTCAACAAAAGTGCTACTCAAGCAATCTTGACAAGAAATTTTTACTTACAAGAATATATTTTTGAGCTGGCTTTAAAGATGACCATACATTATATTTTTGAGTTGTATATGTTCTTCATATATTTTGGATGTTAACCCTTTATCATATATATGATTTGCAAATGTTTTCTCCTTTTCTGTAGGTTGGTTTTCATTTTGTTAGTGGTTTCCTTTGCAGTGCAAAAGATTTTTAGTTTGGTATATGTTGACTATATTTCTAAGTCCAGAAAATATAACATGTGGCTAGCTTTTTTAACTAAAGTTTTAATTTCCAGGTGGAAGAAGTAAATAAAAAACTGTGCTTTAAATACACACATAAAGTTAAAAGTCAAAAGCATTTGTTAGTATACAGGTGCACAAAAGTTTACATTGAGATTGTCCAAGAAAAACTAATACTTACTGTGGTAAAGATGTTTTTACTAGGTTGTCTGCAAGTTGTCTTTTACTTGTTTTTGTTTTTCTTTCTTAAAACTCCTGAATACCTTCCTTGTATGTTAGGAATTTTCCTGGGTCTTGCATTTTTGCAAGCCATCCATCCAGGCTTGTTTATATCAAGGGACCTGGGTTTGCAATAAGAAATCTACCTTCTAACCCCACAAATGAGCTGTGTGACTTTATCCATCCAGCTACTTTTCATTCTTTAATTCATCTAACATTAGCTGTTTAACTAATATATTCCAGAAACTGAATGAAGATCTGGAATTTTTAAAAAAATTGAGACATTTCTACCCTCTAGAAGCTTCAGTAGGGGAAATGGACATGTTAACCAAGGATAAGAATATAACATCATAGGAATCAAAAAGAGCTATGTTGTCAAACCATGAAAAGACAAGGGAGAACCTTATATGCATATAACTAAGTGAAAGAAGCCAATCTGAAAAGGCTACATACTGTATGATTCCAACTCTATGGCATTCTGGAGAAGGCAAAACTATGGAGACAGTAAAAAGATCACTGGTTGTCAGGGGCTTGGGGGAGGGATGAATCACTGGAGCCCAGAGGATTTTTAGGGCAGTGAAACTCTTCTGTTTGATGCTATAATGGTAGATATATGTCATTACATGTTTGTCAAAACCCATAGAACACACAGCACCAAGAGTGAACCCTGATGTAAACTAGGGACTTCAGGTGATAACGACGTGTCAGTGTACTGATTGTAATAAAGGAACCACGTTGGTCGGGGGTGTTGATAAAGGGGGAGGCTGTTTTGGGTAGGAACAGGAAGTACATGCAAACTCTCTGTACCTCCTACTCAATTTTTCTGTGAAGCTAAAACTGCTCTACAAAAAAAAGGTTTTTTTTAAAGAGCTATGTACACAGTGTTGGAGGAACCATGTGAAGGAAAATAATTTATTCTGCCTTAGAAAAATTGGGCAACAATTCATAGAAATGGTAAATGTTAACCAAACTGCTAAAGCCTCTGTTTCTTGGTTTCTTTAGTCTCCAAATAGTATAATTATTTACTCATCACTTACTGGAAAAAACATGAACTTCAGAGTCAGACAATCCTTATTCTAAGCCCTGGTCCTAAGCCCATGTGACTTTAACAAATTATGTAATTATTTGTGCTACAGTTTCCTCATTTGTAAAGGCTAAAATAAATAACTTGAGGGAAAGTATCTATCTCATAGAAGTGTTTTGAGTATTAAATACTCTATTCTTTAATTAAAACTTCTAGCATAGTATCTACAGAGCAGGCACTAATACAGAGAAGGTACAATATTCTCTTTCCCATTTCCAAACTAGCCCTCTCTTCATATTTTAATGGTACTATTTTGAGAATGAAGTTATTATAAAATTTAGGTTATTTCTTTAAATGTTGTGAAAAGTTAAATTTCTACATAACATTAAAGTATTTTCAATATATCTCTTGTGGAACTTAACCAAATTTGCCTTATCTTCAGGGTGTGTTTGCTTCCTCATTAAAACAGTAAGCTCTCTGAGAGAGGAACCAGGGACTATCCATATCTGTTTCTGTCAGAATGCCCAGTGCACTCTATCTCAAGGGGCAGATGAACAGAAAGTATCTGGGAATGTGACTTGTATTATGATTATACGTTTCCAAAGTAGGGTTACTGAACCTAATCTGCAGAGGATCTAAGCATTCTTTGAAATGGTGCACAAAGTTTGTATCTATGAGTGTAAGCTATAAAGGAGGTCCATAGCTTTCATCAAATTTCCAAAACGGCCCATCTCTAAAAATGTTAAGGATTGTAGTCTTAGACAGTTGAGTATTTACTTAACAAACTGGGAAAATTCTCAGTGCAATGCATGGCATGTGAGCCTTCAAGATGCCTCTGCAGAATAGCCATAATTACTCTTATGTCAGAGGGATGCTCTGTTTTAGTGTGGGGGATGTCTTTATTTCCACCTCACGCAGTCTCTATGAAATTAAAAAAAGAACAACCATAAATATTTTATTTAAGAGATAATCCTATTCTAGATTCACTTACAGGCAAAAAATTAGGTTTTATGATTGTACTCGATTTGATCACCCAGTTTTCCTGTATGTCCTGCTGCTGAGCCCCCAGGGGGAAAGCCTTATGATCATTCAATGTTACAAGAGACATCAGGGGCATAGCAAGGAAGAGAGACTATTAATCATGTCATATTATAGAAAGAGATGGCTTGTTCCCCACCAAGAAGGCACACTGAGCAACAAACGAGCAGCACAGGGATAAAGTACAGGCCTGAAGAATATAAACCTCCCACCCCTGTGAACACAGTTGAGCCACAAACTTTCCTTTTCATTGACTTTTTGGCCGAGTCAAGAAGCAGATTAATTGATGATCTGCTCCAGTTCATCAACCTATCCCCCACAAGGGTCATCATCACCCTTAGCATTCTGCTGAATGACAAATAGACAGATGACCTACCTGTCAAGTGCATATGACGTAGTGTCCTTTAGTCATGTTACCTCTTATAAATCAGAACTCTAGGTTTCAAGTGACGTTAGATTAATTATAGTAGTGAGAACTGCAAAAGTTCCTCATGAGTGACTTCTTTCAAACCCTTGCACGAAAAGACTTGACCAAACTTCCCATGGCTTTCAGTAGCCTAGGACCATGTCCCTGGGATGACCTAGCCTCCTCCCCCTTGAGCCAGGTCCGGAAAAGCTCAAGGTGGCCAAAAGAATGTACTGACCTCCTGCCTTTCTTATTTATTTTAAAAGCTTACAACTGTAAACCCTTCCACCATCCCTTTGAGATGTGTAGGCATCTCCTATGACACAGGGAAGTCTGCCTCAAGGACCTGAAAGCCATTCCTTTGAAATGTAGTCTTTAGAAAGGAAGGGGCCTCTGCCTCTCCATCTCTATGGGAATGTAGAAGCCTAACTTCCATAAATGTCAGTTAGCAGACACACACTACCTAATCACATCCACGGTGGCCAGCCCTCTTACTCATTTTTTGTAACTTTTCACTTTCTTGACTGCTCAAGCCTCCTCCCCCATCACTTCTCCTCCCTTCTCCCTCATTCTCCCTTTAAAATGTCCAGTCACCTCCTGCAAATCAGGGTGGAGCTCAGCTCTTCCCCTACTGCAGCAGTTACAGAATGAAATCGTTTTTGATCGCCTCTCTAACTAACATCTAGTTTTATTCATCTTTGACAGTGGCTTGCGCAAAATGGGAGCACATTGGATCACAGAATCCAAAGAGGGTGCTACTAGCCCTACCCCAGGAAGGATGAGGGTGCAAGACCTCATCTTCACTGGGAACTGGAGTCCTCACATTCTGCCTCTTGTCTCTGCTTTGCCCAGCATGGGGTTTCAACACGTTCTCACAGCTCACAGTGCCACGGTACCACTGTCCTTCATTTATTTAGCAGACCACGCTGAAAACCTATTTTGTCAAGCACTATGCATCAGGAATAGAAGATTCACTGAACAAGATAGAAAAGGCTCTGCCTTCAATATCACACACTCTAAACCCTCATACACTATTGGTGGGAATATAAGTTGGTGCAGCTACTATGGAAAACAGTATGGAGGTTCCTCAGAACACTAAAAATAGAATTACTATATGAGGAATCTCCATACTGTTTTCCATAGTAAACAGTTATATTCCCACCACTATTTACAAAGCAGAAATAGAGACACAAACGTAGGGAACAAATGTATGGATACCAAGGGGGAAAGAGGGGGTGGGATGAATTGGGAAATTGGGATTGACATATATACTCTATTGATACTACGTATAAAATAGGTAACAAATGAGAACCTACTGTATAGCACAGGGAACTCTACTCAGTGCTCTGTGGTGACCTAAATGGGAAGGAAATCAAAAAAAGAAGGGATATATGTACATGTATAGCTGATTCACTTTGATGTACAGTAGAAACTAACACAACATCGTAAAGCAACTATACTCCAATAAAAATAAATAAATATTACATAAACCAATGATAACAACAAAAAAAGAATTACTATATGATTCAGCAATCTCACTCCTGGGCATATATCCAGACACAACTCTAATCCAAAAAGATACATGCACCCCTATGTTCCTAGCAGTATTATTCACAATAGCCAAGCATGGAAACAATCTAAATGTCCATCGACAGATGAATGGACAAAGAAGATGTAGTACCTGTATACAACAGAATATTACTCAGTTATAAAAAAAAATGAAACAACGCCACTTGCAGTAACATGGATGCAACTAGAGATTATCATACTAAGTGAAGTAAGTCAGAAAGAGAAAGACAAATATCATATGATATCACTTATATGTGGAACCTGAAAGATGACACAAATGAACCTATCTACAAAATAGGAACAAACTCACGGACATAGAGAACAGACTGGCGGTTGCCAAGGGGGAGGGGCTTGGGGGAAGAATGGAGTGAGAGGTTGGGGTGAGCAGATGTAAGCTATTATATATAGAATGGATAAACAACAAGGTGCTCCTGTATAGCACAAAGAACTATATTCAGTATCCTATGATAAACCTTAATGGAAAAGAATATTTAAATATATATATCTGAGTCACTTTGCTATACAGCAGATATTAACACATTATAAGTCAACTATACTTCAATTAAAAAATAATTGTTAAAGAGGAAAAAAATCATACACCCTAGAAGAGGAAACAAATTTTAAATAAGAAAACAGATAACTATAGGGTGTGGTAATTGTCATAAAATAAATAAGTAGAATCAGGTGACAGAGAGAAACTGAGTGAAACGGTGCCTATTACAGCTAGGTCAGGGAAGGTGTCTCTCTTTTTTTTATTCTTCTATATTTTTTAAATTAAAAAAATTTTAGTTGGGCTTCCCTGGTGGCGCAGTGGTTGAGAGTCCGCCTGCCGATGCAGGGGACACGGGATCGTGCCCCGGTCCGGGAAGATCCCACATGCCGCGGAGCGGCTGGGCCCGTGAGCCATGGCCGCGGAGCCTGTGCTCCGCAATGGGAGAGGCCACAACAGTGAGAGGCCCGTGTACCACAAAAACAAACAAACAAACAAAAAAACAAACAAAAATTTTTGTTGAAGTATAGTTGATTTAAAATGTTTCAGGTGTACAGGAAGTGATTCAGTTTTAGAGGAAGGTGTCTTTTTGGGGGTCCCATGTAGACTGAAGCTTGAAGTAGAGATGCCCAGTAAGATGTGAGCAAGGGGAAAAGCCCTAAGACAAAAACATAGGTACAGCAAGGTGTCTGGAGTGCCTGGAACATGTGAGCAATGGAGATGTATTAGGTGAGCTTGGAGAATAGGCAGGAGCCCCGCTATGGATTCCGAAGAATTTGTTTTTTATTCTGAATGTAATGAGGAGACATTGAAGCTTTTTTTCCCATATTAAGTTTTTCAATTGGGGTGAAATTCACACACAAAAAATCATCATTTTAAAGTCCACAATTCAGTAACATTTAATACATTCACAATGCAACCACCACCTCTTGCTAGTTTCAAAACATTTTTATAACCCCAAAAGAAAACTCTGTACCCATTAGGTAGTCACTCCAAATTCTCTCCTATTCCCCAGCCCCTGGCAACCACCGGTTTGCTTCCCATCTCTATGGATTTGTCTATTCTGGATATTTCATAAAAATGGAATCATCCAATACAAGCCATTTGTGTCTGGCTTCTTTTACTTAGCATAATCTTTCAAAGTTCATATAGGTTATAGTACGTATCAGTACTTCATTCTTTTTTAAGGCTGAATAATATTCCATTGTGTGGACATAATGTATTTGGTTTATCCATTCATCCATTGATGACATTTGGGTTGTTTCCACCTACTGGTTATTGTGCATAGTGCTGCTATGAACCCTCATGTCTATGTAGGGAATGGCCATCCCTCAAAGTTCCTGCTTAACTAACTCCAGGCAATGTCTGTCCTGTCACTGTGTTTAATTCCAATAAGAGATTATCTCATGGGGGATAAAAAGTGATGAAACTGTATGTTGTTCTTAGTTGAACCCAAGCAGCCTCTGAGAATTTTTAGTTATTTATGGAAATTTGGAAGTACTTGGGCTTTTATAGCAAAACCAGTTTCATAGCTTTCTAGTATTTATTTGATATTTTTTAAGAGAGCTTTACTAAAAAGAGCCTTTTTGAATGTTCTCTGTGAAATGCTGTTCACAGGTTTAGGGGGGGAAATTTCATTCTCTCAGTGACAGATTGTGGACAAAATGGAGCTTTCTTTATTTCCCTATAAAGTTCTTACTTAAGAAACTTGTCTTCTAATTATGCTTAATTATTGTTTCTCAAATCAGTTCTTCTATAAACTCTTTTATAGAAGTCATTTAAAAATTAAAAGATAAAATGGAAAAGATGAAGCCATGAAAATCATGGGTTAAATATAAGCAAGTCATTTTATTTCTTTAGGTTCTGGAGAGATTGCTCTAGTTTTCTAAAATAAGGGGCTGGATTTCCTATGAGCAAAGGATTGCTGACTAAGTGTTATGGCTTTTCTTAATCTATAACTGGCTTTTCTGGGCCGACGGGATCAAAATGTGGATGTTCTACCTGCTCCTCGCTGGAACCAGCCCTGTGGAATTAGGACCTCACTCCTAAGCTAAGACCAATCTAGGACCATCACGTTGGGCCTCTCAAAGATCTTTCCAGCAGTTATTCCTTCTTTCTTTGCCATCATATTCCCCTCTGTGTGGAATCCTTCTCTGAATCTACTCGAAACTTCCATTTGTTCTATCTTAAAAACCACCCTAACTTTCACTTCCCTTCACCCTTTGGGTACCACTCTATTTATCACCTTCTCTTAGCGCTTAACACCTTGAAAGTGACTGCTATCTCCAATTTTTCTCTTTCGATTCTCTCTTGAAACTATTCTCATCAGATTTTTGCACTCCACTCAACTCTATCAAAATTGCTATTATCAAGTTCACGGATGACCTTCATGCTGCTACATTCAGTAATCAATTCTCAATCTGCACCTTATTTGCCAGAATTCATCACTTCCAACCCCTTGAAACACTTTCTTCACTTGGCTTCCAAGACAATACACACTCCTGGTTTCCTTCTACTTCAATAGTCATGAATTCTTAGCATTTTTTTGGTTCCTTTTCATCTCCCTGACCTTTCAATGTTGGAGAGTTCTAGGAACCAGTTCTTGGTCATCATCTCTGTATACTCCCTATTTTGATGTTTGCATCTACTCTCATGACCTATATGCTGACAACTCCAAAATTTGTATCCTCAGCTTAGACCTCTTTCCAAAACTCTTTTGTATATACAACTTACTATATACAACTTACTTACAACTTACTTACTATCCTCAAACTTACTATAAAATTATAAATAGGCATTTCAACACATACAAAATTGAAGTCTAATCTTTCTTCTCTAAACTACCAGCAGATTTCCCCATCTCATAAATTATAACTGCATCCTTCTAATGGCTCTGGCCAAAAAGAACTTGGAGTTATCCTTCCTTCCTCTCTTTTGTTCACATCCCACATTCAGCCTCCAGCAAATCTTTGGGCTTACCTTCAAATTATATCCAAAAGCTGGCCACCTCTTGTCACCACCACAGCTTCCACCTTGATCTAAGCCACCTTCGTCCTTGCCTGGATTGTTGTAAAAACTTCCTAACTCATTTCCCACATCCAACCTTGTCCTCCTATAGTCTGCTCTTGACACAATAGCCAGACTGAGTTTGTTAAACTCTGTGAGACCTTTTTTGTTTTTTAGCCTGTTCAAAAATGCTCCAATTTCTTCCTGTCTTACATTAAGTAAAAGCCTAGGGTGTCACATTGGCAGCAAATTCTCTACATGATTGAGTCACCCAATTAACCTTCTAGATCTTATCTCCGACTATGCTTCACACATGCACGCTGGGCTCTGGCATTACCAGTCCCCGTGAACTTAGAAATTGCTCTTAGAAATGCTGATGTGGGTGATAAAATATGGCCACAAATTCTTTGAGACTGTTCTGAAAGATTTACACATCCTAGTCTACGAATATTATCCTCCACAGCAAAAGGGATTTTTCAGATGTAATTATGATCTTGAGATGGAGAGAATATTCAGGATTATCCCAGTGGGTCCAATGTAACCACAGGGGTCCTTATAAGAGGGATGCAAGTCAGAGTGAGAGGAGAAAATGTGACAACACTCATACACCTCCAGTGGGAATGAAAATGGTCCAGCCAATTTGGAAAAGTGTTTGCACCTGTCTTAAAGTTAAATCCACACTTACCATATGACCCAGACATTCCACTTCATTATTGTTACTCACCCAAGAGAAAATAAATATTATTTTCATAAAAATGTTTATTTAAAAATGTTCATAGCAGATGTATTCATTCATAATAGCTAAAAACTTGAATCTAACCAAATATTTTTCAATAGGCAAAAGGATAAATAACTATTGATATATACAAAACCATGAATGAATCCCAAAATCATTTTTAAAAAATGTAATCTGACATATAGTGACCAAAAAGCATGTTAGTAGATGCCTGGGGCCAGGTGTGGAGAAAGAACATAAGGCAGAGGAACCTAGGGGGGCTTTTGAGGGTAATAGGTATATTCTGTCTTGATCGTGGCAGTGGTTTTCTGAGTGTGTGCATCTGTCAGAGCTCTACATTTTAAATTGATAAAAGTTTATTGTACATAAATCATAGCTCAGTAAGGTTGATTTTTGAAATATTCGTAGGAAGGAAGGAATGCAGAATGTGACAAAACAATCTAACTACATTACAAATGTATGAAACAACCTCACTGAAAGGGATGGGGGGAAAAGTGCTGATTTAAGTAACTTTGAAAATGAGTGTACTTCATAAGACTAAAGGTAAAAGAAACTGCACATAAGCACTGCACTCTAGCTGGTAAAGTTATTTCTCACAAGGGTATGGGTTAATATTTGTACTACTGCTATACATGTATACCAGATTTGAACAATTAAATAAATGAATGACAGTTGATCGGAGCTGGCTTTCTCACTGTTGGAATAGAAGGTTACAGGTAAGCTAGGATAAAAGGCTACAATGATCTACATGATAATGGATTAAAGTTGGTGACATCAGTAGGAATTCATGTTTAGCTTAATGTAATTATAGATGGTTACACATAGAAACACTCATAGATATGTATATGTATATGGCTAGTGTACACACATATATTTTCTTGCTCTATCAGCTGAAAGGAACTAGAAGGAATGACACTCGGTATAGTGTCCAGCTTTTGGTTTCTAATATCCTCCAATAAAAAGAACCAGGATTCTTTGAAATGACCTATCCTATGGCTGTAGCAGAAGATATCCATGATAAGCCTGGAGCATCTTGTAATGGCAGAAAGTGAGGAAGTGCTAAAACAAACAAAAGCCTACATTGAAGGGGGTACGTCAAATGGACACAACAGCCAACTGAAAGGGCTCCCAATCACCAAAGATGGAACATTTTAAGCAACATAGAGTTACTTCTTTTTTCTTTTGGCCACGTCACCTGGCACGTGGGTTCTTAGGTCCCTGATCAGGGATCAAACCCACACCCCCTGCATTGGAAGCACAGAGTCTTAACCACTGGACCACCAGGGAAGTCCTCAAAATAAACTTCTATTACTTTAAGCCAACAACTTTTGAGGTATGTTTGTTATAGCAGCAAGCATCAACTTAAATGATAAAACAAGGAATAGAGAAAGTAAGGGATCCAATGCAGGGGATGGAGCAATGGGAATTTCCAGGGGAATTGCAAAGAGTGTTCCCAGAATTACAGCTGAGCAGTGGCTGAGAGTGCAAACCTGGTCGAGATTAGAAACAGGCACAGAGGGATCCAGGAGGGATTGTGGGGGATTAGTTTGATTGTGTGGAAAATTGATTGGTGGGTATTTTGATGTGCAAACAACAAGAAATTCTAAGGAAGCCCCAGCAAAGAAACATCCGAGGAAATGTACTTTGGGAAATTAGAGGTTGACACAGAAATGCAAGCATAATAAACTACTTGGCTCATCAGGGAACAATATTTATTTGCATACAGCCAATACTGCACACGCTTGGTAGGAATATAAACAAAAAAAGAGAATTCTGTGATGATACATATGTGAAAGGAAGTAAGAATGCTAAATTCTTGGCTTCCATAGTGAGAAGTCACCAGGTAATACTGATAAGATACAAAACCAAAAAGTCAAGAAATAGTAATTTAAGTATCTATGTAGAATAATCAAAGTAAATAGCAAGAGAAAAGAATGTACAGTGGTTACCTCTAGGAAGTAAAAATCTGGGATGGAAAAGGGTAGATATTTGTCATTATAAATATTATACCACATTTGACTGAAAGTATGTACATATATCACTTTGATAAACATGAATATATATATATTTTTAAAAATCTGCTTACATCAGGCATTTCTAACCTTCAGCCTGGCTGTACCACACTTTTTAAATGGCTTATAATCAGGACAGAGATAAATTTACCTTGATGGCAGGGAATAAAAATCAATGTGCCCTCACATTGCCTTTCACATAGTCAAATGATTCTTTGAGGACTTTTTATTCTTTCCTTAAAAAGAAAATACTGCCAGTTTAATAAAAAGGGATTCTTGGCTCAATGTTGGCTAAAATCATCTAAGATGGGATTTAGAATCTAACAGCATGCATTCTTGTCAGGGAAATAATGCTTCAGGGTTATAATATAGAGCAACTAGATGGGTCTGTGATGCAACAATGTGATGCTTATTTCAGCCTACATTTTGAGGTGTGAAAAACCTCTTTCTATAGTGACCTCTTCAGTGGGCACATTTTAGCTGATGCCAAGTCCACATCTAGAGTGAAAACCATAAATAATCTACACACACCTCATCCCGCGTATGAAGAGAGTAGAGGAAGCATGACAGGAGAGTCAGAAGCATGGCAAGAATATACCCCCTATTTCCAAAAGATGCCCAAACAAAAGTATTCTCTTCCACTGTCAGACTATGGATTTGACTTTGTAGCCAAATTGTCAGCTCAGAAAACATGGCAATGAAGAGCCTATGGCAGAGAAAGGAGAGAATAGAAAACTCAGAATTAGTAGGGCTTTGATGGTATCTTCAGTCAGTCCTGCCCTGACTGAATGCTCCCCTATACCGTTCTTCCCTTCCTCCTTGGCTGTCCATCCTCTTCCCCCTCTTACAGCCTCCTCCCAGCTCCAATCCTCCGGCAAGGGAGCTCTGAGAAGGCTAAAGGTCATTCTGGACTCCTTCCTTCTCCCTCCTTCCTCCTCCCTCCTTCCTCTACCTATAGAGCTCCTGGGAGAAAATTTTGTGAATCTTATGTGAAGGGGAATACCCTCATTGCTTTCCACAAACAGTTGACCCCAGGCAATGCTTGGCAAATGCGATGCTGATTTTGAAACTGCACTGTGCTGGCACCCAAGCACCTAAGCAAAGTCAGTGGGGAGAGAGAGAGAGATTTCACCAGCCTTTCATGAGGTGCTGACTGTGCTTTGCATGGGTTACCTCAAGGTCAAGAAGAAAATAGCAGCACTCCATCCCAGCCTGAGCCAGCACACCCTGGGAGAGAGATGTCGTCACCTGCCAGACAGCTGCTTGCCCATCAGAAATTGGTCCCCGCTGAAACCTGAGAAGCTGCATTAATCCAGAGACACTGGAGAGCTGGCCTTCTGCTTGGGTTGTTTGTGTTTTCGTTGGCATTGTCGTCGCCAATTTTCTTCTTTTAATCTATAACAGTGAGTTAGTAAGAGGAGTGTGAGGACAACAGTGCTCCTAGAATCACAGAGGGAGATTCTGTGAAATCTTTGGGGGCGGGGGTAGGAGACATGATTGGAAGGAAGAGTGGAAATAGCTGACCCTGAGGGAAGAGGACAAGCCCCAGACAGGGAAGAGCCTTCATATAGGATCTATTCAATTTGCCTGCCCAGACACCTCTCCCCTCCTCTGGGGGAAGCATGGCAGAATGGAGAAGACCACAAGTTCTGGAGCCAGGCAGGCTGAGGTGGGATTTGGGCTCCCTACTTACTAGCTGTGTGACTTTAGGCAAGTTATTAAATCTTGGGGCCTCAGGTGCTTCATTAGATGTCTTATAATGTGTGTATATACATATACATATATAATGTCATATACACACACACACACACACAGACACACACATCTTATTGGTATTGGTTCTGCTTCTCTGGATAAGTCTGGCTAATATACTCTATTTACTACCATCTCAACTTTTTGTGCTCTCGATGTCACATTTTTATCTTACATATATTTCAGTCTCACAAGGAATTATTTTCATTGTCTTATAAGCAAATATTCATTTATATATACTTACATGTATACTCACATATTTTATTGCTATTTATGTCTTCCTTAATTTCCACGCTTCCTGGAAAGCATTAAGACAGCTTTTAGTTTTTCTTTCAATGCAATCCTGCTAGTGACAAATTCTTCTAGTCTTTGCTCATTTGAAATGTCTTATTGTTCCTTCATTTTTGAAGGGTATTTTTCCTGCATAGGTAATTCCACATAGGTCACTGATTCCTTTCAGCACTTTAAGATGTTATTTCATTGTTTTTTGATTTGAATTGTTTGTATTGAAAAATCACCTGCTCCTTTGAAGTATATGTATCATTTTTCTATGTCTCTTTTAAAGATTTCATCTGTCTTTGGACTTCAACAGTTTCACTGTTTGAGACCCAGGTGTGGATTTCTTTTATTCACAACTCTTTGGATTTGTTGCACTCATCAAATCTGTGATTTGAGTCTTTAATCAATTTTGGGAACATCTCTGCTAATATATCTTCAAATACTGCTTCTGGCATATCCTCTCTCTCCTCTCCATCTGGTTATCAAATTACATGTTAACCTTTTCTCCATGTTCCATATGTTTCTTACACCTTTTTTTCCTATTTTCTATCCTTTTGCTTCTGTCAAGGTTTTGGTCTGTATATTTTCTATTGATTTACCTTCCATTTCTGTAGATCTCTTTTTAGATATATCTAATCTGCTTTTAAACTCACTGATGACTTTCTACTGGTTATAGTATTTTTAAATTCTAGGTTCTTTTATAAGTTCCAGTTCTCTGGTGAAATTTTTGATCTTGTTATTTTTTTTGAATATATTAATCATGACCATTATAATGATCAATATATGATCATTCCAATATTTGGGTTATCTGTGGGCTTGCATCTACTGTCTTTGTTCTCCTAGTTTTCAAATACATTGTCCTGTGTCCTGTGTCTTTGTCTGCCTAGTAATTTTTTTATTGCATGCTGGGCGTTGTGTGTGAAAAACCGTAGAGACTGTGAATGATATTATCTTACTTCAGTGAAGATTTACTTTTCTTCTGGTCGGCAGGTAGGGTAAGGGGGTGGAGGTGTCATCTTAATCCAATCAGGGACTGAGAGGATTCAAGACTGTTTTCAGTTTTGGTGAGGGCTGATCTGTTTCCACTTTGCCCCTACTTCCAGGGCATAACCCATCCTAGGCATGTCCTGAATGTTCAGTGTCCTTGTCTTTTGGAGGAGACCCCTGGCTCCATGCCACTCCCACAGATGCCCAGACCCTTCAGGGTGTGGCCCTTCACCTGGGCCTCTCAAAATGGTCCTCTCTGACCATTTTGTTTTCTGGACTTCAATGCCCTTGTCAGAACTATTTGTTTCAGCCCATCCTTCATGAGAAGCTCTCTCTTGGGTAGTTGAGTTAGTTTACTTTGAAAAACTAATATTTCAGTGGCTGAATGTAGTTTATTTTTAAAATATCTATATTTTACTAGAGATCTTTGAACTTCCAACCAAAAAAAGACCTATCTTCTGCCTCTACTTTGCTGTGGGATGCCGGGCAAATCACTGTACTATGGGATTGAAAAAAGGGTTAGGTTTCCTCTAGCTCAGGCATTTTATAGCTCCCTGACCCTAATGGTACACACCAAAGGACAGTTTTGTTGTGATAACTAAGATTGGACAGAGCATAAAAGGGTTAGCATCAGCCAACAGATTCACATTTTTTCAAAGGATTTTTTAAAATTCTATAAATGTTTATTATCTGATAGTTATGAGCACAACTGAAAGTAGAGAGTGAGAGGAGCTTGGCCCAATCATACCTGCTATAGAGGATTAGGTTCTGAAGTCTAAGACAAAAAATGACTTGTAGGTTTGTAAGTTGTAAAAAAAAAAAAAAGAAGAAAAGAAAAAAAATCCTTGAAAAACTAAGTAGCCCACAAAGTAGAATAAACATATTCATATCTCAAGCCACACAGAGGACTGACATTCCAACTCTCCATAGGTCCAAAAAAAGTCAGTTTTCCCTTCAACACTAAAAGTATTTCTTCAGTTGACAACCAAAGTATTTGGTTTCTATTTAGAGATCATATCATATTTTAAAATGTTTATTTAAACACTAAAATCACATTGATGCTGCAAGAAGCAAATGGGAACTGAGATCTCCTAGGAAAGAGTAGATCACATCATCCAGCGTATATTTTTGGGGCGAGTGGGCATCCGGTCATAAAGGAGGCATGACTGTGACAATTACCAACAGCACTCCCTCCCACCCCACCTGTGTACAATTACGTTCCCATGAGTTAAACATTCATGTTATGTGATTTTATTATAACAGATTATGGAAGAAGTTAGGAAAATATTTGAGGTTAAGTTAAGGGACAAATAATGGTCCACAAATTAAATTAGCCAGGGCACAGAAGTTCCTAGCTATGCCACTATTTGCTCAAGAGGTGGGGGGAAACCTCACATAATAAAGCTACGAAGAGTTGAAAAAGAAGTAACATATTTTGTGCACCTGTTAGTATGACATATCTTAAATATGCAATCACACTTACATTCTTTTAACAGTTAAAAGGTTTTTACTAACAAGGAAATAGAGGATCTAAGAGGGAACGCTGCTCATCTATGTGGACCTACTCTCTTAACCTAAGACTACCCAGCTCCAAAGCACACATCTCCCATATGCTGAAAAGCTGTTAAATGTCTTAAATTTAGGGATCCCGATTATTATGAGCTCTCCATGGAGCTTTGCCCTCCACTTGGGCTTAAAGGAACAAATTAATTAATGAAGTATGCAATAATAATGGAAGCATTACTCGCTGGCTGTGAAGATTTATGTATACATAAAACCATGATCCAGACGTCATTTTTGTGAAAAGTTCTTAAGGAAATGAGAGAGTAACCCATCCCCTTTATTACACTTCAGACAAGGGTAGGTGTAATTATTGGAAATATGCTCTTGATTGATTTCTAAGCAGCTCTGTCAAATGGAGCTGTGATTCTGAACACTGATCAACAGTCATACAATCAATAGAGCAATGAAGCAGGGACATGAGCCACCAGGAAGAGACCATCCTGAAAGGGATGATAACCGCTTCTCACTGAATCAGTGGAGGGGAATTCAGACACGTAATTATTGACAAGATCATATCTGAAGGTGACTGTGCTGTTTACACAGTGAATGCTTAAATGGAAGTAATTACACTTCATTGGAAGGCATCGACTGTCACTTCACTAGCCTTCACCATGGCCCACCTGGACAGATGTGTTTACGCCTTGCTTAGCTTCATCTAAATTAGACTCCATTGTAGGAAACAAGATTTGAAAGCAGCAACGAGAAACGGAAGCAGTTACATTGTTTTATTGACGGGAAATATTAGTACAAATAACAAAATATAAAAATGTATATCCAGTGACTAATCTCTTGTGGGAACATTTCCATGGATAAACTTCCCACATTCTTTCTTTTAAACAGAGACTTCAGCATCTTTCCCAGGAATCTTTTCCTGGGGGATTATCATTGCTGAATCTATTTCCACATCATCATTTCGCAGTAAGGGTCTAAAGAAAGACTTTGAAGGATAACTACAAACCCACCAGGAGTGTCAGGTGGCCTGTATTAGTAGCACTTAATATTGTCGAATGATCATTAAATTAATGAACTTAAAGCACATGACAGAGGTAAAGGTGTTAAGGAGAGACACACTCCTCTCATTACTTCCTCTTTAATTTTTCATTTATTCATTCTGTTGACCAAAGGTTGGCATGGTTACACTCAATCATACCATGATTGCATTACACACAAAAAAAATGTGAATGATACTCTACCACACCCATCTTTTTGGCTCCTACCTTCCCTTTAAACATATATAATAGACTTTTTACTTCAATTAAATTCCAATTTATAAAAGTTCGCTCTAACAATTCCCACTTGAAGTGCAGACATAACTGGGGAAGAAAAATTGTGCATTTTTCCTAACGTGCTTAGGATGTGGTCAGTTTGGCTCACTCACAGGCCAGCTTCACCTCACTCAGGATTTAGATCCCCACCTCTGCATGAGGACAAGTCATGTTACATACCACTCACTGCAGTAACTGTTATACATAGAATGTCTCAGATCTACTGTACCTGTGCGCTGGATTAGGATTGAAGACAAAAATAAAAGCCACACGATGTGCCTTCTGATACCCCTTGAAGGGAAAAGACAAAGGTCTCCTCTTGGTGCTGTGCTGGAGGTAAGTGCAGAGACAGAGGTACACAGTGTGCTGTGGATCCTTCCCCAGCGGTGGGAAGGGAGCGGGTGAGCAGAGACGGAAGGAGAGCCAGCCTTTCCTGAGAGCATTTTCTCTCTTTTTTCTTTCTCTGTTTCTCCCAAGTCAACCAATCCTTCTTTCTCTCACTTTCTTTTTTCCTTTTGTCTCCATCTTCATCCACCTCTTCTTTTACTTTCTTTGGTCTCTTCTTATCATCTTTCCTTTCCTCCCCTGCTTAGACCTCGGTTTTACTACCTGCCCCCACTACTCAAATAGACAATGCTGAACGAGGTTGCGTTTCTTGTTATTCCTACAAAATACCATGCCTTGTCATGTCTATGGGCTCCTGCACAGATGTCGCCAAGCACACCACATGTTCTGAAAATGCTAAAATGTGATCACACTGGATGCTCACCAACTAAACATCAATCCAATCAATCCCCAGTCTGAGGTTTAGTAAGAAATGAAATATGAGGAAGGGAAAAGAAGTTGACTTAAATCTGAACTATTCACCGCTGAGGAATATAAGCAAAGTCTTATATAGGACATTAGTGAGATTTGGGGAGAGGAAAGGGCAAAATAGGCTTTTGTGGATTTAAAGATTTTTAGTAAAGCATCAAGACTCTTGGTTTGAGACCAATATAAACCAACTGCCTTTTAGCCTGACCTTTGGCAGTGCTCATGTTATTGGCATGCTGGTGGAATAATTTATCGTGCAAAGACGGTTTTCACATCATCAAAATTAAACACATTTGTGCTTTAAAGGACATCATCTGGAAAGTGACCAAACAACCCACAGAATGGGAGAAACAACTTGGTAAGCTATATGATAAGCCATATATGGTAAGCCATATAATTAATAAGGGACTTGTATCTAGAATATATAAAATTGTGTATAAAATATATACAATTCAACAATGAAAAGACAAAGAAGCCAATTTTAAAAATGAGCAAAGGACCTTAACAGACATTTCTCCAAAGAATACATACAAATGGCCAATACACACATGAAAAGATGTTTAACATCACTAGCCATCAGGGAAATGCAAATCAAACCCCACAGTGAGATACTACTTTATACACACTAGTATAGCAATAGTCAAATAGGCAGATAATAACAAGTGTTGGCTAGAAGGTGGAGAAATTGGAAGCCTCATGCACTGCTGGAGGGCATGTAAAGTGGTGGACCCACTTTAAAAAACAGTCTAGTAGTTCCTCAAAATACCAAACATAAAATTACAAAATGACCCAGCAATTGTACTCCTAAGTATATGCCCAAGAGAAGTAAAACCATGCGTCCACACAAAAACTTGTACACAAATGTTCATAGCAGACATAATCTTTATGATAGCTAAAAAGTAGAAACTACCCAAAAGTTCATTAACCAAAGGATGGATTTAAAAATGTGGTATATGCATATGATAAAATATTATTCTGCAATAAAAAGAAATGAACATGCTGCAACATGGAAGAACTTTGAAAACATTATGCTAAGGGAAACAAGCCAGTCACAAAGGACCACATAGTGTACGACTCCATTTATATGAAATGTACACATTTTTATTGAAGTATAGTTGATTTACAATGTTGTGTTAATTACTGCTGTACAGCAAAGTGATTTAGTTATACAATATATACATTCTTTTTTTAAATATTCTTTTCCATTACGGTTTATCATGGGATATTGAATACAGTTCTCTGTGCTATACAGCAGGACCTTGTTGTTTATCTATTCTATATATAAAAAATTACATCTGCTCACCCCCACCTCCCACTCCATCCCTCCACCAATCCCCTCCTCCTTGGCAAACACCAGTCTGTTCTCTATGTCCATGATTCTGTTTTCTGTTTCATAGATAGGTTCATTTGTGTCATGTTTTAGATTCCACATATAAGTGATATCATATGGTATTTGTCTTTCTCTTTCTGACTTACTTCACTTAGTATGATAATTTCTAGCTGCATCCATGTTGCTGCAAATGGCATTATTTCATTCTTTTTTATGGCTGAGTAGTATTCCATTGTATATATGTACCACGTCTTCTTTATCCATTCATCTGTCGATGGACATTTAGGTTGCTTCTGTGTCTTGGCTACTGTGAATAGTGCTGTTATGAACATTGGGGTGCATGTATCTTTTGAATTATAGCTTTGTCTGGATATATGCCCAGGAGTGGGACTGCTGGATCATATGTTAATTTTATTTTTAGTTTTCTGAGGAACATCCATATTGTTTTCCACAGTGGCCACACCAACTTATATTCCCACCAACAGTGTAGGAGAGTTCCCTTTTCTCCAGAAAGTTGCATTATTAATATCAAAGTGAAATTTGATATAAACAATACTGAATGAACTAAGAAGACCACTTTAAATTGGAAAAAGGTTTAATTCACAATGAACACATGACATTACTCTCTCCCTAGCTTCATCCACCCCAAGCACATTGGCATACTTCTTTTGAATACAACAGGCGTGCTTCTGTCTCAGGGGGTTTGCAGATGCTATTCCTTCTGCCTGGAATGCATTTCCCTCACCTCTTCAGATCTTTGCTCAGCTATCTCCTGACAGTGAGCTCTTCCCTGGCCACCCAACCCCAAACTGCAACTCCTTCCCCTGGACCACAGTTTTTTCTCCTTCCCTGCATTATTTTTCCTGATAATATTTATCCCCATACTATTTGTTTAACTTATTTATCTTATTTATTGTCTATCTCTGTCTACTAGAATGCAAGTCCCAAGACAGCAGGGATCCTTACCTAAATTTTTACTAGACTAGTAGAGTTCCTTGCATCAAGTAGGGACTCAATAAAATGTCTTGAATGAATGAATGATGAGTGAGTAAGTCACATCACGTTACCAATGTAAAGAGAAATCTATAGAAAACAGTAATAAGGGGAAATTTAACATAGCAAAAAAAGGAAACCGAAAAACATTACAGAAACTAAGTAATATAATTGATTATGTTGATTCAGTAGCTATACTGTATGGTGAACTTTAAATCATCCAGTAGAAACTGTCTCATTTTCAGGCAACCTTGAAACATTTATATTAACTGGCCATATATCAGGCCACAAAATAATTTTAATAAATTCAAAAATGGAAAGTTTGTATAGGATGTATTAGTAAAAATATCATAATAAAAATAGAAATTAATAACCAATATATAAATAAAAATAATTACTAGATCAAAGAGTACATCAAAACTAAAATTACCAATTATTTACAAAATGCAGCAATGAGATTATGACACATCAAAACTAATACATTTCCACCAAAGACATACTCCTTAGGAAAACTGAATGCTTTAAATAGTGTCATTACTAAACAAGAAATAATAAAAATAAAAGAACTGAAAATTCAACTCAAGAAGTTAGAAAGTGGAATACACAGCAAACCTCAAAAAGGCAAGATGAAGTTGATAAATATAAAAATGAAAATTATTAAATTAATGAGTTAGAATCTATAAATATATAAATAAATCCAAGGACTGATTCTGTGAAAAAGAGAACAATATAGACAAATTTCTAGCACGAGTACTCAGAAGAAAAAGTAAAAACAAAAAACAAAAAACTCCACAAATGTATAACTAAGAAAGGGGAAAGTGGATATATCCATAGAGGAGAGTTAAACACTGTGATAAAATATAAGACTTAGTGCTTTTGTATGCTAACATTTACGGAAGGCTTTCTATCGTCAGACATTTTCCTTCCTTACCTCGCTTAACTCTCTCCGTGGCCCAATGGTGCTGCAGATGGGATTGGAGATACAAGAGATTTGTTGGGAGAAAATACTTGTAGAGGCAAATGGGGAGGGAATTGTAGGAGGCTAGGAAAGTCACCAGGACAGGAGGCAGGGCTGACCCCACGGAAGAGAGAGAAGGAAAGAAGGAAGTTTGGGAAGAATAAGTCTTTGACTGCAGTGAATTCTAAGATAGTCTGGGCAAGGGAAGGAAGGGAATCCATTAGAGGAGCTCCGTGCATCTCAGTCTCCCAGCTGCCTCAGTCACTGGCTGGGAGCATCTGGTGGGAAGCGTGGCCTCAGCTGAACACTAGTAGGTTCAGAACATACCAACTGTTCCATCAGCCAATTACCTTCCCATTCCAACTCCTAAGCAGGAGATCTGAGAAACACAGTTGTATGGCTGCCACAGATTTTTATAGACATTTGATAATATTGAGCATCTATTCTTGATTCTGTTCAACTTTCAGTGACCTGGAATGTGGTTATTTCCTTAAATATGATAAGTATACCTATACATTTCTTAATCATATGACCAATATTGCACTTAATGTTGAAAAACTGGAGGCAGTCCTATTGCAGTCTGGTTCAAGGCTAGGATGCCCACTGTAATTGCTCTTGGTAAGTATTTTTCTGAAGGTTCTAGCTAGTGCAACGTACAGGAAAAAGGAATATGATGTAAAAACGTTGGAGCAGGGAACAACTTATCATTACAGCCATCCCTCAGTACCCGCGGGGGATTACTTCCAGTACCCTCGTGGGTACCAAAATCCATGGATGCTCAAGTTCCTTACATAAAATGGCATAATACTGTCGCTGGCCTTCCGTATCTACGGGTTCCACATGGCAATTGGTTGGATTTTTGATACACGGTTGGTTGAATCCACAGATATGGAACCTGGGATACTAAGGGTCCACTGTGCTTGCAAACAATATGATTGTCTAACTGGATACACCCACCTCCTTAACCAAATTAACTAAACATATTTAAGAATTAGTGAGAGTTTATATTCAATTACAGAACAAATGTACAAGGATTTTTTTCAAAGCACTATTAATAAGCTAGAAAAATAACAGTTACATAAAATATAAACTACTAAGCATTACATAAACTATATATCTATAAACCTATTTGAAGAAGACTATAAAACTTTGTCAAGGGACATAAAAGAGACTTGAATAATTGGAGGAAAAAAAGCCATTCTAGGGCTTCCCTGGTGGCGCAGTGGTTGAGAGTCCGCCTGCTGATGCAGGGGACATGGGTTCGTGCCCCGGTCTGGGAAGACCCCACATGCCACGGAGTGGCTAGGTCCATGAGCCATGGCCACTGAGCCTCCGCGTCCGGAGCCTGTGCTCTGCAACAGGAGAGGCCACAACAGTGAGAGGCCTGCGTACCGCAAAAAAAAAAAAAAAAAAAAAAAAAAAAAAAAAAAAAATCCATTCTATTTCCAGACAAAAATACTTAATGAGTCAAGAATTCAGTTCTCCCAAATTTGGACTATAAATTTTATCAAATTCCAATAAAATCTCCAATATAATTTTTAGGAACCTGGAAAATTGTTTCTAAAGCTTTTTTTTTTTTTTTCTGGAAGAAAACTTCATGGATTGGCCATAATACATTTGAACCAAAAGAAAAATTATTTTAAAAGGCTTATTCTATTTTATTTTAAAGCATAAAAGTAACACCTATTAAAATAGTACTGAAACTTCCCTGGTGGTCCAGCGGCTAAGACTCCCGCTCCCAGTGCAGAGGGCCAGGGTTCGATCCCTGATCAGGGAACTAGATCCCACATTCCACAACTAAAAGATCCCACGTGCTGCAACTAAGAGCTGGCACAGCCGAATAAATAAATAAAATAAATAAAATAATACTGGAACAAGGATAAAAATATAGATTGATGAGACAGAAAAGGAAATCCCAGAAGAACAGTATATGAACAAGAACGCATCATATGTTAAAGACATTTCAGAACATTCAATATGGAAGGAATGGATTACTCAAAAATAGTATTAAAACAACTGGTGGGAAATAATTTAAAATTAGAACCTTACCTCAATCCATACACCCAAATGAATTCCAGATGGAGTAGTTAAATGGAGGGCATGGAATAAAATACAAAAGAATCAGAAGAAAGAATGATACATATTTTTATAACTTTGTGGTAGGGGAAAATTTTCTCAACATTTAAGCCAGAGGTGGAGACCCTGAAGAAAAACATACTAGATTTAACAAAATAAAAATTTTAAATATTTGTGCATTAGAAAACAACAAAACAAAAATAAAGTAATACAAGTTCGAAGAAATATTTCCAAATGATTTCAAAGAAAAAATAGCCTCACAATATTAAGAGCAAGTGTAAATTAATTAGGAAAGGATCAAAATTCCAGTAAACAAGTAAGGGACATTAACAGGCAATTCACAAAATAAGAACTTATGCAAAAAAAAAAACACAAAAAAACATTTTTAATGTGCTCAACTTTGCTAATAATGAAATACGAATTAAACCAATGAAATTCAATTGTTGGAATCCGTATTTGAGAAGATGATACCATCCCAGGAAGGTAAGGATAGAGAAAAGGGCACACATATTGCACTAGTGTGAGCATAAAGTGGATTAACCTTTATGAAAGGTAGTTTGGCAATATATTTCAAAAGTTTAAAAGTTTTACATTTTCTTTGAGCGCACAATTCTTTTTCCAGGAATTCACCCTAAGGGATTAATCATGAGCATATGCAAAAACTGTATTTTAAGTAAACATGCCATCATTGTTTTTGTATCAGATGTAAATTAATAAATCCGTACATACATTTTTTTTCATTATTTAACAAGATTTATTAAAAGCCTAGTAGGTAATAGACCCTGTGCTAGGTATTGGGGTACAATTTTAAATGTACATACATCTTTAAAAGAATGAAACAACCAAAATATTAATTAAAAAGTAATCAAAGTAATTATGATGGATGCTTAATGTTGAATATTAATGCATCCATTAAAATTTTTGTTGTAGGGCTTCCCTGGTGGTGCAGTGGTTGAGAGTCCGCCTGCTGATGCCAGGGACACGGGTTCATGCCCCGGTCCGGGAAGATCCCACATGCCACGGAGCGGCTGGGCCCGTGAGCCATGGCCGCTGAGCCTGTGCGTCCGGAGCCTGTGCTCCGCAACAGGAGAGGCCACAGCAGTGAGAGGCCCGCGTACCGCAAAAAAAAAAAAATTTTTTGTTGTAGGGCTTCCCTGGTGGCGCAGTGGTTAAGAATCCGCCTTCCAGTGCAGGGGACATGGGTTTGAGCTCTGGTTTGGGAAGATCCCACATGCCGTGGAGCAACTAAGTCCGTGAGCCACAACTACTGAGCCCGTGTGCCACAACTACTGAAGCCTGTGCGCCTAGAGCCCTTGTTCCACAACAAGAGAAGTCACCGCAATGAGAAGCCTGAACACCGCAACAAAGAGTAGCCCCTGCTCGCCCCAACTAGAGAAAGCCCGCGTGCTGCAGCAAACATCCAATGCAGCCAAAAATAAAAATAATAAATAAATAAGTTTCTTTAAAAAAATTTCTTTTATTGTAGAAGAAAATTTAATGTTGATGATACACTTTCAGATGGAAAAAGCAGATTAAGCAATAGTAGAAATATATATGCAAAAATAAGTATATACACATAGAACAAAGATTGGAAAGACATGCAATCAAATGTTAATTTTAATCTTAGTGGCAAGATTATTTTTAGTTACTTTTTTTTTTTGGTTATCTTTACTTGCCAAATTTCATATAATAAATATGTGTTACTTTTCTTAAAAGTCTGGACAAGGCACTTTTAACTTTTTAATTCAATTGAAAAATCTCTTTCCTAAAGATATTATCTGTAGCAAGAATAGTCTCATAGCAGGAGGAAGGAGGGGTAAAGTCCCCCACTTGTCCAAACTGATTTCTCTTAGAATAAGGAATTTACAACATTTGTGTTTCCCGGGAAACCTTAGACATTTTCAAAAAAAATTAAAAATGGGATCTCCAGCCTCCAGGTCTTTTTTTGTGCAACACACACTCCCACTTCTATACTGCAACTCTTGATTTTCCTTCAGATTTATCCTGGGGTCCCTGTGTTCCAAGCATAAATTGAATATGAGTTTTGTCTGCAGTTCTGTCTTGCTGGTCTGACATACATGCCTGTAAAAATGTAGTTTTCCAAGGGAATTGTTGACCATGCATTCCTACCCCACTCTCAAGCCCCAAAGATCATTGCCTGCAGTTCTCCACCCCAAGGCTCTCTCGTCCTGTGAGGCTACTGTTGATGTCTCTGAGGCTCCTAAGAAGTGTTTCCTCTTAACTGCCCTCCCTGTAACTGTCCTGCATCCCCCAGAGTTTGAAAGCCTTCCCTCCTCTTACTGCACTGCAAACATCCTTTTAGGATCCCTTTTATCCAGCCACAGTTGTACATACCTGGATTTCCCCTAGAGTATCATATCAGTCCCTTAAACCTACATGATAATTTGGAGAAAGGACCAACATCATCAAATCAAAACACTTCAGATCAAATTCAGTTCATTTAGGGGTGACCCCACCATAGACTTAGAAAAGAATCAGCCAGTACTGGGTCGTACATTCACTTCCTAGGATGGTCTACTCCAGACCCACTGTTATGCTTGCACCTTGAAGTTTTGGAGTGAGCCTGCTCTGGTCTCATTTTCACTTATTCATTCACTAAATTCTTATTGAGCACTTCTTTGTCTATGTACTATTCTAGGCACTGGGTATACACTACTAGAAAAACAAAACAGTTGCAAACCATTATATATAGAATGGATAAACAACAAGGTCCTACTGTACAACACAGGGAACTATATTCAATATCCTGTGATAAGCCATAATAGAAAATAATTTTAAAAAGAATGTATATATATATGTATAACTGAATCACTTTGCTGTACAGCAGAAATTAACACAACACTGTAAATCAACTATACTTCAATAAGAAAAAACAGTGATGGAATTCCCTGGCTGCCCAGTGGTTAGGACTCGGCACTTTCCCTGCCAAGGGCGTGGGTTCAGTCCCTGGTTGGGAAACTAAGATCCTGCAAGCTGCGCCCACAGCCAAAAAAAGAAAAAAAGAAAAAACAGCAGTAGTAAAAAGCAGATGAGGTCTCTGTTTTGCAGAATGCATAACCTATTGAAAGAGATACGATAACCAAACAGGCAAACAAATAAATTCTTAAAATTACTTTAAGTTTATAACATCTATAAATGCTAGTATAGCTAATAGAATGATAAAACACAGTAAAAAAAAAAAAAAAGGAATATATCTAGACAGAAAAATAGGGGATGCCTCTCTGAGGAGGTAGCTTTTGAGCTGAGACTTAAAAGGTGGGGAAAGGACTTCCCTGGTGGCACAGTGGTTGAGAGTCTGCCTGTCGATGCAAAAGACATGGGTTCGTGCCCCGGTCTGGGAGGATCCCACATGCCGCGGAGTGGCTGGGCCCATGAGCCATGGCCGCTGGGCCTGCGCGTCCGGAGCCTGTGCTCCGCAACGGGAGAGGCCACAACAGTGAGAGGCCCGCGTCCCGCAAAAAAAAAAAAAAAAGATGGCTGACTATCCTCAGCAAACAGTGGTTTGGCCTCACCCTTCTCTCTGGAACACATTTTACTTCTTTCAGTATGGCTGGGTTAACACTTTTCCGAACTTTTAAGTTCTGCTTCCTTTTCGATTCACAATTGCACCTTTATTTTTTTATTTTGTAAAATAAATTTATTTATTTATTTATTTTTGGCTGCGTTGGGTCTTCATTGCTGCGCGCGGGCTTTCTCTGGTTGCGGCGACCGGGGGCTACTCTTTGTTGTGGTGCGCGGGCTTCTCATGGCGGTGGCTTCTCTTGTTGCAGAGCACGGGCTCTAGGCACGCCGGCTTCAGTAGTTGTGGCATGCAGGCTCAGTAGTTGTGGCTTGCGGGCTCTAGAGCGCAGGCTCAGTAGTTGTAGTGCGCTGGCTTAGTTGCTCCGTGGCACGTGGGACCTTCCCGGACCAGGGATAGAACCCGTGCCCCCTGAATTGGTTGGTGGATTCTTAACCACTGCACCTCCAGGGAAGCCCCACAACTGCACCTTTATTTAAATCATTTCTCTCATCTGGCCTTTTACCATAAGTATTCAAGAGAAAACAGACCTCTCCTTTAACCCTTGTACTTAGAAATTTCCTCAGCCAAATCCTGTGTCATTGCTCACAGGTTCTCCCACAAAACACTCAGATGGGAACACAATTCAGCCAAGTTCCTTGCCACTCTGAACCAAGGATCGTCTTTCTCTGGTTTCCAGTAATACGTTCCTCATTTCCATCTGAGCCCTCATCAGAACGACCTTTATTATCCCTATTTCTACCAACATTCTGTTCACTACGTCTCAGTCATACTCTGAGAAAACTGAGGCTTTCTCTGAAACTCAGAGAGAGCTCTGTCCTCTCCTTCCAGACACTCAAGAGACTCACCCTTTACAGTTAATTCATGGCAACGGAGGCTTTTCCCAACATGCCCCACTGGACTCTTCTAGCCTCTCCCCATCACCCAGTTCCAAAGCCACTTCCACATTTTTAGGTATTTATTGCAGCAACATCCCACTTTTGGCACCAATTTTTTTGGTCTTAGTCCATTCAGACTGCTATAATAAAATACCACAGGCTGAGTAGCTTATCAAAAACAGAAATTTATTTCTCATAGTTCTGGAGGCTGGAAGTCCACGACCACGGTGCCAGCCAGCATGGTCAGATTCTGGTAAGAGTCCACTGCTGGACTGCAGACGGCTGACTAGACTTCTTGCTGTGTCCTCACGTGGTGGAAGGGATGACCTAGCTCTCTGGGGCCTCATTTATAAGAGTACTAATCCCATTTATGAGATGTCTGCCCCCGTGACCTAATCACCTGGGAAGGTCTCACCCCCTAATACTGTCACCTTGGCATTAGATTTTCAACATATAAATTTTGGGGGGTACACAAACATTCAGAGCATTGTTGTATCTTCTGCCATTACTCTATCCCCACCCCGTATCCTCAGATTCCATCATTTTTTATTGCCAGTGCTAAGAAATGGAAAAAGTAAGTAGGCAATGGGAGAAGTGACATTTACTGAGTGCCTGCCTATATGAGACACTTTGCTGCTTCATTACATACATTATCACATTTGATTCTCAAAGTAACCCATTTGGTGGGGTTTGTTACCCACATTTCAGAGATAAGAAAACGAAGCCTCCAAGGTACCCCTCTCCCCACTCTGGCACAACTTGTAAGAATAAAAAAAGTTTATTGAGCCTGGATATATTTAAATCCAGAGTCAAGAAGAGGCTACACTCTTTGCAAAAGAACCCCTTTCAATGGATGCAGCATAGAGTTACTCAAAGGAAAGGAGTCAGGGAGCCTTCTGTTTGGAGTCCTGACACAGGTTTCAACAAAGAGCATCCCCCCTGTGTGCCCAGGGCTATTGTCCTTTTTATGCTAGTGGGAGTTCAGACATGCACAACACTTCCAAAAAAGGCAAGAGACACAGGGACATGCACACAATAAAATGTTAGTGAGGACAACTCCCTGGGGAGACAAAGGACATATGAGGAAATGTTCAGTATTTTTGTGGGGTATTTTTATGGGTTATGTTTTATGATCAATCACAAATCATTATTCACAGGGGAAATGGTGTCTCTCTGAAAAATTGCCAGAAACATATTGATCTTAAAACGATGAGAAAAATTCAATAAGATGAAAAACAGATGGTGAGTAGAGGCAAAAGTGCTTCAGTCCTTTGTCCTTTCACGAGGACGTGGTAATGATTTGGTACTAAGTTACAAATGACTTATCACTAATGGTGTTGGCTATGCCTTCATGTTGGAATCCCACTGAAACTTATGGAGAAATCTTAAAAAAATGGGTACAAATGAATTTATTTACAAAACAGACACCGACTCAAAGACTTCAAAAACAAATTTATGGTTACCAAAGGGAAGGGGGGGAGGGATAAATTAGGAGTTTGGGATTAACATATACACACTACTATTATAAAATAGATCATAACAAGGACCTACTGTATAGCACAGGGAACACTACTCATATTCTGTAATAACCTAGATGGGTTGAATCTGAAAAAGAATGGATATATGTATATGTATAACTGAATCACTTTGCCGTACACCTGAAACTAATACACCATTGTAAGTCAACTATATTCCAATATAAAATAAAAATTAAATTAAAAATTAAGGGACTTCCCTGGTGGCACAGTGGTTAAGAATCCACCTGCCAGTGCAGGGGACACGGGTTCGAGCTCTGTTCCAGGAAGATCCCACATGCCGCAAAGCAACTAAGCCCGTCCGCCACAACTACTGAGCCTATGCTCTAGAGCCCACAAGGCACAATTACTGAGTCTGTGTGCCACAACTACTGAAGCCCACGTGCCTAGAGCCCATGCTCTGCAACAAGAGAAGCCACCGCAATGAGAAGTCTGCGAACTGCGTGAAAAGTAGCCCCCGCTCGCTGCAACGAGAGAAAGAGAGAAAGCCCGTGCAATGAAGATCCAATGCAGCCAAAAATAAATAAATTAGTAAATTTATTTAAAAATTAAAAAATGATCGTTTATAAAGACTAATTGCAACCAATAGTATCCATGGATAGATAATTCAATTCAAAAATATTTTTTAGGAGCCTGTAAACACCAATGTACATTTATTGAGCATCCACTAGACACTAAACCTGGGAAGACCCATATAAACATAACAAATTACTACAATCGAACCCATTTTTAACGGAATATTTATTAACATCTTAGGGACAAAATGAGGGAAGAATCCCTAAGTGTTAATGAATATTCCACTAAGATGGGTTCAATTGTCACGTGACCTTTTGGAAATGGAACAGGACTTCACGTTGATTTTAATACGCTGGTAGGTATTGTGATCTCCAAGAGCAATTAACGTACAGTCTTTCCAGAACCTGTTCCTTCATGGAGTGTTTTTATGAAAAAAAAAATTGAGAAATGCTAGTGATGGGGAAAAAACAAATACGGAAAATGTCAAAAATCCAAAGTGGAATAAGATAAACATGTTAAAACAGGTACATTCTGTCACTCTTGACACCCCAGTTATAGCCCACAAATCACAGAAGAACATAGAAAGAATAGCGATCATTACCATGTGCACAATCTTAAAGGATTTTCATGACCTTGCTAGGACAGCCATTATCATCAAAGGAAGCAATCTGATTGCTTATAGGCATTGGCTCACACAAAGCCATAAACATCCCAAGATGCCCCCCACCATCACCATAGCAACCCTATTCCTAATTACCAATTGTGCCAGCTCTGGTGTAGCAACCTCTTTTGTTCAAGTCTATGTTTTTGCAGAACTACTGCTCAAGCTCCCAGAGTGAAAGCAGAGAGAACCAAGAACACCACCTGGTGGCTACCACTCTCTCCTGCACGCTCCAGCCGGTTTTGAGGTGCAATGCCAGGCAATCAGAACGACAAAGTCTGCTCAACTGCATGAATCCTCCTGATTTCCAGAAAGAAATGCATCATGATCACACAGAATTTGCACAGTAATAAACTTCCAATCTTGGGACCTCCCTGGTGGCGCAGTGGTTAAGAATCTGCCTGCCAATGCAGGGGACACAGGTTCGAGCCCTGCTCTGGGAAGATCCCACATACCACGGAGCAACTAAGCCCGTGTGCCACAACTACTGAGCCTGCGCTATAGCGCCCGTGAGCCACAACCACTGTACCCACGTGCCACAATTACTGAAGCCGGTGTGCCTAGAGCCCCAGCTTCACAAGAGAAACCACTGCAATGAGAAACCTGCACACTGCAACGAAGAGTAGCCCCCGCTCGCCGCAACTAGAGAAAGACTGTGCAAAGCAATGAAGACCCAATGCAGCCATAAATAAATAAATTTATTTAAAAAACCAAAAAACTTCCATCCTTATGTCAATGAAGAAAGAAGTCCCAAACCCAGGGGCAAAGTGTCAAAACATAATAGGAAAGTAGGAACTAGAATGTGGAAATAGAATCACGTTTGGTCTTTAAGTTAATTTATAGAAAATAAGCCTCCCCATAGACTCTTTTCTGAGATCTACCATAACAGCATTCACTATTGTCAGTAAATAATGCATAAATAAGTAAATAAATGTTCCCTTTTAAATGTATAGTTAGCCCAATGCCATAAAGGAAAAAAAGGGGGTGAAAGTGACTCTAGAACATTTTAGGATAGACAGTTATGGAACAGCAGCCTAGAGACACTCTTGAAGCCAAAAACCCTCTGAGACCTCCTGGTTATGCGAGACCGCAAATTCCCTTTGATGCCAAAATTTGTTTGAGATGAATTTCTATTATCTGTACCAAAAGAATGCATATTAATACAGTGTACCTTCTATTCATTTGTTGTTCACTTTAAATTTTTTATTTCTCTTTTTCCCTCTGAATTCTGGGAGAAATCTTTAAGCTTGTATTACACTTGGCTTAAATAATCTGTTTGTGATGAGTGATTTATGTATTTATTTTCCTATTCTAATACATGTCTTAATTCTGGCACGCATCTTTATTTTCCTTCAATACCTCCCAATATTGTATGCATCCGCATATTTCTTTCGCTTTCTTCTCAGTCCATTTCATATTAATGTGTTTCCTTATCATCTTTTAGCTTTGATTTGACCTGTAGCTTCTTGAATTTTATTGAAAGACAAAGCAGGTGCTATTTAAAATTTCCTTCTCTGTTCCATGATGGTAAATATTTCTCAAAGCAATACCAAGTATTCCTATACAACCTGAGTGCTATGAAAGCCTTATTTTGCACTTTCATCTCTTTTCACAGTCTCAGATTGGTTTTTCCCTGTTTACACATCCTTGAGCAAGGGCAATTCTAACTGGCCGAATCAGTAGATTCTATTTGTGCCCTTTCCGTGTCCCTCTAATTTATGTAGAGTCCTTATCACGGATCATAAACTAAAAGACAGGTTGACAATAATCTACATTACCACTCAGGGATATAGTAGCCTAAGATGACAGAAGAGAAAAATCCATAGGGGACCCCAGGAGGCAAAATTATCCCTGTGCAGGTTCTTCTGCTTGCTATGGTGAAGCTGCAGCATTAAGAAGCAGCTTTCTCCAGGAAATTTTATCTTTGGTTTCACAGCACCCCAAGGTTCCCAGTTGGCTGCTCCTGGCTTTTTTCCTGGAGCACTTGTCTCCTGGGTCAGGGACCCCTAGGGCCCCTCTGGCTTTCTGCCTAGTAGAACAGTGCAGGGACACTGGCCTCCCAGTTCCTCCCACTGTCCTCTATTGTTTTTCATAGCAACAGGAATCCCAAGATTCATCTATCCCTTGACCCTTTAAATTAGTGTGGGTGGTAGGCAGAATTCTAAAGATGGACCCTGATATTCCCACGCCCTGGGAATGGGGTTCTTCAAAGACTGTGTAGGTGCTGCTACAAAGGCATTTTGCAGATATTTTTAAAGTCCCAGATCCATTGACCTTAAGATATGGATCCAGCTAGGTCTGACCTAATGATATGAGCCTTTTAAAGAAAAAAAAAAAAAAAAAGTCAGAGGGACTTGAAGCATAAGAAGCATTTGCTGTGTTCTTATCAGTTTGAAGATAGAGGGGTCATGTGAGCAGGAATGTGGGTAGCCTCTAGGAGCAGAGAGCAGACCCCAGATGCAGCCAGCAAGGAAGTGGGGACCTCAGATATACAACAAGGAGCAACTGGATTTTGACAACCTGAATAAGCTTAGAAGTGGATTTTTCCCCATAACCTCCAGATCAGAGTCCAGCCTAGCCAACACCTTGATTTCAGTACTGTGAGGCCCTGAACAGAGAACCCAGCAGATCCCAGGCTGTACTTCTGACCCACAGAACTACGAACTAGTAAGTGGGAGCTGTTTGAAGTTGCTAAGTCCAACAGCAATAGAAAATGAACACAGGGTATATTGGTGAGTTTCTTCTAGAATTTCCTCTGCTCTCTTCCTGAGATTCTGCCACTTTCCTGGGAAAAGAGCTTCAAGTCAGCCCTTAGTATCTCTCTTCAAACTGGATGTAGCCCTAAATGTAGCAAGAATTCCTTGAGATAATGTTTCTACTTTACATATGAGTAAAGCTCAGAAATATTAATTTGCATGATATTATACAGTTATTCATTATAGAGCTAAGATTTGAAAGCAAGTCCAAAGATCATTTTTTAATAATACCAAGTTTCAGTGATATGTTTTGCCTAAACAAGGAATGTCAAATATATGGCAAGCATTTCACTACTTCCTTCTCCTCCAGCCATGTCAGACATCTCCAATCAATCATAGAACTCTGTTGCTGTCGGTCTAGATAGAGCTTCAGAATCCTTCTTAAAAACAGGATGCCAGAGCTTGAGCTCCACTGATTGAAGTTAGTAGAAGAAATGAACACATTGTGTTCATGAATTGGAAGAACTCATGTTGTTAAAATGTCCATACTATGCAAAGTGATCTATAGAGTTAATGCAATCCCTATCAAAATTCTAATGGCATTCTTTACAAAAATGGAAAAAGCAATCCTAAGGTTTGTATGGAATCACAAAAGACCTCAAATAGCCAAAGACATCCTGAGCAAGAAGAACAAAGCTAGAGGCATCACCATTCCTGATTTCAAAATATATTACAGTGCTCCAGTAATTAAAACAGCCTGGTACTGGCATAAAAACAGGCATACAGATCAATGAAACAGAAAAGAAAGCCTAGAAATAAAACCCCACATGTACAATCAACTGACCTTCCCCAAGAAGCCAAGGACACGAAATGAGGAAAGGATAGCCTCTTCAATATGTGGTATTGGAAAAGCTGGATATCTACATGTAGAAGAATTCAATTGGACCCTTATCTCACACCATATACAGAAATCATCTCAAAATGGATTACAGACTTAACATAAGACCAGAAATTGTAAACTACTGAAACCATAAAACTACTAAAAGGAAATAGAGGAGAAAAACTTTCTGATATTGGTCTGGGTGATGATTTTTTGGATATAATATCAGATACATAGTCAACAAAAGCAAAACCAGAAAAGTGGGATTACATCAAACTTAAAAGCTCTGCACAGCAAATGAAACAATCAACAGAGTGGAAAGACAACCTACAGAATGGGAGACAATATTTGCAAATCATATATCTGATAAAAGGTTAATATCCAGAGTACATAAAGAACTCATACAACTCAACAAAAATTAAAAATAAATAACCTGATTAAAAAATGGGTAAAGAACTTGAATAGACATTTCTCCAAAGATGATATCCAAGAGGCCAACAAGCTTATGAAGAGATGCTTAACATTAATCATTAGAAAAATGCAAGTCAAACCACAAAAGATATCACTTCACAAAGTGGTGTAACCACTTTGGAAAACAATATGGCAGTTTAAAAAAAGGTAAAAAGGTAACTACCATATGATCTAGCAATCCTATTCTGGGTATATATCCAAAAGAACTGGATAAGAGTCTTAAAGATGTATTTTCATATTCATGGTAATAGCATTATTCACAGTTGCCAAGAAGTAAAAGCCTACCAAAGGCCCATTGACAGATGAATGGATAAACAAAATCGAATATATATCTATACAAGGAAACAGTATTCAACCTTAAAAAGGAAGGAAATTCTTTCACATGCTACAACATAGATGAACCTTGAGAACATTATGCTGAGTGAAATAAGCTACTCACAGAAGGACAAATACTGTCCCGTTCCACTTACATAAGGTATCTAAAGTAGTCAAAGTCATAGAAATAGAAAATAGAATGGTGGTCTTCGCAAGGGCTGGGAGGAGGAGGAAATCGGGAGTTGATGTTCAGTGGGTATAGGGCTTCCATTTTGCCAAATGACAAAGTTCTGGAGGCCTGTTGCTCGACAGTGTCACTGTACTGAACACTACTAGGCTAGGCACTTAAAAATGGTTATGATGATATATTCTATGTTATGCATTTTACCACAATTTAAAATTAAAAAAGCAGTTATAGAAGAAAAGTCCTATTGCATAGAGTAAAGGTGCTATGTAAAAATATAAAATCATGTAAACACCCCAATTAAAAGGTAGAGATAATCAGATTGGGTAGAAAACTAAGATTCAGTTATATGCTGCCTAAAAGAAACGAGTCCAGCTTTGTTTGGATTAGTATTAGGATGATATATCTATTTTCATGACATTACTTTAAACATTTTTATGTCTTTATATTTAAAGTGTGTTTCTTGTAGGTAGCATACAGGATGAAAATATAATAACTGAAAGTTTTCCAAAAATAATGGAAACTATCAAACCACAGAGCCAAGAAGTTCAGAGAACCTGAAGCAGATAAATAAAGAAAAAATCTTGAAGGCAACCAGAGAAGAAAGACACATATAGAGAAAGAAAGTTAAGAATTATGGCAGACTTCTCATCAGAAAATATGAAGGGAGAAGACAATGGCTAGGGATTTTTCAAAAAGTAAAATTATTTCCTTAGATCCAGATCTGTGATCTGTGAGGTGTAGAATAATCCCAGATGTGAGAAAGAATAAGAATATAGAGGAAGCTAATAATAAGGTTTAATATTTTATTACATGTTTATTATATTTCTTGTACTATAATAAAGCTTCAGCATTATCAGCAATTTCCCATGACTCTATGAAGTATTATTATCTCCATTTTACAGATGAGACACAGACATCATAATAACTGTCAGTCCTTCAGAGAACCAGAGAAGCTGCACGAGTAGGTATTTTAGAAACCAGATCCAGGGCACATTTGATCTGCAGGGAAGGAAACAGTAGAAATCCAGTGCTGAGAGTCATCCAGAGCTGAAAGATCAGCACCAGGAGGAAGACGATGGTTAGCAATGTTTGAGCGAACAGAAGACTGTCAGGCATCAGGTAGAAGAAACCAGAAAAAAGAAGGTGAAAAAAGAGCAGGGCATAGGCGAGTCAGTGAAAGAGGAGTACGTTCCAAGTAGGAGAGAAGGCATAGAGTAGGAATACATAGCACATGATGAACTTTACACCGGTAGGCAAAAGAGTTTTGCTAAAAGGAGTATTAGAAGTTCAGATGGGAAGATAAATGCCAGAATGTGTGAACTCTTGAACTCTGACCTATAGGGCAATACAAGATAACCCATTTTCTTTTCTTTTTTCTTTTTTTCTTTTTTTTTGGCTGTACCACATGCATGCGGGATCTTCCCGACCAGGGATGGAACCTGTGCTCCATGCACTGGAAGGTCAGAGTCTTAACCACTGGACCGCCAGGGAAGTCCAAGATACCCCATTTTCCAACCATTTCCTCTCTCTGCTTCAAGGTCCCATCATCTGACAACAAAGCTTCATACTCATAATACTCTATTTCTACTTCTAAGTGAATGACAATTCCATGAAATAACAATGGAGAGAAAGAAGTAAGAAAACTAAACGCACATTACCATGACTGTGCAAATACTTTTACTGAATTTTAGAAGATAAAGAAAGCAGATTAATATCCTGTTTGAGATATTCAAGACTTCTGAAACAAAATGCCTGAAATAGCCCAGTAATAAGATATTCCCATGTTCTTAAAGCTTCCCATATGGATACTCCTGACCTTTCATGGAATCATATGGTTTATATATAAAGAGATTCAGTGACCTAAAGTGTCTCAGAATTTCTCAGTTACTCCTCTTGTCTCACTGAGGTCAGAGCATTTCAAGTGGCTCCAGAAGACTCTTTTCTGCATAGATTTAAGGGCTCCAAATAAACTTGCTAACAAGAAAAAAATGTATGAGTGCTATATTTGCTTCCCATGAGAAATTTAGCCCAGAGTAACGTGTGTGCCTCATTTCAAGGTTCCCAGAAGCATCTCCTTTGGGAATTCAAACCATAATTTAGTTTATCTCATTAAGACCATACAACTTGCCCAGGTTCTCTTAGCCTAGGAAAGAGAGCCAGAATATTCTCAGTGTTTTAGAAAGAACATGGGTTCTGTTGTCAGGCTGAGTAGAATCTAAATCCTGGTTCTGCCATTTAGAAACAATCTGGACAGTAGCCTCAATCTCCGAGATTCTCAGCTCCTTCTGGAAAATAGGTGCAATAATGCCTATCTGGTAGGGTTATAGTGATGATTAAAGTAAATGAGGTAATGCAGGAAAAGTGCCCATGAGATAAAAGGCACATTGTAGGGGCTACACGTCTGTTTTCTTCTCCTGTCCCCAGTACGAAATATAGTTTTAAGGGTTTAACATTTCCCTTTGGTACTTATAAAGAATAAATCTGAAATTAAACAAATACCACATATAGTACTTCTAAAAACTCCATCAAAAAAGACATTTAGCATCTATTACCATTAGCCTGCAGAGAAGCCACAAAAATAGACCAAGGAAGAAAGTGTGAAGATCTCATGACAAATAAATTTAGAGACAGTTTTCTCCTTCCCTAAGGCAGATATGTTCCATGGTTTTAATTAAACTTTTCAAAATTCATCTCAATCCTTCCTTCCATTCCTTTGAAATCTTTTCTGATACAAGTCTTCAGGCTTTTTTCTCTCCCCTATCTCCCCTATCTGGAGCCTCTATTAAACATGGACACATACACATCTCTATTAAACATGCACCCATATACATGCACATATTCTTTCTCACTCGAATTGTCTTTCTCTGTCTCCGTCTCTCACTGTCTGTGTTTGTGTGTGTGTGTGTGTCTCTCCCTCACTTCCTCCTTTCCTTCCTCCAACTCCCACCTCTTGCCCAAAAAGTTATTTCAACCCCTTGGAAGAAAATTGTAATTATATTGTATTTCCACAGGGAGTTCCTTCACTATTTGGTTGGCAACAGGCTGATGTTCTGAATATAGAACCGTGCGATTATTGTCATGGCAGGCTGTAAATAGACTTCTTTTCTTTGCAGATCATTTGATGACTCTTAATTACCTGTAGATTAAGTTCAAATTCCTTCATTTGACATTCAGGGCCCTTCCCAATGACCCAATCATGCCAGGTTTATCTTCTGCCAACCCCATTGCATATGGGGTTCTGATCACTCTGGATAACTTACTGTTCCTTAAACACACCAGCCTTCCAGAGAACACTGCCTAGAAGTTGTACATGCCCATCGCCTTTACTCATGCTGTATGATTCCTAAAATGCCCTCTCTCCACACCTTCCATACCTGGCAATAGCCTCCTTACACTACCTGGAGATACCTGGCGATAGCCTCCTTACATTAAGGATTCAGCTCAAAGTCATTCTTACTCGGCTTAGGCTAAGGAGTCCCTCTTCTGTGTCCCCAGCAAACAACAATGGAAGCTATCACCTACTGGTGGTGTATGATTCTTCCCCAATAGAATACTACAAGCTTTGGGGTCCTTTTATTCATATCTATCATTCCAGTGCTTTCAGTGCATTAGTACAATACCAGGATGTGGCTAGGACAAAATTTTTTTTTTTTTTTTTTTTTTTTTTTTTTTGCGGTATGTGGGCCTCTCATTGTTGTGGCCTCTCCCGTTGCGAAGCACAGGCTCCGGACGCGCAGGCTCAGCAGCCATGGCTCACGGGCCCAGCCGCTCCGCGGCATGTGGGATCTTCCCAGACCGGGGCACAAACCCGTGTCCCCTGCATCGGCAGGCGAACTCTCAACCACTGCGCCACCAGGGAAGCCCTAGGACAAAAATTTTATATAAATTTTACTAATGAAACCAGAAAATAAATCCAATATGATTAAATCCAATTATGACTGACAGAAAAAAAAAATTCCAAAAAAGGGTTTAGTTCTCTTTTATACATCTGAAGGAAGTTTGGTGCCCACGGTGTTAGGGATCCAGGCTTCTGTGACCCTGTTATACTCCCATGCATACCTCAGGACCCAAAGTGGTTGCTCCTGTTCCAGTTATCACACTCACATTCAATCCAGCAGGGGAGAGGAAAGGGAAGAAAAAGGACATACTCCTCCAATTAAAAACACTTCCTGGGCTTCCCTGGTGGCGCAGTGGTTGAGAGTCCGCCTGCCGATGCAGGGGACGCGGGTTCGTGCCCCAATCTGGGAAGATCCCACATGCCGCGGAGCGGCTGGGCCCATGAGCCATGGCCGCTGGGCCTGTGCGTCCGGAGCCTGTGCTCCGCAACGGGAGAGGCCGTGACAGTGGGAGGCCCGCATACCACCAAAAAAACCCCCAAAAACCAAAACAAAAAAAACAAACAAAAAAACACTTCCTGTACAAATGAACTTATTTACAATACATAAATAGATTCACAGACATAGAAAGCAAACTTATGGTTACCAAAGGGGAGGGAGGAGAGAGCTATATCAGGAGTTTGGGGTTAAAATATACACACTAATATATATAAAATAGATAACCAACAAGGACCTACTGTATAGCACAGGGAACTATACTCAGTAACTTGTAATAACCTATAATGGAAGAGAATGTAAAATATATATGTATTTATATATATGTATAACTGAATCACTTTACTGTACACCTGAAACTAACACAATATTGTAAATCAACTCTATGTCAATAAAAATATTTTTTTAATAAAATAAAAAAATGAAAACACTTCCTGTATGTACTATTTTCACTTCCTTGTCAGAAATTAATAAACCAACAACACCTAGAATAGGGAAGTTGGGAAGTGTAAAGTCTTTAAAGTTTTACTATTCAAATTAAACATGTACTCAGGAAACAGATTTCCCACAACCGCAATGACTTATGATAATGTGAAGTTATGCTCAAGACAAGTTAATGTGCAATATATTTAGCATTAATTACTCTATATTCAAGCATACATTTTCATATGTATTTATAGCTGTAGCTTAACTTTATCTCAATCATGTGTTAGGATATTATTGCAGTCACTGCTTCTGAGATTGCCTGGGTCAACGCTTAGCAAGATTACTCTCCCCAGCTTTGGTCATTAAACACAGAGACTCATTACTCCCTAACGGTGTTAATGAAAAACAGCTCATAAGCAAGTTATATAACTTAATTGTAATCAAGAAATCAGCTTAGTTATATTATTTAAAGAAATCACGGGGTTTCCCTCGTGGCGCGGTGGTTAAGAATCTGTCTGCCAATACAGGAGACACGGGTTCGAGCCCTGGTCTGGGAAGATCCCACATGGTGCGGAACAACTAAGCCCGTGCACCCCAACTAATGAGCCCGTGAGCCACAACTACTAAGCCTGAGCGCCTAGATCCTGTGCTCCCAACAAGAGAAGCCACCACATTGAGAAGCCTGCGCATCGCAACGAAGAGTAGGCCCCGCTCACCGTAACCAGAGAAAAGCCCGCGCGCAGCAACGAAGACCCAACACAGCCAAAAGTAAAATAAATGTATAAAAAAAAAGAAAAATAAATCACATCTTGAATTCACTATCCCCCAAACTGAATCCTTCCCCATCCTCAGATATTCATATTCTCATCTTAACGGTAGCACCACAATCTGCCCACCTGCTCAAGCCGGAAACCTGGAAATCTATTAAGTCACTAAATTCCATTGATTCTTCCTGTTTCAATCCTTCCCTCCAGCGCCTCAGCATCACACTCTCCGTTCAGGCTCTCATCCTGCCTGACCTCCTCCTCCTAAACTTTCCCCGCCAGGCTCCGGAGCTGCTTCGGGTAAGAGCCCCTTCCTTTCTGCTGTCAGAATGACTCTCCTAATTACAAGTGCATTGCTCTCCTACTTTAAATCCTCTGGAACACTCAAGAGGAAAGAGTCCACACTCTCAAACTCCTACCCCTTCCAGCTACATGAAGAATCTGGATCCTGCCAATCCTTGTAGGTCTCGCCCCTGGCACTTCCCTTATTATTATCAATCCTTGCTTTAGGGAAATACTTGTCACTTCCAGAATGCCATGTAGCATTCCTACCTTTGCACGGGCTGTTCTCTCAGTCTGGAAGGCCCTCTGTTCTGTTCCCCTACCCTCTGCTTCCCATCCTCTGCCTGCCTGACCTTCTCCTGGTTTTCCTCCAAAAATCAGCTCAGATATCTCTCCTCTGAGTAAACTTCTCTGTCCACTCACCCTCCTCCCAGTCCACTGAAGAGGGAGGCTTTCCCATAAAACATATACTTTTATTATATGACTTTTCTCAATACTTTGAAACTTTATCTCATCTAGATGACAGGATATTTCAGAGAAAGAATTTTTTTAACATCTTTATTGGAGTATAATTGCTTTACAGTGGTGTGTTAGTTTCAGCTTTACAACAAAGTGAATCAGTTACACATATACATATATCCCCATATCTCTTCCCTCTTGCATCTCCCTTCCACCCTCCCTATCCCACCCCTCTAGGTGGTCACAGAGCACCAAGCTGATCTCCCTGTGCTATGCGGCTGCTTCCCACTAGTTATCTATTTTACATTTGGTAGTGTATATATGTCCATGCCACTCTCTCACTTCGTCCCAGCTTACCCTTCGCTCTCCCGGTGTCCTCAAGTCCATTCTCTATGTCTGTGTCTTTATTCCTGTCCTGCCCGTAGGTTCTTCATAACCTTTTTTTTAATTTTTCTGCCCATTTTTGGATTGGGTTATTTGCTTTTTTCATATTGAGCTGCATGAGCTGCTTGTATATTTTGGAGATTAATCCTCTGTCAGTTGCTTATTTTGAAAATATTTTCTCCCATTCTGAGGGTTGTCTTTTCATCTTGTTTATGGTTTCCTTTGCTGTGCAACAGCTTTTAAGTTTCATTAGCTCCCATTGGTTTCTATTTCCATTTCCGTAGGAGGTGGGTCAAAAAGGATCTTGATGTGATTTATGTCACAGAGTGTTCTGCCTATGTTTTCCTCTAAGAGTTTTATAGTGTCTGATCTTACATTTAGGTCTTTAACCCATTTTGAGTTTATTTTTGTGTATAGTGTTAGGGAGTGTTCTAAGTTCATTCTTTTACACATAGCTGTCCAGTTTTCCCAGCACCACTTATTGAAGAGGCTGTCTTTTCTCCACTGTATATTCTTGCCTCCTTTATCAAAACTAAGCTGACAGTATGTGCATGAGTTTATCCCTGGGCTTTCTATCCTGTTCCATTGATCTATATTTCTGTTTTTGTACCAGTACCATATTGTCTTGATTACTGTAGCTTTGTAGTAGCTTGATTCCTCCAGCTCTGTTTTTCTTTCTCAAGATTGCTTTGGCTATTTGGGGTCTTTTGGGTTTCCATAAAAATTGTGAAATTTTTTGTTCTAGTTCTGTGCAAAAGGCCATTGGTAGTTTGACAGGGATTGCACTGAATCTGTAGATTGCTTTGGGTCATAGAGTCATTTTCACAATGTGGATTCTTCCAATCCAAGAACATGGTATATCTCTCCATCTGTTGGTATCATCTTTAATTTCTTTCATCAGTGTCTTATAGTTTTCTGCATACAGCTCTTTTGTCTCCTTAGGTAGGTTTATTCCTAGGTATTTTATTCTTTTTGTTGCAATGGTAAATGGGAGTGTTTCCTTAATTCCTCTTTTAGATTTTTCATCATTAGTGTATAGGAATGCAAGAGATTTCTGTTCATTAATTTTGTATCCTGCTACTTTACCAAATTCATTGATTAGCTCTAGTACTTTTCTGCTAGCATCTTTAGGATTCTCTATGTATAGTATCATGCCATCTGCAAACGGTGACAGCTTTACTTCTTCTTTTCCGATTTGGATTCCTTTTATTTCTTTTTCTTCTCTGATTGCTGTGGCTAAAACTTCCAAAACTATGTTGAATAATAGTGGTGAGAGTGGGCAACCTTGTCTTGTTCCTGATCTTAGAGGAAATGGTTTCAGTTTTTCACGATTGAGAACAATGTTGGCTGTGTGTTTGTTATATATGGCCTTAATTATGTTGAGGTAAGTTCCCTCTATGCCTACTTTCTGGAGGGTTTTTATCATAAATGGTGTTGAATTTTGTTGAAAGCTTCTTCTGCATCTATTGAGATTATCATATGGTTTTTATCCTTCAATTTGTTAATATGGTATATCACATAGATTGATTTGCGTATATTGAAGAATCCTTGCATTCCTGGGATAAACCCCACTTGATTATGGTGTACGATCCTTTTAGTGTGCTGCTGGATTCTGTTTGCTAGTATTTCGTTGAGGATTTTTGCATCTATGTTCATCAGTGATATTGGCCTATAATTCTCTTTGTGACATCTTTGTCTGGTTTTGGTATCAGGGTGATGGTGGCCTCATAGAATGAGTTTGGGAGTGCTCATCCCTCTGCTGTATTTTGGAAGAATTTGAGAAGGATAGGTGTTAGCTCTGCTCTAAATATTTGATAGAATTCACCTGTGAAGCCATTTGTCCTGGGCTTTTGTTTGTTGGAAGATTTTTAATCACAGTCTCAATTTCAGTGCTTGTGATTGGTCTGTTTATATTTTCTGTTTCTTCCTGGTTCAGTCTTGGAAGGTTGTACTTTTCAAAGAATTTGTCCATTTCTTCCAGGTTGTCCATTTTATTGGCATACAGCTGCTTGTAGTAATCTCCCATGATCCTTTGTATTTCTGCAGTGTCAGTTGTTACTTCTCCTTTTTCATTTCTAATTCTATTGATTTGAGTCTTCTCCCTTTTTTTTCTTGAAGAGTCTGGCTAATGGTTTATCAATTTTGTTTATCTTCTCAAAGAACCAGCTTTTAGTTTTATTGATCTTTGCTATCATTTCCTTCATTTCTTTTTCATTTATTTCTGATCTGATCTTTATGATTTCTTTTCTTCCTCTAACTTTGGGTTTTTTTGTTCTTCTTTCTCTAATTGCTTTAGGTGTAAGGTTAGGTTGTTTATTTGAGATGTTTCCTGTTTCTTGAGGTAGGATTGTATTGCTATAAACTTCCCTCTTAGAACTGCTTTTGCTGCATCCCGTAGGTTTGGGGTTGTCGTGTTATCATTGTCATTTGTTTCTAGGTATTTTTTGATTTCCTCTTTGATTTCTTCAGTGATCTCTTGGTTATTAACTAGTGTATTGTTTAGCCTCCATGTGTTTGTTTTTTTTACAGATTTTTTCATGTAATTGATATCTAGTCTCATATCAATTATGTCCATATTGTTTAATGTATCACTTAAAGCTTGGGTTTCCTTATTTATTTTCATTTTTGATGATCTGTCCATTGGTGAAAGTGGGGTGTTAAAGTCCCCTACTGTGATTGTGTTTCTGTCAGTTGCCTCTTTTATGGCTGTTAGCATTTGCCTTATGTATTGAGGTGCTCCTCTGTTGGGTGCATAAATATTTACAATTGTTATATCTTCTTCTTGGATTGATCCCTTGATCATTATGTAGTGTCCTTCTTTGTCTCTTGTAATAGTCTTTACTTTAAAGACTTGTTTTTGTATCCATTCAGCCAGTATATGTCTTTGTTTGGAGCATTTAATCCATTTACATTTAAGGTAGTTATCAACATGTATGTTCCCATTACCATTTTCTTTTTTTTTTTTTTACAATGATGTTATTTATTTGTGCTCTTTTAAAATAGCACCTTGCAATTGATAGACAATAAATATTTGTTCAATGAGTAAGGTAAAACAAAACATAACTATTAAAATAATCTTATCAGACCATTCAATTTAATAGTGTCTTCTTTAAAGTCATAAAAGGATTTTTTCAATTTCCAATCACTTGGAAGAGACAGTTTTTTTTTTTTCATTTTCCTGAATTCTCTTAAGCTAACAAAACATGAATAACTCAGGCTTCTATTGTGTGAGCAAGTTTTTCTTTTTTTTTTTTTTTAATTAGTTTCTGCTTTATAACAAAGTGAGTCATACATATACATCTGTTCCCACATCCCTTCCCTCATGCATCTCCCTCCCTCCCACCCTCCCCATCCCACCCCTCCAGGCGGTGAAAAAGCACCGAGCTGATCTCCCTGTGCTCTGCGGCTGCTTCCCACTATCTATCTACCTTACGTTTGGTAGTGTATATATGTCCATGCCTCTCTTTCGCTTTTTCACAGCTTACCCTTCCCCCTCCCCATATCCTCAAGTCCATTCTCAAGTAGGTCTGTGTCTTTATTCCCGTTTTACCCCTAGGTTCTTCATGACATTTTTTTTTTTTAAATTCCGTATATGTGTGTTAGCATACGGTATTTGTCTTTCTCTTTCTGACTTACTTCACTCTGTATGACAGACTCTAGGTCTATCCACCTCATTACAATTAGCTCAGTTTCGTTTCTTTTTATGGCTGAGTAATATTCCATTGTATATATGTGCCACATCTTCTTTATCCATTCATCTGATGATGGACACTTAGGTTGTTTCCAGCTCCGGGCTATTGTGAATAGAGCTGCAATGTACATTTTGGTACATGTCTCTTTTTGAATTATGGTTTTCTCCCATTTTCTTAATTGTTTTGGGTTTGCTATTGTAGGTCTTTTCCTTCTCTTGTGTTTCCTGCCTAGAGGAGTTCCTTTAGCATTTGTTGTAAGACTGGTTTGGTGGTGCTGATTTCTCTTAGCTTTTGCTTGTCTGTAAAGGTTTTAATTTCTCTGTCGAATCTGAATGAGATCCTTTCTGGGTAGAGTAATCATGGTTGTAGGTTTTTCCTATTCATCACTTTAAATATGTCCTGCCACTCCCTTCTGGCCTGCAGAATTTCTGCTGAAAGATCAGCTGTTAACCTTATGGGGATTCTCTTGTATGTTATTTGTTGTTTTTCCCTTGCTGCTTTTAATATGTTTTCTTTGTATTTAATATATATATATATATATTTTTTTTTTTAGGTAATAGAAGGAAGAAACAGCAAATGTTTATTTAACACTGCAACATACAATGCACTCAGTAAAGGAAACTGGGATTTGGGGAGGACACAAAGATAAGATAGGATGCCTTCCCTCAATGATTAAACTTACAAATCTAGGGCAACATACAGGCTTTCAATCTAACCATCACATAATCTATCATATAAGTTTCCAAAAATCTAGTGTGTTGTTTTTTTTTTTGCTTTATAACAAATATAACAAATATAACAAATTGCAGTACGCGGGCCTCTCACCGCTGTGGCCTCTCCCGTTGCGGAGCACAGGCTCCGAAAGTGCAGGCTCAGCGGCCATGGCTCACGGGTCCAGCTGCTCCGCGACACGTGGGATCTTCCCGGACCGGGGCACGAACGCGTGTCCCCTGCATCGGCCGGCGGACACTCAACCACTGCGCCACCAGGGAAGCCCCTGTATTTAATTTTTGATAGTTTGATTAATATCTGTCCTGGCATGTTTCTCCTTGGATTTATCCTGTATGGGACTCTCTGCAATTCCTGGACTTGGCTGGCTATTTCCTTTCCCATATTAGGGAAGTTTTCAACTATAATCTCTTCAAATATTTTCTCAGTCCCTTTCTTTTTCTCTTCTTCTTCTGGGACCCCTATAATTCGAACGTTGGTGCGTTTAATGTTGTCCCAGAGGTCTCTGACACTGTCCTCAATTCTTTTCATTCTTTTTTCTTTATTCTGCTCTGCAGTAGTCATTTCCACTATTTTATCTTCTATGTCACTTATCCATTCTTCTTCCTCAGTTATTCTGCTATTGATTCTTCCTAGAGAATTTTTAATTTCATTTATTGTGTTGTTCATCATTGTTGTTTGCTCTTTAGTTCTTCTAGGTCCTTGTTAAATGTTTCTTGTATTTTCTCCATTCTATTTCCAAGATTTTGGATTATCTTTACTATCATTACTCTGAATTCTTTTTGAAGTAGACTGCCTATTTCCTCTTCCTTTGTTTGGTCTGATGGGGTTTTTTTTTTATTAGTTTCTGCTTTATAACAAAGTGAATCAGTCATACATATACATCTGTTCCCACATCCCTTCCCTCATGCATCTCCCTCCCTTCCACCCTCCCCATCCCACCCCTCCAGGCGGTCACAAAGCACCGAGCTGATCTCCCTGTGCTCTGCGGCTGCTTCCCACTATCTATCTACCTTACGTTTGGTAGTGTATATATGTCCATGCCTCTCTTTCACTTTGTTACAGCTTACCCTTCCCCCTCCCCATATCCTCAAGTCCATTCTCAAGTAGGTCTGTGTCTTTATTCCCGTTTTACCCCTAGGTTCTTCATGACATTTCTTTTTAAATTCCATATATATGTGTTAGCATACGGTATTTGTCTTTCTCTTTCTGACTTACTTCACTCTGTATGACAGACTCTAGGTCTATCCACCTCATTACAAATAGCTCAGTTTCGTTTCTTTTTATGGCTGAGTAATATTCCATTGTATATATGTGCCACATCTTCTTTATCCATTCAGGTCTGATGGGTTTTTAACTTGCTCCTTCGTCTGCTGTGTGTTTCTCTGTCTTCTCATTTTGCTTAACTTACTGTGTTTGGGGTCTCCTTTTTGCAGGCTGCAGGTTCATAGTTCCTGTTGTTTTTGGTGTCTTCCCCCAGTGGCTATGGTTGGTTCAGTGGGTTGTGTAGGCTTCCTGGTGGAGGGGACTGGTGCCTGTGTTCCGGTGGATGAGGCTGGATCTTGTCTTTCTGGTGGGCAGGACTGCATCCAGTGGTGTGTTTTGGGGTGTCTGTGACCTTATTATGATTTTAGGCAGCCTAGCTGCTAATGGGTGGGGTTGTGTTCCTGTCTTGCTAGTTGTTTAGCATAGGGTGTCCAGCACTGTAGCTTGCTGGTCGTTGAGTGGAGCTGGGTCTTAGCATTGAGGTGCAGATCTCTGGGAGAGCTTTTGCCATTTGATATTACGGGGAGCCGGGAGGTCTCTGGTGGACCAATGTCCTGAACTCAGCTCTACCACCTCAGAGGCCCTGGCCTGACACCCAGCCGGAGCACCAAGACCCTGTCAGCCACACGGCTCAGAAGAAAAGTGAGAAGAAAGGAAAGAAGGAAAGAAAGAAAGAAAGAGAAAGTTGTTAAAATAAAAAATTATCAAACATAAGAAAATTAAAAAGTAATAAAAAAAAGAAAGAAAGAAAAGAGCAACCAAATGAAAAAACAAATCCACCAAAGATAACAAGCGCTAAAAACTATATATATATAAAAAATGGACAAGTGGTAAAAGAAAAGCTATACAGACAAAATCACACAAAGAAGCATACACATACACAGTCACAAAAAGAGAAAAAGGAAAAAAAAAAAATATATATATATATATATATATATATATACATATATATCAATCACTGTTACCAAAGTCCACCACCTCAATTTTGGGATGATTCGTTGACCAATCAGGGATTCCACAAATGCAGGGTGCATCAAGTTGATTGTGGGGATTTAATCCGCTGCTCCTGAGGCTGCTGGGAGAGATTTCCCTTTCTCTTCTTTGTTTGCACTGCTCCTGGGGTTCAGCTTTGGATTTAGCCCCGCCTCTGCATGTAGGTCGCCTGAGGGCATCTGTTCCCCGCCCAGACAGGATGGGGTTAAAGGAGCCGCTGATGCGGGGGCTCTGGCTCACTCAGGCCTGGGGGAGGGAGGGGTACGGAGGCGGGGCGAGCCTGCGGCGTCAGAGGCCGGCGTGACGTTGCACCAGCCTCAGGCGCGCCGTGTGTTCTCCTGGGGAAGTTGTCCCTGGATCCCGGGACCCTGGCAGTGGCGAGCTGCACAGGCTCCCCGGAAGGGGGGTGTGGAGAGTGACCTGTGCTCGCACACAGGCTTCTTGGTGGCGGCAGCAGCAGCCTTAGCGTCTCATGCCCGTCTCTGGGGTCCACGCTTTTCGCCGCGGCTCGCGCCCGTCTCTGGAGCTCCCTTAAGCGGCGCTCTTAATCCCCTCTCCTCGCACACCAGGAAACAAAGAGGCAAGAAAAAGTCTCTTACCTCTTCGGCAGGTCCAGACTTTTTCCCGGACTCCCTCCTGGCCAGCCGTGGCGCAGTAACCCCCTTCAGGCTGTGTTCACGCCGCCAGCCCCAGTCCTCTCCCTGCGCTCCAACCGAAGCCCGAGCCTCAGCTCCCAGCCCCGCCCGCCCCGGCGGGTGAGCAGACAAGCCTCTGGGCTGGTGAGTGCCGGTCGGCCCCGATCCTCTGTGCGGGAATCTCTCCGCTTTGCCCTCTGCAGCCCTGTTGCTGCGCTCTCCTCCGCGGCCCCGAAGCTCCCCCCTCCGCCACCCGCAGTCTCCGCCCGCGAAGGGGCTTCCTAGTGTGTGGAAGCCTTTCCTCCTTCATGGCTCCCTCCCACTGGTGCAGGTCCTGTCCCTATTCTTTTGTCTTTGTTTATTCTTTTTTCTTTTGCCCTACCCAGCTACGTGGGGAGTTACTTGCCTTTTGGGAGGTCTGAGGTCTTCTGCCAGCGTTCAGTAGGTGTTCTGTAGGAGGTGTTCCACGTGTAGATGTATTTCTGATGTGTTTGTGGGGAGGAGGGTGATCTCCGCGTCTTACTCTTCCGCCATCTTGAAGGTCTCTACAGAAAAAGAATTTTTATTGTATCTATTAGTATCCTCAGAAACTTGCACAATAACTAAATCATAATAGGATTTCAGCAGAATGAAAAGCTAATACACATAAATTAGCATTCTGGTGTGTTTATGCATGTATAATTTTATATGGTTAAGAATTACTAAATTATATATAATTTGATGTCATGCTTTTTCCACTTAAAGTTATAATTTTTTTTCACATGCTGAATCAAGCTCCCTATGACATTTGAAAATTTTCCAAACATTCATTGTATAACTGTCCCATAGTCTTTAAATTATTTCCCTATTGACAGACAGTAACATTAGTTGCATTTTAATATTGTATTTAATACCCTGATGAGCATTATTGGCCATAAACTTTGTATTTCAGAATATTTCTTTAGAATAGTTTCCTAGAAAGAAAGTAAATCAATGGTTATGGACGTTTTTTAAGGGTCATGTTATATATCACCAAATGGTTTGCTAAAATGGCCAAACCCATTTGGATTCACAAAAGTAGTACATGACAGGGAGCATCACACTTTAAGAGAGACATAGGCTACCTAGAAAGCCTCTAGAGAAAATAAACATTATATGCAAGTAATCATTGGAGATACACGGAAAGTTTACCTGAGGAGAAGGGTGGACATGTTAGATATTTTAAAATATCTATCATGAGGAAGATATTATGATAACAGTATCATGAGGAAGAGGAAGTAAACTTTGGTGTCATTTTAGAGAACAATGATGGAATATCACTAGTTACTATTCACTGAACATTAGCTGTGTGCCAGGTGCTGTGCTAAGCATTTTAGCTATAGTAGTTATTGAATCTTTATTTTAGAGATAGATAACTAAAACTTCCAAAGGTTTAGTCACTTACCAAGAGTCACAGAGGTAATTAACAGCAGATCCAGTATTCATAAACTCAGGTTGCAATGATTCTAATGGTCATTTTCAACCACTACACCAAGACTTCCCAAACTTTTCTGCCAAAATGACCCTAATGGTAGAGAAGAGAGGAAGCCGATCCTTGGGGTATGTGGAGTATAGTGAATCTCTAGAATCCTTTGTTTTTTCCTCACACTTTTGCAACTGCTATGGAAAACAGTGTGATAGTTCTTCCAAAAATTAAAAACAGAATTACCATGTGATCCAGCAATGCCATTTCTGGATGTATATCCAAAAGAATTGAAGGAAGAGTCTTGAAGAGATATCTGTACACCCATATTCATATCAGCATTATTCCCATTAGCCAAGTGGTGGAAGTGACCCAAGTATACATCAATGGATGAATGGATAAACAAAATATGGACAATGGAATATTATTCAGCTTTAAAAAGGAAGGAAATCCTGTTACATGCTGCAACATGGATGAAGCTTAAGGATATCATGCTAAGTGAGATAAGCCAGTCACAAAAAGACAAATATTGTCTGATTCCACTTATATGAGGTATCTAATGTAGTCAAACGCATAGAAATAGAAAGTAGCATGTGGTTACCAGGGGCTGGAGGGAAAGGGAAGTTGTTGTTTAATGGGTGCAGAGCTTCAGCCTTGCGAGATTAAAAAGTTCTGGAAATCTGTTTCACAACCATGTGAATATAATGAACATTACTGAACTGTACACTTAAAAATGGTTAGGGTGGTAAATTTTACATTATGTGTTTTTAATACAATAAAAATATCTAGGTGCATTTTTGTTTTGTATTTGATTTTTATATTTTATCATAATAATATTTTCCCCCAACTTTCCAATAAAAACAATCTTCTAGGAAGATGTGCAATTTTTGTCTTGTAGCTTTGTATATCCCTGAATATCGTGTGCCAGTTTGAGAAGCATTATTCTGCATCACACTTCCAAGGAATCCAAACTTAACATTATCCATGAGGTATTGTAGTTTTCATATTTTCACCCAGAGAAAATATTTGGGTTTTTTTTTGGAGGGGAGGGTTTTTTGTTTGTTTTTGGAGTGTTAAGAAGGAAGACAACATTGTATATGATAGTATTTTGTACTGAAGTATAGTTAATTTACAGTGTTGTGTTACTTTCAAATATACAGCAAAGTGATTCAGTTATACATATATATACATATATTCTTTTTCAGATTCTTCTCCATTATAGGTTATTACAAGACACTGAGTATAGTCCCCTGTGCTATACAGTAGGTCCTTGTTGTTTACATATTTTATGTATAGTAGTGTGTATATGTCAATCCCAAATTTCTAATTTATCTTCCCACACCCCATGCTCTCTCCTCTGGTAACCATAAGTTTGTTTTCTATGTCTGTGAGTCTATTTCTGTTTTGTAAATCAGTTCATTTGTATCATGTTTTTAGATTCCACATATAAGTGATATCATATGAAGTTTGTCTTTCTCTGTCTGACTAACTTCACTTAATATGATCATCTCCAGGTCCATCCACATTGCTGCAAATGGCATTATTACGTTCTTTTCTTTGGCTGAGTAATAGTCCATTGTGTATATGTACCACATCTTCTTTGTCCATTCCTCTGTCGGACATTTAGGTGGCTTCCATGTCTTGGCTATTTCAAATAGCACTGCTGTGAACATGGGGGTGCATGTATCCTTTTGAACTACAGTTTTGTCCAGATATATGCCCAGGAGTGGGATTGCAGGATCATATGGTAACTCTATTTTTAGGTTTTTAAGGAATCTCCGTACTGTTCTCCATAGTGGCTGCACCAATGTACATTCCCACCAACAATGTAAGAGGGTTCCCTTTTCTCGACACCCTCTCCAGCATTTATTGTTTGTAGACTTTTTAATGATGGCCATTCTGACCGGTGTGAGGTATAAGGTGATACTTCATTGTAGTTTTTATTTGCATTTCTCTAATAATTAGCAATATTGAGCATTTTTCATGTGCCTGTTGGCCATCTGTGTCTTCCTGTTTCTAATTTTATTGATTTCTGCTCTTATCTTTTTGCTTTCCTTCTGGCTACTTTGGGTTTATTTTGCTCTTGCTTTTCTAAATTCTTAAGGTGAAAACTTAGATTATTGATTTGAGATCTTCCCTCTTTTCTAATATAAGCATTTAAAGTTATAAATTTCTCTTTAAGCATTTCTTTAGCTGCATCTCATAATTTATGATATATTGTGCTTTTCTATTTAGTTCAAAGTATTTCTAATTTTCCTTGTGATATATGCTTTCCCTCATGGGTTATTTAGAGTGTGTAGTTTAATCCCCAAATATTTTAGAGTTTTCCAAAGATCTTTCTGTTACTAAATTTCTGCTTTAATTCCCTAGAGTCAGAAAATTTATTTTGTATGATTTCCATCCTATTGAACTTTTTTTTTTTGCGGTACACGGGCATCCCACTGCTGCGGCCTCTCCCGCCACGGAGCACAGGCTCCGGACGCGCAGGCTCAGCGTCCATGGCTCACGGGCCCAGCCGCTCCACGGCATGTGGGATCCTCCCAGACTGGGGCACGAACCTGTGTCCCCTGCATCGGCAGGTGGACCCCCAACCACTGCGCCACCAGGGAAGCCCTATTGAACTTTTGGAAACTTGTTTTATGGCCCAGAATTTAGTCCATCTTGATGAATTCCATGTGCACTTAAAAAAGAATGTATACTCTGCTGTTGTTGGATATAGTGTTCTAGTTGGTCAACTATTTCTCCTTTCAGTTTTATTAGGTTTTGCCCCATGTATTCTGAAACTCTGTTATTAGATGCACATATATTTAGAATTGTTTTCTCTTGATAAATTGCCTCCTTTATCATTATATATTGTCCCTTTTTATGCCTGGTAGTAATTCTGAAATCTTACTTTGTCTGATAAGAATACGGTCACTCCAGCTTTCTTTTGATTAGTGCTTACATGACATATCTTTATCCTTTTACTTGTAACCTATCTTTGTATTTATATTGAAACTGGGTTACTTGTGTCTAGCACTCCATGCTTTGTAATTGGAGTGTTTAGACCATTTAAGTTTAATGTAATTATCAACATGGTATATTTGAAAGTCGTTAAGAGAGCAAATTTTATGAGTTCTCATCACTAGGGGAAAAAACCCAATTTTGTGTGTGTTTCTATACAAGATGACAAATGTTAACTAAATTTATCATGGTAATCATTTCACAATATATGTAAGTCAAATCATTAGGCTGTACACCTTAAACTTATACAGTGCTATAGGTTGATTATATCTCAATAAAACTGTAAAAAAAAAGTGAAGAGAAATATCTATATGGTTAAGATATAAATATACCATTTGCTATTTGCTTTACAATTGTCCCAGAGTTTTGTTCCTTTTTTCCTATCTTGTTTTGGATTGGATTGGACTTCTTTAATATTACACCTTATCTCCAGTCTTGGCTCATTAGCGATATCTCTTTGTTTTTGTGGTTGTCACCTTCCTTGTTGTCGCCATCACTGTTTTAGTTGTAGCTCTCAGGCTAGTTTCCACTGTACAGCAAAGTGAAGTAGAGTTCCCTGTGCTATACAGCAGGTTCTCATCAGTTATCTATTTTATACATATTAGTCATATTAGTGTATACATGTCAATCCCAATCTCCCAATTCATCCCACCCCCTCTTTCCCTCCTTAGTGTCCATATGTTTGTTCTCTACATCTGTGTCTCTATTTCTGCCTTGCAAACTGGTTCATCTGTACCATTTTTCTAGATTCCACATATATGTGTTAATATACAATATTTGTTTTTCTCTTTCTGACTTACTTCACTCCGTATGACAGTTTCTAGGTCCATCCATGTCTCTACAAATGACCCAATTTCATTCCTTTTTATGGCTGAGTAATAATCCATTGTATATATGTACCACATCTTCTTTATCCATTTGTCTGTTGATGGACATTTAGGTTGCTTCCATGATCTGGCGATTGTAAATAGTGCTGCAATGAACTTTGGGATGCATGTGTCTTTTTGAATTATGGTTTTCTCTGGATATGTGCCCAGGAGTGGGATTGCTGGGTCATATAGTAATCCTGTTTTTAGTTTTTTAAGGGACCTCCATACTGTTCTCCATAGTGACTGTATCGATTTACATTCCCACCAACAGTGCCAGAGGGTCCCTTTTCTAGTGGCTGTTTTTAAATCTTTGTCTATTAATTCCATCATAGCTGTCATTTCTATATTTGCTTCCATAGATTTTTCTCCTGATTATATGCAATATTATCGTGCTTCTTTGTATGCCTGTATGTAGATTTTTATTAGATGCCAGATATTTTTAATTTTACATTGTTGGACCCGGTTTGGACTTTGTTCTGGCATGCCTATAATTTACTTGAAAGCAGTATGATTCTTTCATGGCTTGCTTTTAAGTTTTGTCAGAGTGGGTCCAAATTAGCCTTTTGTCTGTGAGAAGGTGCTGTTCAGGAGAAAAGAATCAAGTCCAAGGACAAAGTGACTGGAGAGAAATAGGACTCAGGAGCCAAGGATAGAGCACAGAGAAATGGAGAGATCAAGGAGCAAAGACCTAAGACTGGCACAGCAGAGGAGTCACATTCCTGCAAAAGTCACTGGGGTGGAGTGGGAGGGAGTTTGTGTTTATATGTAACACTGAGTTAGGTTCTGGGCTTAGATAATCATAAGCAAGTTTCTCACTTACATTCAGAGGCTGAGTGTGATGTGAACATCTAGCATACTTTGTCTCCACCCACTCAAAGGAAGAGCTGAGTCGGCTCCACGTATTAACGAAAATTCTTGCCACACAATTACAAAGTGACCTCTAGGGGGCATTGCAGACCCCGTTGAAAACCACTGGTTTGGGATCTCAGGATTTAAAATATGCCCTTACTCTGCCCTTTATTGGCACCAGTTTCTCAGCTTGCCACATCATGAGAGGCCTCCCAAAAGCCCTTTCCTTCAGCTACTCTTCCTGGATGAGGAATTCATTTACTTCTGTGGCTGCAGCTATTGCCCAAGGTTCATGGCTCCCACACCTACATCCCAAGCCTTGTCCTCCTGTGTCTGCCTCTTCCTGTCTGCTCAAAGTCAGCTCACTCTTTAAACCTCAGCTTAAGTGCCACCTATGTCATGAAGTCGTCTCCAGTGCCTCCAGTTGTCAGTAACGTGTCCCTCCTCTTGCCCTCAGAGATGCTGCCAATGGTTTAGTTCTTAATTGTGCAGAACTCCTCAAGCTGTAGTCCTGATTCTCTCCCTAAAAACCTGGAGAATGGCTTGTTAAAATGGAAGTGCCAAGGCAACATCCTCAAAAGATAATAATTTTAATAAGCCTGGTCAATTATTTTCATTTACAAACACCCACATCAAAGAAATGCATATTTCAACAAACTCTCAGGGATTTTGATACAACTTGAAATTTGAAGAAAAATTGCCTTGGGCGTTTCATGTATGTCCCACATGGTTGTCCCCATTGAAAGGTTTTGTAAACCTTTTCAATGTGAGAATTGTTATTTAATGCTTGGAAGTGAGCTCCATGCTGGACATATAATTGGAATTTTTAGTTTTCAGCATCAGGAATTGTAGATCAGTGGGACCCAGGGGGGTCTTGGTGATGGGTTTTAGTCTCCTGCATAATCTGGATCAACCACCTTTATTCCTTGATATGTGCAATTGATAGTGCTTTCTGAGTCCTACATACAGTGCTTCAGTAAAATTCAATACAAAGGAAGCTTCAAGACAAGTACCCTGGCCTTTCTTTCAACAAGATTACTGCCTCTAATCCCATCCTATACAGACATGCTGGAGCAACCATTGCCTGGGACCCAAAGATTAAAAAAACTAGTTTGTTTTCAAGGAATTTCAAGTCTAACATCTGAGAAAAATAGGTAAATATAATCATACAGTAATAAAAACATCTAAGAGGTACAGAAGTATTGGCCGAGTCAGGGAACTTAATATCTAAACTGAGTTTAAAAGAATGCATAGGAATTAATTCAACCAGGCAGTGAAGAGCAACTTAAGCAAGGGAGCCTAAATGTGCAAACAATGGAGGTGTGGATCAACACGGTTTATCAGGGAATGAATGGGAAGTGCAGGAGTTTGGTGAAAGAGGGTTGTGGGAATGGACCTTCCTCTTGACCTCGGGTATTCCAATGAAAAGATGAAGAAGCTGGTGGGATAAATTTGTGGGAATAGACCCTTGAGGTCACTCTTGTCTCCTTTTACTCAGAAGCAGACAGTTCTTTTTTTAATTTTTTTTATTAATTAGTTTATTTATTTATTTTTGGCTGCATTGGGTCTTCGTTGCTGCACGTGGGCTTCCTCTAGTTGCGGCGAGCAGGGGCTACTCTTTGTTGCGGTGCGCAGGTTTCTCATTGTGGTGGCTTCTCTTGTTGCAGAGCATGGGCTCTAAGCACACGGGCTTCAGTAGTTGTGGCACATGGGCTTAGTTGCTCTGCGGCATGTGGGATCTTCCCTCAGCAGGGCTCGAACCTGTGTCCCCTGCATTGGCAGGTGGATTCTTAACCACTGCGCCACCAGGGAAGTCCCCAGAAGCAGACAGTTCTTGATGGTATGGTCACAGCCTCTCACTTTCTCAAGCATAGCAGGTTTCCGAAGCCCCTGGGGTTACAGCTTTGGGTTCCTTATTCATTCTAGGGCAGTGACTTTCCAAAGTTTGACTGCAACTTCTAGTAAGAAATACATCTTCTTTTCCCATTTAGGTTGTTACATAATATTGAGCAAAGAATTTGAAAAAGAATAGATAACATGTATATGTATAACTGAATCACTTTGCTCTATACCTGAAACTAACATGACATTGTTAATCAACTGTACCCCAATATAAAATAAAAAGTTTAAAAAAATACATCTTATGCTATGACCTGGAACTTACATACAAATATAAAATTGAAATACAATTTCCATAAAACAATATCTCCATTACTGCCTGGAATCACTTTGATATGTTATTTTCTATTTCCATTTCCATTTAAATTCTCTTCTGTTCCTATTTTTAAAAAATTAAATTTGGGTGGCACACACTAAGTTGATTTCACAGTCCAATGAGTTACAACTCACAGTCTGAGAACACTGTCCTAAGACTTATATCCTAGTTCAAGAGTGTTGAGAAACAGCACAGTGCAGGAGCTAAGAACTTGGCCTCTGGAAGCAAAACACCAGAATTGACGGCTTTGTTCTCTCACTTACAACCTGTGTGGCCTTGGACAAGTTACTTAACCTTTCTGAGCCTCAGTTGCCTTGTCTGCAAAATGGGATAATAGAGTTGTGAGGATTAAGTGAGTGTATATATATATATATATATATATATATATATATATATATATAGACTCAGAAAATTGTCAGGCATCTAGTAAATGTTGCCTGTGTGTTAGCTGCCACCACCACCACCACCATCATCATCATCATCATCATCATCATCTCTGTTCCCTCCTGTTATCCTATTCTAAAATGAAGCTAAATTGCAGTACCACTAGTGGGGGCGGGGGCGATAGCAATACCAAACGATTTATTTACAAAGCTGTACAAAACTACAGTGTGAGGGGCAGGGTGGGGAGGTGCCCTGCCCCCACCCCACTCCTGTTTGCAGGGATAGGAGGAGGGAGATTCCTTTCCCAGCCGTGGTTTGGCGTTCTGGGTAAAGGGATGACTGCTGGATCTGAAATGATCCCCTCTGCTTTCCACTAACAAACGTTTCATTTCCTCACTAGCTCGCTATTGGTGACCACCTAGCATCCCACACCCCTAAAGTGAGGACTTCCTTCTTACTCTGCATCTTGGGGACCACATTAGAATGTCAATCCATGCAAAGGAAAATTGGATTTGTTTTCTTACCAATTCAGTGCACTCAGTCCAACACGGGGCAGCCCACAAGCGGGGGATGGGGGGCGGGGGGCAGGGTGGTAAAAAGAAGGCTGGAGTGTTTCAACCCTCCTCACCCAGCACCTCAGATACTCTGATGGTCCAACTAAGGAATAAAAGGGGCATCTGGCACCTGATGGGCAGAAACCAAATTCAAGAACATTCTATCAATTACACAAAGGACAAATTCAAGAAATAAAAAACCGGAGACTTGGAGTAAATGTTTCATTATTGGTCATGATGATCAAAAGATGATGGTTAAAACACACACACGCACACACACACGCACGCGCGCACACACACACTCAGACCTCATCCCCCAGCCGCAGGGCCCCCCCACCCCACCTCCTGCTGGCGTCTCTGGCCACGCCCTGCAGCCCTCGCTCCACCCAGGACTCCGCCCTTCCCTCGGAATTCTACCGCCTGATGTTAACTTCCCTCAAGGCGGTGCCCGGATGCGCACTGTGCAGAAAAGCCGAGGACTTGTCCTGGGCTGGGTAGCAAATGCCCACGAGTCCTCCATCTCCCTTTCCAAACCTCGCTCCTTTTCTCCCCTCTCCCACCCCATCATTGTTCCCCTGAAACAAATAGGATGGCTTCACAGGTCAATTCTTAACACGTACAAACACCAAAAGCAGAGGAAACGCCCCTGGCCACCCCCCTCCCCCCAAACCCCAGTGCTGGGAGAGCAGCCAGCGGCGGGCGAGGCTGCCTCGGGAACTGCGGAGCCGCTGGAGCTGTCCGGCCGTTCTGGAAACTTCTGTGCCTCGGGGCTTTACCGGGAGGCCTCCTCCTTCAGCTCTTTGTTTTTCCGCACCTCCTCCGCGTGCTTGTCCTGGGAAGGAAGGGAGGGAAAAGGACAGGTCACACGGGCTTCCCCAGGAGAAAGGGAGGCCGAGGGGCAGGCGAGCCAAAGCAAAGAGTGTGGCCACCACTGGCCACCACAGGAAGTGACGAGCAGGGTCTGCAAAGGCGTCCTGAGAAGGGGCAGAATGTGGCAGGTGAGCGAGCCTGCTGGTGGGGCCCCTGGATGCTCGTTGACTAGACACAGCCTCCCTGGGGGAACCCACCTGGCAGGGACCACCAGTCTCCACCGCCCTTACCTGGCCGTCTGGGGTCTGCATTGATTACACTGCTTGACTTAACGTAAGGAGTGGCTCCATGTAGCTTGTGCCGGAAGACCAGGTAGAACTCACTGCAGGTGGCCCCTGCACACAGGCAACCGGACTGCCCTTGTGTTCCCTGTCCATCTCCTTAGTGAGGGTTGTCTTAAGCCCCCTGACGAAAGCTGAGGGCTTGTAAAGTGCACATCGACTAAAGAACTTCTGGAAATGTCCAGCTCCACAAAGTGGCTTTTTTTGTAAGCGTGGTAAAAGAATCCTCTTTTGTGTCCCAGCAGCATCAAACCAAATGATAGATCTGACTTCAAACGCCCATCAGCTGTGTGACTTTGACCAGCTCACTTCACCCGTCAGGCTCAGTTCTCTGGTATTAAAAGGGAAGGGCATGGATGGGAAGCTCTTTTACCTCTAGAATTCTGTGATTTTAGTGTTCACTTCTAGGGCTTATCTCGGTCTACCTTACATCCCTGCTCATGGTGAAGACATCTGGGTCCTCCTTGTGGGCAGGGAGCACGCCTTTTCCTCTTTGTATCTCTCAGTTCCTCATATGGCACCTTGTGCATAGTAGGTGCTCAATAAATCCTGTCTCTGCCAGAGCCTGGCATCCACCCAGATATCATCACATCCAGGTATGGATCAGCCTGGGGGAGACCCACTGAGGCAGCCCAGGGTCCCAGGATATACCTTAAACTACGGATCTGTCCCTGGAGAGGTCCTAGAACTTTCCACGTCCCTGGGGAAAGTGTGGGGAGTGGTGCATCTAAGGCAGTGGTTCTCAACCTTGCTGTTCATCAGCATGACCTGAGAAGCTTGTTAAACTGAGGTCCTCAGGCACCATCCCTAGAGAGACGGGATTGGTAGGTCTGGAGTAGGGTCCAAGTATCTGCAGTTTTAAACTTTACACCAAGTGAGTCTGGTGCAGATGGCCAGTGATTCACACAAGTACTGACAAAAGGACATCGTTGTAGGTGTCCCTGGCCTGGGGCAGAGCACACACCTGTCTCTCATCCCACCTCCTGCCTTCACCGTTGGGCAAAGGTGAAGAGTGGTCAAGCTTCCAGGGGAGTGATGCTCACCCAAATGTCTGCTCGGACATTTTGCTTCTTTAAGGCTTATCTCACTTCCAGAGCACTTCCTCCAGACTGTGGACCTTCCCAATCTCTCCAGCTCAGAATCTACCTCTATTCCCAAGTGAGCTCACTGAACAGAGCCCTAGGTTTCTGGACTCCCTTTCCTTGGCCTCCAGTGGCTCCCTGTCTGACAAAAGGCTGGCAGGATGATTGTGGGCTGGTCTCCCTGAAACAAGCATTGAAAGAGCCACCTGGGACTTCCCTGGTGGTCCAGTGGTTAAGATTCCGTGCTTCTAATGCAGGGGCTATGGGTTTGATACCTGGTCGGGGAACTAAGATCCCACGTGCCACATGGCATGGCCAAATTTTAAAAAAAAGAAAGAAAGAAAAAAAAAAAGAGCCACCTGGCCTCATATCCAAAGAACTGGGCTGTAGTCGCAGCTCCACTGCTTAGTGGCTGTGTGACCCTGGACAAGTCATTTGACCTTCTCTAACATGGTTTCCTCATCAGTAAAATAAGGATAACACCCATCCTGCTTACCTCATTGTGGGGATAGGGGTAGGACGAAATAAAAGTGTTCTGCAGTTTTTCAAATCCCATATCATGCCTCTAGCCTCAATATTTCTCTTGGGTTTAGCCTAAGAACCCATGCCCCATCCTAATCCAATCCCAGATTTTTTTTTTCCTTCAAGAGTTTGCTCCTACCCATCCCTCAATAACTGGGGAAGCCTGAAATCAGACCCAGAACACTTCCCTCCCATGTGATACTTGATGGAGGCCTTGCTGCCCCTAGAAGGATGGAGAAAGAGAGCGGAGGACCTGCCACATGCTGGCCAGCTGCAGGACCTACACAACATCCAGATCCCCTGTGAAGAAACCAGATCTTTCTAGTAGCTTTGCCAAGGGCCTGAGACTCTAGGTGGTTGGGCAGAAAGGAGCGGGGACCACGCAGCTCACCATGGGACGAGGCCACCGATCGGGTCCCGGGAGTCACCGCGCAGCAGGCGGCGCCTGGAAATAAAACACAGAGCTGGAGCTCTCCCAGGAGCCGCAGGAGAAACTGGGGCAGCCTTGGGACTCAGGAAACGAGGCCAGCATGTTCTCAGCAGAACGGGCTGTTATTCCACTGACACGTGGGACCAACCCCAGTCTCTCACGTTTCTCATATTCAGGTGACACCATTTGGTTTATTGACAAAAGGCAGAATATTGGAAAGACCAGTGACTCACTCAGTCCATATCAAGGGATTTGGAGAGGATTGTGTTTCCTGCTCAGTGGGCAACTCAGCTCATCATGCCCTTAGCTTAGAACCAAGAGCTCAGGTCAGCATCTTTCATTAAGTTGAATCGGTCCATTCAAGGATGAAGCCAGGAATGTATAACTGCTTGTTCATCCCTACTCCCCTGCATTAGGCAGGCTTTCTCTAGAAGATAAGAGGTCTGATCTCTCTCAGACAATAAGAAATTTTGATTGTGTAGCTGGGCAGCATGTCACCCAAGGAATTCCAAAGCTCGGTTCATTTTTCTTGCCTGTGACTTCCCCAATCATCCCTTGGAACTCTCTAAGGATCTAGCCTAACAGAATTCTTGCCTGAGGCTGCCTGCTTCCTGAAATGATCTGCGTGTCCATTATACTTGCCGTGGAAGGAAGAACAGGTCCCAAGAGTCTCCTCTCTGATCCAAGACCACTTACCTTCTCTTGCAGCCGTTCCAACATGGCGGCAAGGTGGGCCTCCCGGTTCTCCTTATTGGACTCCATCTTCTGAGCCAGTTTCTCCTTTGCCATCTTGATGAAGTTGTTGTTTTCCTCAATGGCTTTTTGGATCACCTCCCGCTCATGTTCTCGCTTCTCTGCCAGGTGCTTCAGAAGCTCAGCTTCCTGGTACTAGTGGAGCATGGAGGGAGAAAGAGGCCCTTGAAGGTGAGCATGCCAGGGTGTGTTTTTAGCATCATGACTTAAGAGCTCCACACTCAGAACACACGCCTCCCTGAGCCTGGTTGCCTGGCCCATTGGCAGGAAGCAAGGACACTTCCTGGATTCTCCCACTGGACCCTCAGTCCTCTTTTTCTCGTTGCCATAATTCATTCATTCATTCATTCATTCACAAATAGGGAGTGACCAGATACTAAGTACCAGGCACTATTCCAGCAACTTGGGAAAGAAAAAAGTCTACTAGAGACAAGGATGTATAAATAACTCTAACCCAGGCTAGCATGCGACATATGCCTTGAGAGATAGAAAAGAACTGCTCTAGGAATTCAAGGGTGATAATTTTCAGCTTCAAAGATGAAGGAAAGCTTACGCAGAAATGGCATAAGAGTTGGGCCATAAGAATCCATAGAAAGCAAGGAAGGCACACCAAGGGGTGAAGGTATACCATGCCATGACCTTCTTCCTCCCTCCCCCAATTAAGGACCCCTTTCCTTAATTGTCTAGCCTTTCCCTAAATCCTTAGAGTTGGTCAATGTCTTACCTTGTCACGATAAGGTCACCTCTGGGAGTTATGTAATTCAGTGACTTATCCTCCTAACCAAACTCCTAGAGACCTGGGGCTTTTACTTCTTTGTTTCCCTCAACGGTGTCTCATTCTCTGCCCAGTACCTGGAAGAGCTGCCTAAATATCTATAGGTTGGTGGTGACCTGACCCCCCGCTCAGAGCCACCACCTGTCTTCCTCAACATCCTCCCCCTCATGCTCAGACAGAGGGGGAAAAAGGGACAGCACCGACCTTCCTTCGCTCCTCAGCTGCTTCCAGTTTCTTCTGGATTTCTTCCAGCGATGGGTCTCGCCTCCTGGGGAGGGAGGCATTGAACTCGGGCACCCCATCAAAGGAGGGGGGCTTCAGGATGACTTCAAAGGACTGGCCAGAGGTGCATTTGTTCAGCTCGATGACTTCCATGTCGGAAATGACACACCAGTTCAGGTCCACCGTGTCTGCTGCAGAGAGCAGAAAAGGGGCTGCTCACCCCCTGAAGACCATATGGGGCCCCCCCTAAAGCATGCACACATGCACACATACATGGGAGGTCTGGGGTCCCCAAGGCAGACTAATGACCAGGGTTCTGGGTCTGTCCTAAACATGGCACCGAACGTCGCTGGGCTCTGTTGGGGCTGAAGGAGTTGGTAGCCACAGGAAGGTCTCAGACTCTGCGAGCAGGGGCCCCAGGATAAGGGATTTCTCATAATGGCTGTAGCAACTGGCTTTGCCTCTGCTTCTGACAAGGTTCCTCCAGTGGCTGAGCTCTTGCTTATATTGGCACACACTGAGGCGTTTACTTATCACCCACCTCCCGTCCACTCCTCGCCCCACTACCGATCCTATGGCTCAGGCTTCGGACGCCTCTCCCCCTGCCCCGTCCTACCCTGCTCTCTTCTTTCTCTCCAGTCAGTACTGTCTCTCCGCTGGCTTTCATCTTTTCTCCTACACTCTCTCCCACACCAGCCTAAACAGAAAAAACAATCTCAGGTGACCCAAGCACTCCCACCTGTCATTTCCAGACCAAACCCATCCTTTCCTTTGAAGCCCCAGGAAACTAAGAGGTGACCTATGCCCTGACCACCACCTCCAATCAGGACGTGGCCATTCAGTGCTCCCTGCCAGTGTCCTGGGACCTGTCACAGGGCTCAGGTGGCATAGCGATGCCAGAGCCTCCTTGGGTGGCTGAAGAGCGGAAGTCCCTTGCCACACCTGGACCTGCTCAGAGCATTCTCGACCCTTTACTGAGGAAGCCTGTGGGCGGCTCATTTACACCATGACTGTCCCCCTTTTAGGCTAGGTGTCCCCGAGGGCAGATCCCTTGTCTACTCGGCCTCTGTGTCCTCCATGGCACCCATCTGTTACACGCGTGAACAAAACCTGAGATCGAGGGCACTCTGCAGAGGGTCTGACTCAGACCCCCAGCTGCTGTCTGGTCCCCCAAGCCGCAGCCCCACGCCCACCTTCGTGTGGGACTTAGACCCTCAGAATCAGCTGTGGTGATTTTACTGGCTCTGGGAAAGAGAATGCGATGTAGGGGGGAGATTTTCAGGAAACTGCGGTGGAGGTGCTGGCCTCCTGGATGCAAGCTACAGGAAGCTTCCGTCCTTACCCTTCCAACTGTGACCCTCACGTACCTTCATATTTATAGGATGACTTATTCAGGGGGTCTGCCAGGAAACAGGAGCAGAACAAGGACACCAGCGGGAGTTCCTTCATCTTCTCTTTGTAGGCTGTGGAAACACCCGTCAGGTGAAGAGGGCGACCCCCTTCCTAGACTCAGAAGCCAGCACCCATGCAAGTGTGGGTGTCTGAGCAGCGGGGGGTCACCGAGCTCCACAGAGGCACCCAAACCACCCAAATCCATCCACCCCTTGGCTGGAGACCCAGCCCCTTTTACCCTGAGCAGCTCTGTTCAGGATCCCTGTGTGTGATTTGGACCCACTTCCGTCCCCCTGTGCCTTCCAGGGCACCCAGAGGCCCCCATCTTCTCTCCAGCACATCATCTCCCTTTGTGGTACTGAATGCAAAATGCCTGCAGGTATGGACCCCAAGCACCAGTACCCTCGCCCCCACCGGCACCCTGGACCTCCATTTCTATGTCCCCATACGTGCCCAGGATATTCTGTTCCTTTTGCTCCAGGACTGAGGAACCCACACTCCATTCTCAAAGTACTGGGCAGGGCTTCCCTGGAGGTAAAGAGGCCACTACCATCCCTGTGGTCCTGCCTCTCCCTGGGTGACAAGGTCAGGCTGTGAGCTTTCCCTGACCATCCCAGGGCAGGGGTCAAAGCCAGTGGGGCTGGTGTCCATGAGGGCTGGAGGGGCCCCCCCACCCCCATTTGGTCTCTCAGTGTTTGGGGAAGATTTGGAAACTGCGAGGTCACAAGTTAGAGCTGATATCTGTTTTGGTTTTTTTTTTTGCCATGTCGCACAGCTTGTGGGATCTTAGTTTCCTGGCTAGGGATCGAACCCAGGCCCTCAGCAGTGCAAGCGCCGAGTCTTAGCCACCGGACCACCAGGGAGTTCTCTAGAGTTGATTTGTTGGGTCCAGTCCAACCCACCTCCTCTGGGCCCTGGTGTGTGCTCCTGTCGGCCCCTCCCCCAGCCCTACGGGCCTGAACTTCCCCTCATTTCCTTTTACAAATTGAAAACAGGATTAACTGCAAAAATAATACATGGGCATTGTAAAGACTTTTTTAAAAACAAGTGCAGATGAGTAAAAGGAAGAAGAGCTCAGCTGTGATCCCACCCCTCGTCCAAAGAGAACCTCTTTTACCCTTAGGTGTATTTCCTGTCAGCCTTTTATCTTTTCTATGCACATGTAAGTACATCTATGCAAGTACAGAAATACCCTATGCTGTAGTGCCCCATTATGTAAAAAGTTTTTGTACCTACCGGCGAGGGTCATGTTTTCTGGAATGTGAGAGGTGAGTCCTAGTGAAAGTCAGGGTAGGTCTGCCACCAGCTCAGGACACTGTCACAAATCCGAAAAGCAGATCGTTTTAGCTGACAAGTTATCCTCATAAGGAAGGTCTTTACACAACTGGGGAGGAAATCCCAGAAGGTACCTCATCTGCCCCCACCTCCAGGCTGATTCTCCCTTCCCCAAACACCGACCCCACTCTCCCACGTCACTCAGTCAAGTTCAGTTTCCAAGCACTGAACTTGGAACATTTCATAATTGAGAAGTTTATCATTTCATAATTGGTTTCCCAATCACAAGACCCCCTGAGTCTCAAACATGGGTTTCCCCAAACTGAATGTACCAATGGATGTTGATCTGTCTCCCTGTGCAGCTCAGTGGCCTGGTCCAAAGGAAAGGTTAAGGTGAGAAACAAAGCCTAAGTCAGAATCGCCTGGGAGGTATTTGCAAAATAACTCTGTGTCCTGAATTCCTCCCTACACCCAGCCCAGACCTTCTTGCCCAGAGCATTCTGACATTGGACAGAGGATGTCAAGATACCTCTTCAGTTCCCCCTCACTCTCTTGCCCCCTGCCTGCTCTGAACCAGTGTTCTAAGCACTGCTTGACCCCCTTTAAGACAACCCTGGACTATGAGAAGAAACAAATACTAAGGAATAATGTAATCATTATATGATTCGTGCAGATATGGAAATCCGCATTCAGGATTACCGTGGGAGCTCAGAGACAGGGCTCCAGACTCAGCACAAGGCCTGGGGAGCTAGGAAAGGCCCTCTGATGTTAACAGCACTGGAACTGCTGAATGATGAGTCGAAATGAAGCAGGAGATGGCAGGGAACAGCCGGGGGAACAGCACATGCCAGAGTCGGGCTGAGAAAGCCCGGTGTCTATGGGGTCTCAAGCTGATTGATGCCGGAACAGAAAGTGTGAAGGAGGCGAAACAGGAGAGGCAGGGAGGGAGCAGATTGGGGAGTGTCTGGGGGGACAGGAGGTGACAGGAATCTACTGAAAGCTACTAGCTGATGGAGTGAGGAATAGCCAGCAGTGAGTGGGCGTCATGGGGACCACTTGATCCTTGGCCGCTGTGATGGTTAATTTTCGTGTCAACTCAACTGGGCTGAAAGATGCCCAGATAGCTGGTCAACGTCATCCTTGGGTGCATCTGTGAGGTTGTCTCTGGAAGAGATGAGCGTTTGCGTGATAGAGTAAAGAAGATGACCCTCCCCAGTGTGGGTGGGCATCACCAAATCCACTGAGGGAGTAAAACAAAAAGACAGAGAAAGGGAGAATTTTCCCTGTGTGCTTGAGCTGGGACATCTGTCTTCTCCTGGCCTCAGGCATGGGAGCTCCTGGTCCTCTGGCCTTCAGATTTGGACTAGGATTCCACCCCTGGCCTTCCTGGGCCTCCAGCTGGCAGCCAGCTCTGATCGTGAGACTTCTCAGCCTCCATAATGGCATGAGCCAATCCTTCATAATAAATCTCTTTCTATGTGTATCCTATTGGTCCGCTTCTCTGGAGAGCCCCGACAAACACAGCCACTCTCAGCGGTCGCTGTGCCAGCAGAGGGTGGCACGAGCCCACAGCTTCCCTGCCTGCCGCTCCATGAGCCAGAGGGACTCTGAGACCAACTGAGAAGCCCTTTCCCTGCTTACCGAGGTGTTTTCCCTCTGGGGACCAGGGTCTGTCCTGGCTGGGGATGGGCAGGGGAGCTGATGGGGGCAGCAGACTCAGCTCTGGCTGTGGGGCTGGGCCAGTGTGGAGTCAGACACAGACTTCATCTCTTTCGTAGATGTTACTGGTTACTTCACATGCCTAACCTTGCTCGCCCCATCTTAATTCTGCACAGAGTTGTACAAATTAAACGAGAAAAGTGTCCAGCAAGAGGGAACGTTTCATAAATATTAGTTCCTTTTCCCCTGCTTTTTACAACAAGGTCGCTACCGGGTACCACACACCTGCTTCCGAGTCCTCACCAGCCCTACAGGTAAGGACTGTGGTCCCCATATGCAGGTGAGGAAACGGAGGCTCAGAGGGTTTGTGTGGCTTGCTCAGGGTCACGCAGCTAAAAAGTGAAAGTGCAGAGATTTGAAACCAGGTCAACTGGCCTTGCAGGGCTCTATTCCCTGCAGCATCTCTGTGTTCTTCTCCTTGTGCTTTGGAGCCAGAGGCCCCTGTCCTGCCCCTCCCGATGCAGCACAATGGGCCTCTATCCTCGGAGTCAAGTTGATCCTGGCAGTACCAGCAAGTCCCCAAACAGGGATGCGGGCTAAGTGCCTGGATACAACAGTCCTGGTCATGAGCTCTGTTCCACACCATCTCCCATTCATGTCCAGGCTGATTGATGGGGCGACTGGCAGAGGGAGTGAGCTGTTGCCAGGAGAGGGCACGGCCTTGGACCTTAACCTGGGTAATGAATCAGAAGAGGTGTGTGTGTGGGGGGTCCAAATAGGAAAGAGGAGGCAGAGGAGGCACCCTGAGAAAGAAGGGCACTGAGCTGGGCTTTTTCTGTAGGCGTGGGTACCTGGAGTCAGGGACCTCGCCCTTTGGCTTGAGCTGGAAATGATCATTAAGACCCTACACTCATGGAGCACTTTACTGATTACAGTTCTGGTCGCCTACATTATCCCAGTTGATCTTTGCAGGAGGCTGGGCTGGGCTGTTAAGACAGGCATCATCAGCTTTGCTTTTCATAAAGAACCTGGGGCTCTGAGATGTTAAGACTCTTAGCTAAGGTCACACAGCTGGTTGGTGTAGAGCTGGCTCTAGGATCCAGGTCTTCTGACTTATAAGCTCTTCTCTTGTGGCCAGTGGAAGGACTGGATGCTAACTGTTGTCTCCTCCATGGTCCTGGGGACTCGGGGAAAAACAGTCTAGCCTCAGGATATGATTAAATGAAAAATATGTATTAAGTGCTCTCTACACGTCAGTGGAAGATGTTATGCTAGGAGTTTTAGGTGTAGGAGGAATCAAGTAGAGAACACAGGTCAGAGAGACAGAGAAGGAAGACGGAGCAGGGAAGAGGAGACATCCTAAAGATGGGCAGAGGGGACTTCCCTGGTAGTCCAGTGGTTAAGACTCCACGCTTCCAATGCAGGGGGCATTGATTTGATCCCTGGTTGGTGAACTAAGATCTCACAGGCCGTGCACTGTGACCAAAAAATAAGGTTAAATAAATTTAAAAAAAAAGAAGATTTAAAAAAAAAAAAAAGATGAGAAGAGGTATGCATGGCCAAGGGATTTGCAACTGAGATCTCTCAGCTTCACAGGGCTGGAATCTGCATCATTAAGCATGTGTATTTATAGAGCATCTACTATGTGACAAATGATTTCACTTTTTCATCGTGACCTTGTGATGTAGGAATTACTATCCCTGTTTTATACAGGTGCCAATTGTGGCTCAGAGAGGCTAAGTGGCATTTCCAGGGTCACTCAGTGTAATGGGTTGAATGGTGTCCCCCAGTAAGGTATGTCCACGTCCTAATCCCTGCAATCTGGGAATGTGACTTTCTTTGGAAAGGGTCTTTGCAGATTTAAGTGAGTTAAGGATCTCAAGACAAGATCATTCTGTATTATCTGGGTGGCACCTAAATCCAATGACAAGTGTCCTTCTAAGAAACATGCAGGGGAGAGATACACAGAGAGAAGAAGACCATGTAAAGATGGAGACAGAGGTTGGAGTGAAGCTGCCACAAGCCAAGGAATGCCTGGAGCACTGGAAGCTGGCAGAAACAGGAAGGACCCTCCCCTAGAGTTTTTGGGGGAGTGAGGCCCTGCTGACACCTTCATGTTTGGACTTCGGACACCAGAACTTCGAGAGAAGGATTTGTTGTTGATTTAAGCCTTTAAGTTTGTGATAATTTGTTACAGCGGCCGCAGGAAACTAATACACTCAATAAGTGACAGAGCCAGGGTTCAAATCCATGATTCGTTCATTGCATCTCAGCTCCCAGTGTTTACATGTGGTCTGATTTGTTCCTCAAAATAATCTGTGTATGTGTACCTGTGCATACAGGTGCCCTGATAATTGCTCATGCCAATAGTCACATCATTTCTATTGCACTCAAGATGCGCAGGAACATTCTGAGAAAGGCTATAACGGGATAGGAGGAGGGCAAGACTCTTCTGGAAGGCCCAGCAATGCAAAGGGGTCCTGAGTCCCTGGGTGGTGACAGCCACAGCAGAGACCCTGACTTTATCTGTATTTAACCTGTGGCATCAACACTGGGTGGGACCAGTCACACCCCCTCCCCAGCACTCAGCCTGACTGCCTGAGGACTCCGGGGACTGCCAGAGAAGGACAATAACAGGTGTTATTGCCGAGGTCAGAGAAGACAGAATGCCAGGAGTTCAGGGAGGCAGGTGAAGATTAATAGACAATAAAAGCTAGAGTAGGCGGGAGGCCATAAGGACAGACCCATCAGTGGGAGATTCTATCCAACACATCAGATATCAGAGCATCATCAGGTAAAACCCCTACTGAGCCAAACCTCAGGCCCTCCCAGAGGCTCCTTGTGAGTTTTCTATTAAGGCAGAGGCCAATCCCAGGCCTTGGGTTGCCCCCTAAGGAAGACCAGGACACTGACTGAATCCAGCAATAGCAAAGATCAAAGGGACCCCCAACGGAAGGTGGATGCATCACAGTCACTCAGCCGATAACCACAGAACCAGAGCCTGAGCTCAGGACGGTGGCTTCCCGACCCCCGCCCAGTGCTCACTCCCACGCATTTCTGATGGGTGCAGACTTGTTGGTCAAGAAGCAGGGCCTCTCTGGGCAGCCCAGCCCCTGTGCTGTCAGTTATTGAGCCAGCCTAGTCAGTGGTGAAAGGGCTCAAGCTTCAGGTGGCAAAGGTAGGAATGTGATGGGGTTATGAGGCAATTTATAATAGATTCTGCCTTGCTTCTAACTTTGCAATGGCTCTGGAACTTGACTGTGCTGGGCATGTGGACTAGGTTTATTGGGGAACAGAGAGGGCCCGCTGGGCTGCATGCAGGATTCATTGGGACCATTTGCTAGAAGAGGAATAGGAAGAGACCTCCAGACCAGGGAAAGGGTTTGTACTTTATCTTCTATTCAGTAGGAAGCCACTGACATCTTTTGAATAAAAAGGAAGAGAGGAAATGGTGATGCGGAGGATCATCGCTACAATAATAGCTCTCACTTCTTGTGGCCAGTGGCTGACAGAGAAGAGCATCCAGCTCTCAGATGCCACATGGCCTTTTACTGTGTGCAAGCCTGACCTCCGGAGGCATCTCTGACCGCCAACACGACCCAAGTGAGCAAGCATTTTATTTGTCACTGCAAACACTGCCCAGATAATGCCATCAGGATGTATCACATCTCATGTGGACTGTTTTTGAGAGGAAATAAGCTAATGCACATCTAAATGGTTTGAATAGAGTGGACCTTGGCAAGAGTGTTCAGAGACAGTAAAAGAACTCTGGTACAGAATCAGGCTGTGGAAGCGCTGAGTTCTGACCCACGTGCTTTAGCCACAAGCAGTACAGGAAGCTGGCTATTTAGTTTCATGCCAATTATCAGTCTTTTTAAAAGCCCTGTTGAAATTATAATATTCACTGGAAATAAGCTGCACGAGCTACTTAAATGTCGTAGAATCATATCCATACATATCATGTCCATATAGTATCCTGGTTATTTCACGCTGATTGGCAGCCTTATGTCTTCTTTGGGGTTTTAAAACGAAAAGGAGATAAATTATTTTTTCATGATTGTGGTTTTCATTCCTTCCACAATATTTATTGAATATTTAATTCTGTGCCAAGCCCTCAGCTAGTTCCTAAAATAACCACAGGGGTTTTCAATAATGAAAGAATGAAATGGGTCCCCTGGGTGGGAATTTGGAGCCTCTGGAAGTTTCTGCTTAGCCTTTGGCAATTCTCCGGCAGTAACAAGGACCATGTCATACAAGGAGAAAGAGTAGATTTTAGAGCACAGACCAAGAAGGGACTATTGAGATTCACAGATGGACACTGGGCAAAGCAGAATATAGTCAGCCTTCCAGATCCACGGGGGATCTGTTCCAGGACCCCCACGGATACCAGAATCCATGGATGCTCAAGTCCCAGGCGTGGTACAGTCAGCCCTCCATGTCCGTGGATGTGGAACCTTCAGATACTGAGGGTTGACCGTCATTTGGCATTAACTGACTTTGGGGAACTGGTGCTTGTCTGATCACTACCCTGCTCCACCCTGTTAGGTTTGCTTCCGAGGCTTCAAAGGGAAGAAATGGTAGGAGCCCCAGACAGTCCCTAACACGCTGAGAAATGCAGCTTCGTTTCCTAGAAATGGTGTTTCCAGGAAATAAGGAGGTGTCACCTGTTGGCAAATGCAGAGCTCTGGTGGCCTAAGTCTGAGGAGCCCCTCCTAATTGTAGGCAAGCCAGAGGAAGAAAATTAAGTCTGCAAAATGGACAACCCCAAATAATCCACAATGATGGCACTTTCTGGGCTAATTTTATTTTCCATTCAATAGATGCAGAAGAGTCAATATATTAGAAGTAAAAGTCAGGGGCATGGGCTACTGTGCAGGGTTGCTGGATGGAGTGCAAGGTGTTGGAACCCAGCTCTGTGTGAGGTCCTGGGGTCAAAGCACTTGGAAGCATCAACATATAGAACACGTCCCTGTAATCTAACTCCAAGTCACAACAGGAATATTTTGTAGTGCTTTACAGTTTACCAGGCACTTTCAAGTGCATATATATATACATCTATTCCTTTTATCTATAATGTTTTAATTACAAACATATTAATATCATATTTCAGAACACCTATGTGACAGAGAAAAGGAAACAAATCCCTGTCATCTTACTTTTTGGTATTGGCATTTCCTTCTAGTTTTCTTTTTATGTCTATTATTTTTACATAGTTGTAATCTGGCATATATATTTTATCATTTCATTCTCTCCAAACCCTATCAAACAGATACTAATATACCCATTTTACAGATGATCAATTCAGGTAGCTGACTTGATTTGCTTAAAGTTGTATAAGTAGAAAATGATAAAGATGGGATTTCAACCAGAGTCTTCTTATATCAGAGTTCCATGGTACTTCTTCAGACACAAGGCCAAGTGTAAATGTAAGCAAGATGAATGATTGCCTGGGGCATGTGGCTGAAGGACACACAAAGGCTTGCCTGTGCCAGATCAGCCTCCCAACCATGGGTGGCCCAGTCTCACCATTAAGCTCTCTTTTGTGTCAGGCATTGCCTCAGAAAGTCCCTGTTAAAATGCACACACATGATCTACCAAGTGTAGTAAATTAAATCATTTTCACATCAGCAGAGAACAAGCAATAGATTTGTGAACATTTCCAGGGGTCAAGCTCTCTGCCCATAAGTGGGAGGAGCCATGGAGATCCTTAGCGTTTCCCATTCACACCCTTTTTCAGAGGGCCCAAGAGGTCCAGTGTCCTTCCCAAGATCAAGTAGAAGGAGCAAAGCCTTGTTTCTGGCCCAACATTTAGCTACCTTAAAGCAAGACCCTTCTCTTTCGCAATATTACTCTTATTTCTTTGTTCTTTCATTCTTCTCCAGTGCTTTGTAAGTTTTACATCTTGCTTTTATCTTTAAGTTAAAATCATTTATGTCTACAGGCAGACCTTGGAGACATAGTGGGTTCAGTTCCAGATCACCACAGCAAAGCGAATGTTGCAATAAAACAAGTCACATGAATTTTTTGGTTTCCCAGTGCATATAAAAGTTATGTTTACACTATCCTGTAGTCTATTAAATGTGCAATAGCATTATGTCTAAAAACCACTTTATTGTTAAATAATAATTATCCATCATCTGACAACACAGGGTTGCCACAAACCTTCAGTGTGTAAAAAAAAAGCAATATCTCTGAAGCACAATAAAATGAGGTATGCATGTAAATTTCATTACATGAAGAATAAAACAGTATCTAATAATTTTCTTTATGAGATAAGAGTTTTAGCATACTTTTGCTTCCTTTCCCTACAAACATGATTTTGTCACAATGACTTGGATTTTCAGTTCTGGAGTATCATTATTGATTTCCTTCTTGCATTATTCATTCTACAAATATTTATGAAGAACCTACTATATGCACTAGGCAAGGTGCTAAGGAGAAATACAATGATGAATTTAATAGATCTATTCCCCAGCCTCAAGATATTTGACATTTGCATTCAGCTTTATGAACGTGTTGATTATCATTAGACAATGACTAAATTCTAGTGTTTTCTTCCCTGGTGATCATCATCAATAGCCTGTCTTTTTTGTACTTGAGTTCTTTAATTTGATAAAACTTTTTGATTAGCTAGACTACTTCTGGAGTAGTTTTTTTGTTTGTTTGTTTTTGTTTTTGTTTTTGCGGTACACGGGCCTCTCACTGTTGTGGCCTCTCCCACTGCGGAGCACAGGCTCCGGACGCACAGGCCCAGCGGCCATGGCTCACGGGCCCAGCCGCTCCGCGGCATGTGGGATCTTCCCAGACCGGGGCACGAACCCGTGTCCCCTGCCTCGGCAGGTGGACTCTCAACCACTGCTCCAACAGGGAAGCCCTGGAGTAGTTTTTTTTCCAGGATGGGCTCATGGAATCTTTGTTGAGTCCATACATATCTGGTTTCGTGGCAGGTTTAGGAAACAGACCTGTCCTGAGATCTATAGCCCAGTTGTGTATGGGCCATCAGCAGACCACGTCTATCCACCTATTTCCACATACTCAGTCTGAACCTTGCTCCCTACCTGGTCTGGATTTCTGGGCACCTACACCCAAATGATCCACTGTAACTCTGCACTCTGCCCATCCACCTCCCCACCAGGTCTTTTACCCCAGAGTCTGCGCTCAGCTCTTTTCTCTGTACTCACGTTCACTGGTTTGTTCTCTGAACCCTCAGGTTGCCTGTGCCCTGTCATAAATTAGGCCACCCCACCAGATGCCTGCCCCTTCTGTTCTGACCTCTTGCCTCTCACCACCCACCGTGGACAGCAGGACCCTAACAGAGTAGACACACAATGATCAGTCTGGATTGATGGGAAAGGCCAGTGAGCTTTGCTGGGGAAACAAGATAGGTGTGTGTGAGAAGGCAGGGGTGGTGTACCTTTATCTGTGTGTCTCCCTGTCTTCCTTGTGGGACCAAAAATGTAAAACGCTGAAAAATGCTTTTGAACATGTCGGGGGAGATTTTTTTTTCTTTGGTCCTTACTCTTCCCCAAAGAAAAGCAGAAAAAGTAAACTTTTCCAGGACGATCACATCTCTAAATATAGCAAGTTCTAATTTAATAAGCAAATCAGATTATACATGATGTATGTTTATTTCCCAAGCCAAAATAAAAGGGGAGGGGGGGATGGGGAAGGAGAGAGTTTGGTTCCCTCCACGGCATTATAAAAATTACATATTGCGTGTTTCAGAATTTTCCTCCAAATTTCTACCCTCCTTCCCACCCCACCCCCCAAACTGTCTACCTACTCATGATTTCAAAATCTCTGGGAATTCTGGATCTCCAAATGAGAGCCTCCAGGTAAGTAGGAAATAATACGAAGATAACAAGGGGGTCTGGAGAGAGGATCTTAGGGGTTCAGGAAAAATGAAGCCTTTCTTTGGTTATGCTCCTGACTTTTTAGATATCCAATTGTTTCAAATCAAGAACACAAAAGAACTGAATTTTCCCATTCTCTATAGTTGGTTTCATGTAGACACGCTGGCTTTAGCTCTCTCTTACCCTCCTTCTCCGCCATGTCCCTGTTTCCTGTTCCACGACCTCGCTCTCTGGATCTCAGTTTATGGCTTGATTGCTCTATTTTAAATCTTGTCAGTCAGCCTGCTTCTGTCCCACAGGGCAAATGTGGTTAAAGCGGCCTCATTGTATGAGAGAAGGCAGCTAATCTCCCTTCGCCCTAGGATTTCTATGATTGAGCCACGATGAGATATACATAAGGAAGCAAGAAATGCAAGACACTCCCGCTACTGCACCAGCAATAACGTGTCTGTCCAACAATCTGCTCAAGAGGGACAATATTAGACCAGACTTCTCTGACTTTGATGGGTCCTTTAGAACAAAGTCTCTCCTTAAAGAGACACAGTTTCCCATTTAAAACAACACTTGGACTCTGGGCACTTATTTTGTACATGGGACACTTAGGAACAAAACAGCTCTCCTTGTAAGAAGTTCACAGTCTATGACATGGATGAAACTTGAGGACATTCAGCTAAGTGAAATAAGCCAGTCACAAAAAGACAAACACTATGATTCCACTTATATGAGGGACCTAGAGTAGTCAGATTCATAGCCAGAAAGTAGCATGGGGGTAGCCAGGGACTGCGGGGGTGAGAAGAATGGTGAGTTATTGTTTAGCGGGGGTAGAGTTTCAGTTTGGGAAAGTGAAAAAGTTCTGGAGATGAATGGTGGTGATGGTTGCACAACAATGTGAAGCACTTAATATCACTGAACTATACACTTAAAAATGGCTAAAGTGGTAAATTTCACATTATGTGTATTTTACCACAATCAAAAATCTTTTTAAATTTTAAATGAACTTCACATTCTAATAAGAGTTATCCATAGGCTTAAAGTCTTATAGTTAGAAAAAGTAATTAGAGGTTACTTAGCCCAATGTTTCTCAATCCTTTTTCGTACTGAAATCCGCAATGAAGAACTACATTTTATATCATGATCCAATAGGTATATGTCATGATACTGACATATATATGTATATGTGTATATATATGTATATACATATATATACATACACATATATATAACTGAAATATAAACAAATATATTCATATTTATTTATAAATATAACACTATTATTAAATATATTTATAAACATAATAATATATTTATATTTAACATAACTGAGAATATATAACTAAAAATGGTATAGGAAACATTACTATATGAGATGCATTTTGACTTTTTTCTTCTCTACTTTATCCCATTTTATCTAAAAAAAAATACCAGTCACAACCCACAAAATTGATTTCACAATCCACCAACAGGTCTCAACCTGCAGTTTGAAAAACACTAATCTAGTCCAGTCTCCAACACAACACAGAAATCTCCTCTACAGCTACCCTGCTGGGTGGTCATCCAACTTCTGCTTGGATGCCTTCAGTGATGGGGAACTCACTCCCTACAGTGCTCTGTGGCAGATCCATCCAGCAGTTGAGGATCCTTGCCCACTTCAAACCTGTTCCCCAAGCAGCCTAGGTGAAGCTGGGGATCCCAGAAGGGCCGGGACCTGCTGACAGGTGCTCTGGCTCTGGCAGTGATAAGTGGGCTTCAAGGAGGGGCGGAAGAGCAGTTCCCAGTGGCAAGGTGAGGGTGTGGTGCCAGCTGAGGAGAGGGGGTCTGGCTGACCCTAGAGGGTGGGGCAGGGTCTCCGGGCAACTCCAGCTCTGCTCTGTGGAGCTGTGGATCAGAACTTTCCCCACTGCCCCCTCACGGCTGGCTCTAGCGCTATGATTATCTCCTTATCTAAAGGATGATCTCATCCCCCCGCCCCCCCCACCCCGCACCCTGACTCCCTGCCTGTGGGAGAGGCTTCCTCCCCCTAGAGGGAGCCTCAGCCTCAGTGGAGACAGATTCCCCCACATCCCCTCTCAACCTCCCACCCACCCCGCAGGACTCCTGCAGGCCACCTCTGGCTGTCCCCCCCCAACCCCCCCCACTATTCTCTTGGTCTTGAGACACGGGGGTCCCTGCACAAGCTATTTCGACACGTGCTGCCTGAATATTTCTGAGCCACCCAAGAGGGTCCTGGAGACCTGCCCTTTTCAGGACAATGAGACTCCTTCACACCTGACCGTGCCTTCCAAGAGGAATAAAACAAAGGCAGCACCACCACGTGGGGACAGAGCTGGCCACTGGCTGTCAAATCCCTGGTTCCTGGGGATGAGGTGGGGACAATGCCCAAACTCCTGGCCAGGGCGGCGGGCTGAGCGCCAGGGGTGGGCGGCTGGGTCACAGGCAGGGACCAGGGTGTGGCAGGTGTGGTTTCCAGCAGTTTGCAGGTTTACAGCCAGCCAGCCATCCCTGCCCAGGGAGGACCAGGTTGACCTCAGGGTGGGGCGGGGCGAGAAGAGATGGTGATCTCATCGCACCCTTAGAACCAAGAGAAAAAAGTAACCCAGTGCAGACAGAGGAGAAAGCAAAGGATGATGCAAATGGGAAAAGGAGACAGAACAGCTGTGGCTGAGAAAGGCAATGTAAACCACAGGGCAGCTTCCAGCTTGAAAGCGCTCTGGTGGGCCAGAGCCGCTCCAGGGAAAGCCAGACTCTGAACAAAACCTTTCTGCCTCAGCAACAAAACATTTTTATGCAGAAAGAACTCACAGTGGACATCCGATCTGAAAGAAACTCTGGCGATTCCCACCCATCCTCTGTCCCCTGAGCTCCAGAATAGAAGAAACACCTGGAGCCCACCCTCGCCCCTCTGCCAGGCACCATCCTTTTCACCTCGCCCCGTTTCCACCAGGATTTGACAAAGTTTAATTGATTGAGTGAAACCGAAAGGCAACACAATAGGTGCCAGACTCCTTGCTTCTCCTCTCTGCAGCTGCTGGGTTGTTTTTGGTTTTGTTTTCTTTTGTCTGAAAAGCCTCAAATAATTTGCATTCTATTTCTACTTACCTGCAGTCCAGTTCGAAGTGAGCTGCTTCCTTCTTCACTCCCTCAATTAGTGGTACCCGGGGCTTCTCTCCACATCAGCACCACTGCTCAGCTCTTGCCATGACATCACCTCCAAGCTCCGTGATTGGCCAACAGTGGGTTGCTTGGCAATTGGACAGTCTCCTCTGGCGGAGCAAGGATTGCCTGAGTGAGTAACTCTTAGCAGGCCGGGGAGTAGAAGATGATGTCAGACAAATAGCTTGCTTTCTGTGCTGCCTCCGGAGCTGGTGAACCGGAGGGTGAGGGTGGGGATGAAGAAAGAAAGAGGGAGTGGTACGGGAAGGTGAGGGTGAGAGCCCAGCTTGCAAACCGAGCTGCCCAGTGAAGAAAGAGCACCTAGACAGAGGGGATGATGAGTGATTTCCAGATTCTTTAGCTTTTTCGGATCTGGGGGTGGGAGAATATGGAATCTAGAGGAGAAATCAGAAAGAACAGATGAAACCTAAAAATAGCTCCCTGGAGGGCTTGGTGTCTGCTTCCAGCTCTGTCAGAAGGGCTGGTGGGTTTGAACAGTGCATCAGAAGGCAAGGAGGGGCTGCAGGCACCCCGGGCCCTGGAGCTGGTGTGGGCATGGCACGGGGGTCCCAGGTTCCTTCTCGTCACCTGGCTGGCACATGGCCCACACATTTGCTGTGGCCACTTGGCCAGCACTGGTGGGTCCTCACAGCCCACCACGCCCACCTGCACCTTCCAGAGGAAGGGAGAGCATGACTGAAGGGGAGGGTCATCACCACCCTGGTGATTCCTAAATGAGATGGAACCCTACGGGGAGGTGATGGGTCATCCATGGTGGCTTCAGCAAAGGGGGGCAGGGAGCCCAGGACACAAACCTCTCAGCCTGCCCACCCTCAGCCAGTTGGCTGGAGGTGGCAGGGTGAGGCAGTGAGGGGCGCAGAGGTCTATGGAGCCCTGCAGAGCGCGGCTCCCCATCAAAGCCCTCTTGAGGAAGCCCTGCATCCCCACACCTCCACGGCAGGAGCAACCAGCCACCTGGCCACCAACCAGCCTCGCCTCCCCACTTTTTTGTGGGGAGTGATTTTTGTTATTGTGGTAAAATACACATAACATAAAATTTACCATTTCGACCATTTTTTAAGATAAATTTATTTATGGCTGTGTTGGGTCTTCATTGCTGAGCACGGGCTTTCTCTAGTTGTGGCGAGCGGGGGCAACTCTTCGTTGGGGTGCGCAGGCTTCTCACTGCGGTGGCTTCTCTTGTTGCAGAGCATGGGCTCTAGGCACGGGGGCTTCAGTAGTTGTGGCTTGCGGGCTCCGTAGTTGTGGCTTGCGGGCTCTAGAGCGCAGGCTCGGTAGTTGTGGTGCACAGGCTTAGTTACTCCACAGCATGTGGGAACTTCCTGGACCAGGGCTCGAACCTGTGTTCCCTGCATTGGCAGGCGGACTCTCAACCGCTGCGCCACCAGGGAAGTCCCATTTCACATTTTTAAGTGTGCCGTTCAGTGGCATTAAGTACATTCACAATGTTGTGCTACCATCACCCTGCCCCCCATCTTAGGAATTTTTTCATCTTCCGGAACTGAAGCTCCGTCTCCATTAAACACTAAATCCCCTTTCCCTCTCCTCACAACCTCCAGTAAGCTCTAATCTTTTTTTTGGCTCAATGAATCTGCCTAATCCAGCAAACTCATTACCTCATGTATTACCTCATGTAGGTGGAATCATACGGTATTCGTCCTTTTGTGTCTGGCTTACTTCACTCAGCAGAATGTCCTGAAGGTCCATCCACTGTGTAGCCTGAGTCCAAGTTCCATGCCCTCACCCTTTTACAGGAGGGTTTGTTCAACCGCCATCAATTTCACGGACCCTCGCCTTCTACCACCACAGCCCTACTGACTGAGAACGCACATCATGACAAAAAGTTACCTCGGGGGCTTCCCTGGTGGCGCAGTGGTTGAGAGTCCGCCTGCCGATGCAGGGGACACGGGTTCGAGCCCCGGTCCGGGAAGATCCCACATGCCGTGGAGCGGCTGGGCCCGTGAGCCATGGCTGCCGAGCCTACGCATCCGGAGCCTGTGCTCCACAACAGGAGAGGCCACAACAGTGAGAGGCCCGCGTAATGCAAAAAAAAAAAAAAAAAAAAAAAAAGTTACCTCGAATTCCATGCTTCGAAATTACTTTTCCTAACTACAAGAGCACCAATGAGCATTTATCTGCATGTCGCAGGTCCTGCACGTATAAGACGTGGATGTGTTGATTCTGCAGCTGAGCTGGGGAAAAGGTAGGTTCTCAAGATCTGGCGCTGGCCCCCGGGCTGCACCCCACAGCTGGGACTCACTGGTTGGCATCTCGTGCCCACTGCCCCTGTGTTGTCCTCCAGGAGGTCCCATGTGGACATGTATCACCAAGCCCCCCACTTCACTTCAGGAGGGGAGACCTTTCATTAGGCTGCTCCGCTCTGGCCAACCACACTGGGAGCGGCCAGAATAACGAACGCCCCCTGACAGCCTTTGGCATTTGCAAAGCTCATCGCCACTGGTTCTACGGGGTAATCGTAGGTAGAACCAGCCAGAACAGCAGAAGAGACTAATCTTCTATTTGAACATCACGCTTACCTACCGTGCATGCCACATGCCACTAGCCCATCACCCTCGGGCCCCATGCTGGCCCATCTCAGAGGGAATCAGGAGTGCCTAGGGATACCTAAAAGGTTTCCTCAGCAGGCGGGAACAACAGAGGCCACACTGCATACCTGGCTGGGATCGGGTTTCCAAGCCAACCTGAACCCTGTGGCTGCCTCTGCAGTCAAGGGAGCTTCTCTCCCCTCCCCCAGTCTCTTTCTTCTTCCCTCCCAGCCCTGAGAAGTCTGGAACTCCACAAATCTGTCGGCTCTGGAAAGTGAGGGGAGGGGGGAGGAGGCAGTGAGTTGCCATGGTGACGGCAGCCAGTGAGCGGTCCTCCGCTGCTGGGGAAGCGGAGTGCTCTGTGAGTCCCCCTGACTGACTGATAAGAGGGTGGGGCTGGGACAAGGGGGTGGGGGACAGGTCTTCACCACCTGCGAGCAGAGACCAAGATGGAGGACGGATAGGAGGAGGGCTGCCCATTTCTAGAATTATCTAGTTACGATCTGGGCACCAAGATGTGATGGGATATATAAATATACTTACAATGATGTGCTGCCATCCGTCTCCAGAACGTTTCATCTTCCCAAACTGAAAATTTGTGCCCATTAAACAAGAATTCCCCTCTCCCTCTCCTCACAGCCCCTGGTGTAACATAATCCAGAAATCTCACAACAGCCTTGTGAGAAAAGGACTCACAAAAAAGGACCCCATTTATAAAAGAAATAGAGTCAGATGGGAAAGGTAAGTTGCAAACAGCCTAGCTGGTAAGTGGTGAGGCCTGGAGTTGAACTGGGGGGAGGGGGAGAGAAAAGAATATTGGGAAGAGGGATAGTGGGTAGAACCACGCCCCCTGGAGCCTTACTGGAAGGGAGAGTCCCAGGGCTGCTTCCCTGAGGTGGCATAACGCAACGTGGTGACGGAACAAAGAAAGAACCACGGTTTGTAAGAAAATGGACCAAGCATCAAGTCCGAAGGACAAAGGGTGAGGCGAGAAAAGAGCAAGGCCAAAGCTGGGAGGCTCAGAGGGCTGGGGAGGGGGGGGTGCCCAGGGAACAGATGGAGGGGAGGGTGGGTGGGCTGCGTGCACCTCACACCTCAGTGTCCAAAGCTGCCGTGAACTTCACTGAGAAAGACGGGCAGGGCAGAGGATATTCCTGGACCTGCTGGGTCTGCTGGGGGTTGAGACAGCTGATTGTGATCAATCCATCAAAACGCAGCAGCTGGATATTGGTCAAAGTGACGTGGGTCCACGACGTGCAGATCTGCAGTTTCACTCTGCTGACACCACCCTCCACTGTGGCAGTGGTGCTGGGACCAGGATGGGCATATGTGGCCACTCCCTGAATCCCATGTGCTGCCCGGCTGCACCATGGGGACCCCATTCATTTGCTTCTTTCAAGGGTGGAAAAGTGACTGTCGAACATGTGGGAATGGGTTCTGCATCCTCCTGTTGATTGGAAGTGTGGAAAGAAGCAGCAGCACAGATGATTGATCATCCAGAAGCCAGGCGCCCAAGGGCAATACTGCTCAATGACTCACCAGTAACTCACACTGACAGCCCCGGGGCACAGAGGAGGTATCCAGTCCCCAAAGGGTCCCTGCCCGTCACGGGGTGGTTCTACTGTTCGGCCAACTGTGCAGTCGCCTTACGGACCCTGAACAAACTTCCCATCTCTTTCCAAACCTCAGGAAATATGCTCCCAACCTCATCCAGGAACTCAGAATATCTGATCACTGCATGTGTATCTGCTTCACTCACACCAATGCGGGTTTTTAAAAACTATGTAATGGGGGAGGGTAGGAGGGAGGCTCAAGAGGGAGGGGATATAGGTATACATATAGCTGATTCACTTTGTTGTACAGTGGAAACTAACACTCCATTGTAAAGCAATTATAATCCAATAAAGACGTTAAAAAATAAAAATAAAACATAAAAAAAGAAACTATGTAATGTAAATGGGCATTTATTTTCTGCCCTTGTTTTAGGAGGAAGCTAAAGTTTGGGGGATTTTTTTTTTTGTAGAATGTGTTGAACAGAACATGGTCAGATATTTACTTGAAACAAAAACAAAGGTGTGTACTATGTGATATGTTTTAACTGTGAGCACTGTTATTCCACTTGAAGAGCGGCTATCCTGACTTGTGTATCAGTGGCTTAGAATTTTTTCAATCAACTGGAACACAAATAAACTCAGCCAGTTTGAATTTAGGCAATGCCAGAGCTGTTTGTTTATGCTGACAGTTATTTGTAAAGTAAATTGTAACAGCGGGTAATGTTTAGAACAACAATATGTGATGTTTGTAAACAACGAATATCCAGTGAGCTAAAACCTGGGAGTCACTTAGGACAGTGCCTGACACAGTGTGTGCTCAATAAACATTAGATGTTATTATGATTGTCACTAAATACAAAGTAGACGACCTATAAGTTTGCAAGTAACAACAGCCCATTTCAAACCTGTTAACAAAACAAGATAATTTATATCAAAACTTGATAGTACTGGGATTGACATATATACACTAATATGTGTAAAATTGATAACTACTAAGAACCTGCTATATAGCACAGGGAACTCCACTTCACTGTACAGTAGAAACTAACACAACATTGTAAAACAACTATACCACAATAAACAAATAAACAAATAAATAAATTCAATTATAAAATACTAAAAAAAAAAAGATGTTGGATGAGATGCATCCTCATCCAAAACAAACAAACAAAAAACTTGATAGTAAACACACACACAGATCAGTTAGAAATGGGCAGGGCTTCCCTGGTGGCACAGTGGTTAAGAATCCGCCTGCCAATGTGGGGGTCACGGGTTCAATCCCTGGTCCGGGAAGATCCCACATGCAGCAGAGCAACTAAGCCTGTGTGCCACAACTACTCAGCCTGCGCTCTAGAGCCCATGAGCCACAACTACTGAACCAATGTGCCACATCTACTGAATCCCATGCACCTAGAGCCCGTGCTCCGCAACAAGAGAAGCCACCGCAATGAGAAGCCCATGCACCGCAACAAAGAGTAGCCTCTGCTCGCCACAACTAGAGAAAGCCCGCGCACAGCAATGAAGACCCAATGCAGCCAAAAATAAATAAATAAAATAAATAAATTTAAAAAAAAGAAAATGGGCAAAAGATATGAAGAGACATTTCATCAATTAGGGCATGCAGACAAAAAACATACCTGTGAAAAAATGTTCAACATTACTAGCAATAAAGGAAATGAAATTTAAGACCACCAGGCGATATCACTCTACAACTATTAGAGCAGGTAAAATAAAAAATGACGATACCAAATGCTGGCAAGGATGCAGAGAAATTGGAACTCTCGTGCATAGCTGGTGTGAACATAAAATGGTAAGTCACTCCAGAAAATAGTCAGTTTCTTAAAAAAAACAAAACGTACGCTCACCATAATTGCACTCCTGGCATTGTTCCCAGAGAAATGAATACAAGTTCACAGGAAAACCTGTACACAAATGCTCACAGCAGCTTTATTTATAATAGCCCCAAACTGGAAACAACCAAAATGTCCCTCCCTGGGTGAATGGTTAAAAAACCCCTGGAGGATATGGAGAGGGGGAAGGGTAAGCTGTGACAAAGCGAGAGAGAGGCATGGACATATATACACTACCAAACGTAAGGTAGATAGCTAGTGGGAAGCAGCCGCATAGCACAGGGAGATCAGCTCGGTGCTTTGTGACCACCTGGAGGGGTGGGATAGGGAGGGTGGGAGGGAGACGCAAGAGGGAAGGGATATGGGAACAGATGTGTATGTATGACTGATTCACTTTGCTATAAAGTAGAAACTAATAAAAACTAACTAACTAAATAAATAAATAATAAAGTCTATTTTGTCTGATTAAAAAAAAAAAAAAAAAACAAAACCCTGGTCCATCCGTGCCATGGGTTACTAGTCATCAATAACGTGAGTAGACTAGTGATACACACCCTAACTTGGACGGATCTCAAGGGAATGATGCTGAGGAAAAGAAGCCAGTCTCAGAAAGTCACAAACTGTGATTCCACTTGTAGAATATTCTCAAAATAATGAAATTATAGAGATGAAAAACAGATTGGTAGTTGCTGGGGATTAGGAATGGTGGGAGGAGGGGTGACTAGTACGATCTTTATGGGACGCATAGTTCTGTATCTTGACTGCAGTGGTGGTTACACAAATCCACACGTGATAAAATAACACACATTATACTGATGTCAGTTTCCCGCTTTGATATTGTATTACGGTTATGTAAATTGTAACCGTGGGCGAAACACTGATGGACACATGGGACCTCCCTGTCCTGTCTTGCAACTTCCTCTGGATCTATAATTATTTCACAACTAAAAGTTTGTTTTTAAGGCGGAGGGAGTATCAGGGATGGAGCCCAAAGCCCGGTGCAACACCTCCCCCCAGGAAACAAACAGCAGGAAAGCAATCATGAATCAGTCTGTCTCCCTGTCTCTCTCTTTCTGTATCTCTCTATCTTTATCTCTGTCTCTGTCTCTCTCCCCTCTTTGCAAAGGTGCTTCCTTCTCTCTTTGTAGACTACTGTCTCTGCTGCTCTGTGCCTGTGGCTGCTTCATGGCCGTGAGGGACCCCGTTGCCTTCTGGCCTTGCTGGTATACTTTGTAGTTGGGCCACACAGAGGAATCCATTAGCTCTCTTTGATTCAATTCAAAATGTCCAGGAAAACACAATGAACCAGGCCTGTCTGGGCCTGGAGTCCTGCTTCATCCCATGGCAGGGGGTCACACAGCACAGATGTGCCTGCCAATGTCAACAGCTTCACCTCTCCCATTGAGGCCCTATTCCCAGACAATGTCTCCTTCTCCAAGTCAGTCCCAAGCCTATTCAGTCTGTAGAGGACATGACAAAAACCTGCCATCTATATCCCATCTGATACAGAATGCAGGGAGAGAGACCAGACAATAACCACAAAGCCTCCACTTAAAAATGAAGACGGGGGTGGGCCTCCAAGACAGCAGCCCCAAGTCAGTCACTGGTTGTCTGATGAAGTGTGTGGCCATCGCCTGTTGAATTCTGCAGGATGAGCTCCTTGGTTCTCCAGTAGAGCCACTCCAGGTTCCTCCCCCAAGGACCTGGCCTTTGTCCTGGGTCCTCCAGGGCCACCCCTGGAAGGAGACTGGGAAGGAGTTAGCTGTGGGGCGTGTGACACCTTCTGAATGGAGCCGGCAGCCTCTGAGCTTGAGCCTGGGTTTGCCTGAGGGGTCAAAAAGCCCTGTGGCGTGGATTTGTGTCCTTCCAAAGACCCTGTTCTCCAGGCTTGAGGTTTCCTGGCAGTATAATGCCTGTAAGACCTTAACTGGCAGCCCGTTAAGTTAGAGAGATTCAACTTGTAGGATTCCTTTTCTAGACGTCTTGTTCAGCTGGGCAGTCAGAGGTGGGCCATGCATGGTGGGCTTCAGTTTCTTAGAAGGGCTGTGCCCAGTTCTCTGCTTAATGGGTTTCACCTTAGGGTGCAAGACGGCAGCGGAGAGCCTGTTTCACCTCTTTAGCTCAATAAAGCATCCAAAACCTGTCCTGAGGAGTGCTTCACAGTGGCAGGTGTCAGCACCTCTGTCCTGCAAGAGGGTGCAGCAGACAGACTTCGAAGAAGCATTGAAAGATCAGGACTCCCTAACACCCCTGGCACATCCCAGATGTCCTCTTTCCAAGCACTAGGACATCACTGTTTCATAACTGATTCACCACGTTAAGTTCTCAATGTAGGTTGCCCCACAGAGTGGAAGTGCGGCAGCTCAGTAAGTCCTACGATGAATTTTGAAAACGGACCAAAAGTGGTCTCAGCTCCTATACTATAAGCAGAAAGGACTTCCAGGAGCAGAGTTGCATAACTGACCTGTTTTCCCCCATCCATTTTAAGCCAGGCAGCCTCAGACTGGTGCATGTCTCCCGTGCACCATACTGAAGTCCCAAGGAGTCGCCAGCACGGTCAGACATCCCTCAAGGTGGCCTTTGGAGCCTCCTCAAGTCTCAGCCTCAAAAGGAAAATTATTGAAGTCCCTGAAACAACTGACACTAATTTCACTGGCTGCTTTAGTCTCTGTTCCACTAACATTCCTCCGTGTCCCGGGATGGAGGAATCCTTACCGTTCCCAAGCCCTGAAATGGGCCAGTTCTGTGGTTATGTGCAACTTCATTTCCTGATACCAGGTTACATCTTATTCAGAGTCTTTTGGCTTCAAATTAACAGGAAACTACTCCAAATTACCGTAGGCAAAAACAGGAAGCTCATTCAAGTTGACCGGGCTATTATATAGAAGCTAACACAAAAGAACAGCTGGGCTGGAACTAGGAACTAGGAAACCAACAGAATCTGAGAAGCAGATTTCTCTCTCCCTCTCCCCCTCTTTCCCTGTCTCCCAGCCTCTCTCCTTCTTTCTGGATGTGGATGTGCTTCCCTCCCACATCATCACGTGGTCATTCATGTCCACATCTGCATTCATCTAAAGGCTATTTCCTTCCATCTCCATGATAAACTCTCTCTGTTTTCTGAGCACTGGCCATCCCATGTTTCTTGTGGTGACAGAGAAACAGACTAGCCCTCTTTCAATCCTAATTTCAAATGTCCAGGCAAGAGAATCCATCTGGCCCAATTTCACTAAGGTGTGCATGTCTGATGTCAAGGATTGGGGCCAGGGGCTGGGCTGCATAGTGTGAATCTGCAGGAAGTAAGGGTTCTGTTCTCAGAGTGGGACATCATGGAGACCGGAGCAGACATCCCACCTGGGTACCCCACCAGGGTTAGTGACTCATAGTAAAACAGCAATATTGTGCTCACTGCAAAAATGTCTTTGAAAAATAGGTAATTGCCAATTGCAAAACACTTGGATCAGGATAGGTAAAAAAAGAGAAGTGCTGGGAATGAGAAGAATATTTGCCTTCTGCATATCTTGGCCTCTATCACTAGAGCTATCTCCTTCCCCAGGGCAGAATTCCAGGGAGAAGGGGGCTGAACCCTCTGGCTGGTATAAGAGCTTGGAGCTAAGAAGTGATGCTTTGAATACAGGGTGTCAGAAGGGCTGGAGGCTGGGAGGGGAGGGGACCATGTGCCCTCCCAGCCAAGGTCACGGGTAGTCAGCGGCCCAGTTCAGTCTGCTGCATGTTTCTGCATGTGGAAGGTGCTAGAACCAGGAAGCTGGTATCACCTCTGGGGTCATCTTGATATGTTCCCTCCTTGCCCCACTCAGGAGGGCAGAGAGAACAGTGGGGAAAGGGCCAACTTGCCCCTTCCCTATAGAATTTAGGTTTAAGGGACAGTAGGGACTGGGAAAAGTATAAGATCAGAATTGGAAGAAATACACACAATCCCGCCACAGTGACAAAAAGCCCCGGTGACTCTCATTCATCCTGTAGTTTAGCATCTGCCTCATTCTGCCCAAAGGCTTCAAAACCATTTTAGATCAATGAATAGACCAAATTCAAGCAAAGTAAACTTGAAGACATATTAGCCCATGAAAAATCAATCTGTGTCCAAAACTCCAAGGAAATTAGAAATACCCATAAGCAGAATGCCAATAGCATTTTCATATTCTAGTAAAATAAATAAGACATCAAAGAAAAATGGCAACAGAGAAATTGAAGGAGGGGTGATGCGTGAGGAAGCACAGGGATTTGGAGCTAATTGGAATATGTAGTCAAAACCACTACATTTCAGTGCGTTTGCTCTCTAGAAAGAATGAATATTGGCTTGCTTGTTAGAAGGAAACGATTCACACTTTAAACTGACTTTCTTATTTTCTAGAAAGAAATTGGAGTTTTTTCATCTAGACAGATTTTTTTCTTGAATTATCACATATTATTCCATTTATACGAAGCTCTAGGAAAGACCCATCTCATGTGAAGTAATAGAAAGCAGATCAGGGGCTGCCTGGGGCTTGGCGGGAGTGTGAGGACTGTCTGGAGAGGGGCACAGGGGAACTTTGGGGTGATGGAAATGTTCTATATCTTGATCATGGTAGTGATTGCATGAGTTTATATGTTTGTCAAAACTCATCAAATCTAGTATGAATTTATTGTTGGTAAATTATATCTCAATAAAGTTGTTTTTTTTAAAAAAACTGCTGTATGGTGCAACAAATATCATATGATATCACTTATATGTGGAATCGAAAAAAAAGATGATACCAGTGAACTTATTTACAAAACAGAAACAGACTCACAGACTTCGAAAACAAGTTTATGGTTACCAAAGGGGAAACGTGGAGGAGAGAGATAAATTAGGAGTTTGGGATTAACATATATATACTATCATATGTAAAATAGATAATCAACAAGGACCTACTATACAGCACAGGGAACTCTACTCAGTATTCTGTAATGTCCTATATGGGAAAAGAATCTGAAAAAGAATGGATGTATTTATATGTATAACTGAACCACTTTTTTGTCTACCTGAAACTAACACAACATTGTAAATCAACTATACTCTAATACACGATAAAAATTAAATTTAAAAAACTGGCTGTATGGGAAAGGCAATATATATATATATTTTTTTTCTGTATATATAGAGAGAGAAGGAGGGAGGGAAAGAGGGAGGGAGGGAGGGAAAGAGAGAGAGATAAAAGAATAGCATCCTCTTCCAAAGCTGGGGCACTTATAGGTACAGAACTTCTGGAATCAAACAAGTGCGGCCCTTCTCTCTCCACAAAGGAAAGCAGGTAGAGGGAGTTTCAAGAAGGATAACCTGGAAGAAATGGACAAATTCTTAGAAAGGTATAACCTTCCAAGACTGAACCAGGAAGAAACAGAAAATATGAACAGATCAATCACAAGTACTGAAATTGAAACTGTGATTAAAAATCTTCCAACAAACAAAAGTCCAGGACCAGATGGCTTCACAGGTGAATTCTATCACACATTTAGAGAAGAACTAACACCTGTCCTTCTCAAACTCTTCCAAAAAATTGCAGATGAAGGAACACTCCCAAACTCATTCTATGAGGCCACCATCACCCTGATACCAAAACCAGACAAAGATACTACAAAAAAAGAAAATTACAGACCAATATCACTGATGAATATAGATGCAAAAATCCTCAACAAAATACTAGCAAACAGAATCCAACAACACATTAAAAGGATCATACACCACGATCAAGTGGGGTTTATCCCAGGGATGCAAGGATTCTTCAATATATACAAATCAATCAATGTGATACACCATATTAACAAATTGAAGAATAAAAACCATATGATCATCTCAATAGATGCAGAAAAAGCTTTTTTTTTAATTTTTTTTTTTTTTTTGCAGTATGTGGGCCTCTCACTGTTGTGGCCTCTCCCGTTGTGGAGCACAGGTTCTGGATGTGCAGGCTCAGTGGCCATGGCTCACGGGCCCAGCTGCTCTGCAGCATGTGGGATCTTCCCGGACCGGGGCACGAACCCGTGTCTGCTGCATCGACAGGTGGACTCTCAACCACTGCACCACCAGGGAAGCCCAGAAAAAGCTTCTGACAAAATTCAACACCCATTTATGATAAAAACTCTCCAGAAAGTGGGCATAGAGGGAACCTACCTCAACATAATAAAGACCATATATGACAAACCCACAGCAAACATCATTCTCAAAGGTGAAAAACGGAAAGTATTTCTTCTAAGATCAGGAACAAGACAAGGTTGTCCACTCTCACCACTATTATTCAACATAGTTTTGGAAGTCCTAGCCACAGCAATCAGAGAAGAAAAAGAAATAAAAGGAATATAAACTGGAAAAGAATAAGTAAAACTGTCACTGTTTGCAGATGGCATGATACTATACATAGAGTATCCAAAAATGCCACCAGAAAACTACGAGAGCTAATCAATGAATTTGGTAAAGTTGCAGGATACAAAATTAATGCACAGAAATCTCTTGCATTCCTATACACTAATGATGAAAACTCTGAAAGAGAAATTAAGGAAACACTCCCATTTACCATTGCAACAAAAAAGAATAAAATACCTAGGAATAAACCTACCTAGGGAGACAAAAGAGCTGTATGCAGAAAACTATAAGACACTAATGAAAGAAATTAAAGATGATACCAGCAGATGGAGAGATATACCATGTTCTTGGATTGGAAGAATCAATATTGTGAAAATGACTATACTACCCAAAGCAACCTACAGATTCAATGCAATCCCTATCAAATTACCAATGGCATTTTTTATGGAACTAGAACAAATAATCTTAAAATTTGTATGGAGACACAAAAGACCCCGAATAGCCAAAGCAGTCTTCAGGGAAAAAAAACGGAGCTGGAGGAATCAGACTCCTTGACTTCAGACTATACTACAAAGCTACAGTAATCAAGACAGTATGGTACTAGCACAAAAACAGAAATATAGATCAATGGAACAGGATAGAAAGCCCAGAGATAAACCCATGCACCTATGGTCAACTAATCTATGACAAAGGAGGCAAAGATATACAATGGAGAAAAGACAGTCTCTTCAATAAGTGGTGCTGGGAAAACTGGACAGCTACATGTAAAAGAATGAAATTAGAACACTCCCTAACACCATACACAAAAATAAACTCAAAATGGATTTAAGACCTAAATGTAAGACCGGACACTATAAAACTCTTAGAGGAAAACATAGGAAGAACACTCTTCAACATAAACCACAGCAAGATCTTTTTTGATCCACCTCCTAGAGTAATGGAAATAAACACAAAAATAAACAAATGAGACCTAATGAAACTTCAAAGCTTTTACACAGCAAAGGAAACCATAAACAAGACGAAAAGACAACCCTCAGAATGGGAGAAAATATTTGCAAATGAATCAACGGACAAAGGATTAATCTCCAAAATATATAAACAGCTCATGCAGCTCAATATTAAAAAAGCAAACAACCCAATCCAAAACTGGGCATAAGACCTAAATAGACATTTCTCCAAAGAAGACATACAGATGGGCAAGAAGCACATGAAAAGCTGCTCACATCACTAACTATTAGAGAAATGCAAATCAAAACTACAATGAGATATCACCTCACGCCAGTTAGAATGGGCATCATCAGAAAATCTACAAACAACAAATGCTGGAGAGGGTGTGGAGAAAAGGGAACCCACTTGCATTGTTGGTGGGAATGTAAATTGATACAGCCACTATGGAGAACAGTATGGAGGTTCCTTAAAAAACTAAAAATAGAATTACCTTATGATCCAGCAATCCTACTACTGGGCATATACCCAGAGAAAACCATAATTCAAAAAGACACATGCAAAAAAAAAAAAAAAAAAGACACATGCACCCAATGTTCATTGCAGCACTATTTACAATAGCCAGGTCATGGAAGCAACCTAAATGCCCATCGACAGACAAATGGATAAAGAAGTTGTGGTGCATATATACAATGGAATATTATTCAGCCATAAAAAGGAACAAAGTTGAGTCATTTGTTGAGACGTGCATGGATCTAGAGACTGTCATACAGAGTGAAGTAAGTCAGAAAGAGGAAAACAAATATCATATATTAACACATGTATGTGGAACCTAGAAAAATGGTACAGATGAACTGGTTTGCAGGGCAGAAATTGAGACACAGATGTAGAGAACAAACGTATGGACACCAAGGGAGGAAAACCGTGGTGGGGTGGGGATGGTGGTGTGCTGAATTAGGCGATTGGGATTGACATGTATACACTGATGTGTATGAAATTGATGACTAATAAGAACCTGCTGTATAAAAAAAATCAGAATGTAAAAACAGAATTCATAATATTAATTTGATGACAGGATTAAGTTAAGCTTATCTGTCACACTAATTATTACAAATGAGCTAACCTTGCTTAATAAAAGGAAAAAACTCACAGATTTGATAGCTGTGTGTAAGAGTAGTCATTGTAGCATTATTTGTAACAGCAAATATTAGTGATAACCTTAATTTCTCTCAAAACTGAGGTGGCTAAGTAAATTATAAGTTTCATACAATGAGACCACACAGCTTTTCAAAAGAATGGAGTACCTCTACGTGTATATATAAGATATAATCTTCAAAGTATATTATGTTTTTAAAAAGCAAGGTAAAGATATTTATAGTCTGTGACTATTCTGTGGTTAAAAAAAATAAAACAATGTGCTTGTTTTTAATATATCTATGGAAAGATCCATAATAAACCAGTAATAATGGTTGCTTATGGGAAGAGGAAGTAGATGGTTGGGGGCAGAGAAGAGAGAGCAATTTAACTTGTAATGTCTTCCTTTTGAAGTTGCATTTGTTCCCAAGTGAATATTATTAATTAAATTTTTTTTTAATTTTTTAATTTAATTTATTTTTTATACAGCATAATTTTAAAATTAATAAAGATATTGTAATAAAGTTTTAATTGAAGCTTTAACTTTTTGAACTAAAAATAATTAAAAATTTTAATACTTAGTAAAGCATAGATTAATTGAATTGAGTTGACTAATAATTATGTAAAATATTTAAAAAGTGGTCAAAGAATTACCTCCAGTAATGACTCTGGTTCTTTAAACATTCCAGGAGCATACCACATAAACTATTCCATGGCACAGAAAAAAAAAATAGAAAAGCTGTCCAATTACACTGCAAAAGTAACTGAACACTGAAACAAAAGCTCGACAAAAAATAGCATATTAAAAGAAAACCATACACCCACTTATGTATCTATTAAAAAAGAGTCAAGGGGCTTCCCTGGCAGTCCAGGGGTTAAAATTCTGTACTTCCACAGCAGAGGATGCAGGTTTAATCCCTGGTAAAGTAACTAAGATCCCGCATGCCATGTGGCTCAGCCAATAAGTAAATAAATAAATAGGAGTCAAGAAAACAGTGTCAAGTTGGATTAAAGGTCTTGCAAATAGATTAGAAAAAAGCAAACATCCTGATATAAAAATGGGCAAAGAAGGGCCTCCCTGGTGGCGCAGTGGTTGAGAGTCCGCCTGCCGATGCAGGGGATACGGGTTCGTGCCCCGGTCTGGGAGGATCCCACATGCCGCGGAGCGGCTGGGCCCGTGAGCCATGGCCGCTGAGCCTGCGCGTCCGGAGCCTGTGCTCCGCAACGGGAGAGGCCACAACAGTGAGAGGCCCGCATACCGCAAAAAAGAAAAAAAAAAAAAAAAAAAAAAAAAAAAAGGGCAAAGAAGACATAGAACTCAGAAAAGAAATATGAGGCCATTGAATACATGGAAACATGGTCAACATCACTAGTAATGAGAAAATGAAGTTTGAAAAAGATTCATGAGCTACCTATCATTCTGTACTAGATTATCAGTGATGTAAAAGATTGAAAACACCCATGTTTGTTTAGGATGTTGAGAACTGAACACTCTCATGGACTGTTGGCACCTTGTCTGGAGAGCAGTTTGGGAACATGTATTTTAATCTTTGACACAGGAATTTCACTTCCAGGAATTTATCCTAAGGAATTAATTGGACAATGTATACATCAAAATATACAATGTACATATAACGGTGCTCGTTGCAGTATTATTTTCAATCGTGATCAGGGCACTTTAAAAATAAATTATGATATATCCATACGATACAATTCCTTGCAGCCAGTAAAAATGATAGCATTGATTTATATACTGGAAAATGGGGCACTTATGGAATGCCCATTTAGTTGAAAAGTTTTGCAGCCATTAAGTACTACCGCATTTGAAGACTATTAATTATCCACAATAAATGGATGAAAAATGCTACAAAAATTATACTGTGAGTTAATTTCAGTAAAAATCTCTCTCTTTTGAGTTTAAAAACGTAGGAAGAAACTGCATTGAAATGTTTAATATTATTAACTCTAGGTGGTGGAATACGAGTGATTCTTTTTACAGTTTTCTGAATGAACATACATTACTTTTATACGTTAAAAAATCATAGCTATACCTATATCTACAAAACCTGGCACTATCTGGTCTCCCGTTTATTTCCAACCCCACCTGCTCACTCTCCTGGCAAAGAGAAGCCAAAAAAGATGACGTGCACTGTTTTTGCCTGCCCCTATGGTTTAGGAAGAGTTAATTAATTCCTAATTAACTCCTTCTCCTGGGAGGAGCTGCTGACTTCAGATTGGCTGATGGTGACATCATGCCAGGAGCAGGAACCAACAGAAGCGTCCCTGCTTAGGAAGCGTCCTTAAGACCCGGATGCTCTAAAGAGGCGTCCGTACCCCCTTGGTGGCTGGCCAATTCCACCCTAGACGTGGCCCGCTGAGCACTGTGGACCCGACCTGCGGATCTAGACCCCCCTGACCCCCGTCCCCCCCAACCTAGTGCCCTGACGGGGCTTGTTCTGCAGGCACACGCCAGCCTAGGGTCTCCTCCAAGTCCGCGGTGCTGGCCCTTGCACGGCAGCTCTTTGAAGGGCTCTGGCTACCTCTCGCAGCCCCTCTGTCCAGAGCTTCACTGCTGCTGCTTTCTTTTCCGGACACCTCAGCTGCTTGCTTTTTCAGCAGACGGCTGAAAACAATAGAAGGTTCACGAGTCAATGCGACTGCTTCAGTTTGTCCGCGTATTGTCATTTACCTTCTCTGTGAGGACCCAGTTCAGCGTTGATGCCCCGTCTCCCTCGTCTGTTCAGGTGTCCCCCTCATAGTTCTGGAAATAAACCCCGGTGTCACTGGCACAAGTAACCACCTAATAGCCGCATCTAACAGACTCTCATTTTCTTAAAGTTACTTTTTTCTGATTTTTCAGTGTAATGCTTTCTCTTTTTAGAAAACAAAGGAGGAAGAGGAATGAGGGAGGAGGAGGAGGAGGAGGAGGAAGAAAACAAGTCCTGTGTAAGCATCATCCAAAGATAGCCATGGTTAACAATATCAGATGTTCACTTCAAAAATATGTTACATTTGCAAATTTGGAAATGCACTGATTATAGTTTGTTCATGAGCCCCTCCCCTTTGGCTTTTCTCATGTGAGCATTTCCTCATGTCTTTAAACATTCTTAGTGGTTTTGTTTTGTTTTTTGAGTGGCTTCATAGTTTTGCAGCATACGGAATAATGTAACTATACCCCTATTCTTATATATTTAGATGATTTCCAACTATTCCCTATTTTAAATCTGTGATGAACAGGAGCCTTTGTACATAATTTCTAGTCCCAATATCTGAAGATTTCAGATGCAATCTCAGTGATAGAATTATCTTAAAGACTTTTTACCCCCAAATATTTTGATTAATCTTCCTTTCTTGTTATCCCAAATTAAATTTAAATCACTTTGTCTAATTTCAAAGTCAAACCTTAGTTATTTTGATCTATGGCTGCTTAGTCTAGTGAATTTTTTTTTTAATTTCGGTAAAGTTTTCTAGTTCAGTTTTAGAATTTAATTCAAGGTAGTTTTATATTTTAATTTATTTTGTGAACGGAATCTTATTTCTATCCTATTTTCTAGTTGGATATTGCTGACATAAAAATGTTGATTTTTATAAACTGATGTCATTTGGATTCACTTTACCAAATCTCTTATTAGTTCTCTTTTCAGTTGATTTTCTTGGGTTTGTAGGCAAATACTACAGCAGCCACCTTGCAATGTATGTCCAACAACTTGCCTTATATTTTTTGATGCTTTCTTTCGTCAGTATGAAATAGCCCTTTAAATTCCACTTTGTGCTTTCTACCTCATTAGAGCCCAAAGTACCAACAGCAGAACCTCTGTAGCATCTGGTCCACACAATACAGATAGAGGAGAGATGGGAGAAGACAAAGTAGCTTTTGATGTCTCCTGGGTGGGCATTTCAAGAGGCAAAGTCTGAGTGGGTGCTAAAACTGCAGCTCCCCTGGGGGGTGTTCCTCCTCATGTCTGCCAACAGGGTGGTCACCCATCACTTCTTGTGGACGATGTGCGTTTTCATCTTTTCTTTTGTCTTCACTAATATTGGGAGACGCTGTGCCAGGGCCCCTGAGTAAACTAGAGTCAGTGAATTATTTTCCGTCTTCATTTTACCTGACTTTCTGGGCCTTTTGATGCTGTTGCTCCCTCCCTCTACCTTTAACCTGTTGTATTTGCTTCTGCCACAGTACCTGGCCCTGGTTCTGCTTCTGCTTCTCTATTCCCTCGTGTCTCGAACCTGGAATCCTCGGCCCACCTCTAACGTGTGTCACTGCCTCCAGGACTCTGTTCCTGCCTCCTTCTACTCCAGACACTCTCCACGCGAGAGCTCAGACTCCAATAACTCCAATGAGACAACTCTGCCGACGACGCCTGACTCTGTATTTCCCATCCCATCCAGATCCTGGGCTACAGAACTGTATCAGCAGCCTTCTCTATACTTCCACCCAGTGCCCCCGACACAGCACTGAAGCCACCTGCTCTCCTATGGTTCACAGCTCAGTGACCAGCACATCACTCGAGCCAGGAACCCGGCAGCCATCAGACTCCTCACCTGGGACATTCCTCCAGGACACTTCCTGACCATCTTACCTCCTTCGGTATAACTAATGCCCATTTCCCTTTATCTTCACTCCCCATCCCTTAGTTCAGGCCTCACAAACTGAACTGCCTCAGTTATGCCACATTGGATGCTGGGAACCCCAGGAGATGTTTTACGATTTGGGGATGGTAACTCCAGGGGACCTGGGATTGAGGTCTGGCTCTGCTACAGATTAGTCACATGACCATTGGACTAGTCTCCTGACTTGGTGGTGAATCTCTCTCACAGGGTGGGCAAATGAAGAGTGGGTGTTAAAATGAGAGGGCACAATATAATTTTCTGAAAGGACATAGAAGAATATAACTGCGATTAACACTGAGGTTAAGATAAGGAAGAAAATACAACAATGTGAATACACCTAACACTATGGAACCGTACACTTAAAAGTAAGTGAGATGGTAATTTTTTTAAACATGTTCATTGGAGTATAATTGCTTTACAATGGTGTCTTAGTTTGTGCTTTATAACAAAGTGAATCAGCTATACATACACATATATCCCCATATCTCCTCGCTCTAGCGTCTCCCTCCCACCCTCCCTATCCCACCTCTCTAGGTGGTCACAAAGCACCGCGCTGATCTCCCTGTGCTATGCGGCTGCTTCCCACTAGCTATCTATTTTACATTTGGTAGTGTATATATGTCCATGCCTCTCTCACTTCTTCCCAGCTTCCCCTTCCCACTCCCCGTGTCCTCAAGTCCATTTTCTACGTCTGCGTCTTTATTCCTGTCCTGCCCCTAGTTTCTTCAGAACATTTTTTTTAGATGCCATATATATGTGCTAGCATACAGTATTTGTTTTTCTTTCTGACTTACTTCATTCTGTATGACAGACTCTAGGTCCATCCACCTCACTACAAATAACTCAGTTTCGTTTCTTTTTATGGCTGAGTAGTATTTCATTGTATGTATGTGCCACATCTTCTTTATCCATTCATCTGTCAATGGACACTTAGGTTGCTTCCATGTCCTGGCTATTGTAAATAGAGCTGCAATGAACATTGTGGTACATGACTCTTTTTGAATTATGGTTTTCTCATGGTATATGCCCAGTAGTGGGATTGCTGGGTCGTATGGTAGTTCTACTTTTAGTTTTTAAAGGAAACTCCATACTGTTCTCCATAGTGGCTGTATCAATTTACATTCCCACCAACAGTGCAAAAGGGTTCCCTTTCCTCCACACCCTCTCCAGCATTTGTTATTTGTAGATTTTTTGATGATGGCCATTCGGACTGGTGTGAGGTGATATCTCATTGTAGTTTTGATTTGCATTTCTCTAATGATTAGTGATGTTGAGCATCCTTTTATGTGTTTGTTGGCAATCTGTATATCTTCTTTGGAGAAATGTCTGTTTAGGTCTTCTGCCCATTTTTTGGATTGGGTTGTTTGTTTTTTTGATATTGAGCTGCATGAGCTGCTTATAAATTTTGGAGATTAATCCTTTGTCAGTTGCTTCATTTGCAAATATTTTCTCCCATTCGGAGGGTTGTCTTTTTGTCTTGTTTATGTTTTCCTTTGCTGTGCAAAAGCTTTTAGGTTTCATTAGGTCCCATTTGTTTGTTTTTGTTTTTATTTCCATTTCCCTAGGAGGTGGCTCAAAAAGGATCTTGCTGTGATTTATGCCACAGAGTGTTCTGCCTATGTTTTCCTCTAAGAGTTTTATAGTGTCTGATCTTACATTTAGGTCTTTAATCCATTTTGAGTTTATTTTTGTGTATGGTGTTAGGGAGTGTTCTAAGTTCATTCTTTTACATGTACCTGTCCAGTTTTCCCAGCACCACTTATTGAAGAGGCTGTCTTTTCTCCATTGTATATTCTTGCCTCCTTTATCAAAAATAAGCCGACCATATGTGCGTGGGTTTATCTCTGGGCTTTCTATCCTGGTCCATTGATCTATATTTCTGTTTTTGTGCCAGTACCATACTGTCTTGATTACTGTAGCTTTGTAGTATAGTCTGAAGCCTGGAAGCCTGATTCCTCTAGCTCCGTTTTTCTTTCTCAAGATTGCTTTGGCTATTGGGGGTCTTTTGTGTTTCCATACAAATTGTGAAATTTTTTTTTCTAGTTCTGTGGAAAAAGTCATTGGTAGTTTGATAGGGATTGCATTAGATCTGTAGATTGCTTTGGGTAGTATAGGCATTTTCACAATGTTGATTTTTCCAATCCAAGAACATGGTATATCTCTCCATCTGTTGGTATCATCTTTAATTTCTTTCATCAGTGTCTTATAGTTTTCTGCATACAGCTCTTTTGTCACCTTAGGTAGGTTTATTCCTAAGTATTTTATTGTCTTTTTGTTGCAATGGTAAATGGGAGTGTTTCCTTAATTTCTCTTTCAGATTTGTCATCATTAGTGTATAGGAATGCACGAGATTTCTGTTCATTAAATTTGTATCCTGCTACTTTACCAAATTCATTGATTAGCTCTAGTAGTTTTCTGGTAGCATGTTTAGGATTCTCTATGTATAGTATCATGTCATCTGCAAACAGTGACAGCTTTACTTCTTCTTTTCCTATTTGGATTCCTTTTATTTCTTTTTCTTCTCTGATTGCTGTGGCTAAAACTTCCAAAATTATGTTGAATAATAGTGGTGAGAGTGGACAACCTTGTCTTGTTCCTGATCTTAGAGGAAATGATTTCAATTTTTCACCATTGAGAACAATGTTGGCTGTGGGTTTGTCATATATGGCCTTTATTATGTTGAGGTAAGTTCCCTCTATGCCTACTTTCTGGAGGGTTTTTATCATAAAAATGGGTGTTGAATTTTATCAAAAGGTTTTTCTGCATCTATTGATATGATCATATGGTTTTTATTCTTCAATTTGTTAATATGGTTTATCACATTGATTGATTTGCATATATTTAAGAATCCTTGCATTCCTGGGATGAACCCCACTTGATCATGGTGTATGATCCTTTTAATGTGCTGTAAGATTCTGTTTGCTAGTTGTTGAGGACTTTTGCATCTATGTTTATCAGTGATATTGGCCTGTAGTTTTCTTTCTTTGTTACATTCTTGTCTGGTTTTGGTATCAAGATGATGCTGGCCTCATAGAATGAGTTTGGGAGTGTTCCTCCCTCTGCTATATTTTGGAAGAGTTTGAAAAGGATAGGTGTTAGCTCTTCTCTAAATGTTTGATAGAATTCACCTCTGAAGCTATCTGGTCCTGTGCTTTTGTATGTTGAAAGATTTTAAATCACAGTTTCAATTTCAGTGCTTGTGATTGGTCTGTTTATATTTTCTATTTCTTCCAGGTTCAGTCTCAGAAGGCTGTGCTTTTCTAAGAATTTGTCCATTTCTTCCAGGTTGTCCATTTTATTGGCATATAGTTGCTTGTACTAATCTCTCACGACCCTTTGTATTTCTGCAGTGTCAGTTGTTACTTCTTCTTTTTCATTTCTAATTCTATTGATTTGAGTCTTCTCCCTCTTTTTCTTGATGAGTCTGGCTAATGGTTTATCAATTTTGTTTATCTTCTCAAAGAACCAGCTTTTAGTTTTATTGATCTTTCCTATTGTTTCCTTCATTTCTTTTTCATTTATTTCTGATCTGATCTTTATGATTTCTTTTCCTCTGCTAACTTTGGGGATTTTTTGTTCTTCTTTCTCTAATTGATTTAGGTGTAAGGTTAGGTTGTTTATTTGAGATGTTTCTTGTTTCTTGAGGTAGAATTGTATTGCTATAAACTTCCCTCTTAGAACTGCTTTTGCTGCATCCCATAGGTTTTGGGTCATCATGTTTTCATTGTCATTTGTTTCCAGGTATTTTTTGATTTGTTTAGTGATCTCTTCATTATTTAGGAGTGTATTATTTAGCCTCCATGTGTTTGTATTTTTTACAATTTTTTTCCCGTAACTGATATCTAGTCTCATAGCATTGTGGTTGGAAAAGATACTTGATACGATTTCAATTTTCTTAAATTTACCAAGGCTTAATTTGTGACTCACTATGTGATCTATCCTGGAGAATGTTCCATGAGCACTTGAGAAGAAAGTGTATTCTGTTGTTTTTGGATGGAATGTCCTATAAATATCAATTAAGTCCCTCTTGTTTAATGTATCATTTAAAGCTTGTGTTTCCTTATTTATTTTCATTTTGGATGATCTATTGGTGAAAGTGGGGTGTTAAAGTCCCCTACTATGATTGTATTACTGTCAGTTTCCCCTTTTATGGCTGTTAGCATTATCCTCATATATTGAGGTGCTCCTATGTTTGGTGCATAAATATTTACAATTGTTATATCTTCTTGGATCGATCCCTTGATCATTATGTAGTGTGCTTCTTTATCTCTTGTAATAGTCTTTATTTTAAAGTCTATTTTGTCTGATATGAGAATTGCTACTCCAGCTTTCTTTAATTTCCATTTGCATGGAATATCTTTTTCCATCCCCTCACTTTCAGTCTATGTGTGTCCTTAGGTCTGAAGTGAGTCTCTTGTAGACAGCATACATATGGGCCTTGTTTTTGTATCCATTCAGCCAATCTGTGTCTTTTGGTTGGAGCATTTAATCCATTTACATTTAAGGTAGTTATTGATATGTATTTTCCTATTACCATTTTCTTAATTGTTTTGGGTTTGTTATTGTAGGTCTTTTCCTTCTCTTGTGTTTCCTGCCTAGAGGAGTTCCTTTAGCATTTGTTGTAAAGCTGGTTTGGTGGTGCTGAATTCTCTTAGCTTTTGCTTGTCTGTAAAGGTTTTAATTTCTCCTTCGAATCTGAATGAGATCCCTACTGGGTAATCTTTGTTGTAGGTTTCTCTCTTTCATCACTGTAAATATGTCCTGCCACTCTCTTCTCGCTTGCAGAGTTTCTCTGAAAGATCAGCTGTTAAGCTTATGGGGATTCCTTTGTCTGTTATTTGTTGTTTTTCCTTTGCTGCTTTTAATATTTTTTGTTTGTATTTAATTTTTGATAGTTTGATTAATATGTGTCTTGGCGTTTTCTTCCATGGATTTATCCTGTATGGGACTCTTTGTGCTTCCTGGACTTGATTATTTCTTTTCCCATATTAGGTAAGTTTTCAACTATAATCTCTTCAAATATTTCCTAGTCCCTTTCTTTTTCTCTTCTTCTTCTGGGACCCCTATAATTCGAATGTTGGTGCATTTAATGTTGTCCCAGGCAATTGTAATTTTTATGTTATGTGTATTTTTACCATAATAAAAATAAAAAATACTATTAACGGAGAAGGGAAAAATGAGGGGCATGGTGGAATGCTTTGTAAATAAACAAGGGAGGAGTCGCACGCTAAACCTATCTATTGATGGATCTCCTTAGTCCATAGCTGAGAGAAAAGGGGAAGCAAAAGAGCGGGAATATTTGTTGAGCCCCCCAGTACATGCCATGCCCTGTAGGGGGCGCCGTTCATGCACCACATCCTTGGATCCTCGGGGCTCCAAGTTGCCACCTTTCCAGAAGGTAGGGGAGGATGCCAGACCCACATCTCCAGAGGACAGCTGAAATGGAGCCTGACAACTCAGACCCTCCAACCTGTTTCCATGTGCCTCTATGTTCCTCCTGGGCCCAGTGTCCCCAGACTATCTGTCTCTGAAATACATTACGCAAATCCCAGCTAGCCCAGTATCCATAGAAACCAAAATCTCCCATCTTCCTCGGCCTGTTCCCCAGCGAAAGAAACCCACCCGAGACACCCACAAACGAGGACTGACAGCGCCCATAGGAGCACTTCCCCTGCGCTGAGGAATCAGGCTTTCACAGCCAGTGATCCATCTTGCTCAGTCCACCATTTGTGGCTGGGGAAGGAATGGGTGACACAGGCGCATGTGAGAAGATGCAGTTTCTTTTTGAAAATTGAAGTGACTTGCTACAGTCCCCACCACGAACAATCAACAGTCAGTCATTTTCTGCCCAACAGCTCTGCCGCCACAGAGATCATATTCACGGTGCATGTGAGTCAATATTTGACATCATCTTATTTTATTATTTTTGGCTGCACAGCATGTGGGATCTTAGTTCCCCAACCAGGGATCCAACCTGCACCCCCTGCATTGGAAGCATGGAGTCTTAACCACTGGACCACCAGGGAAGTCCACTGACATCATCTTTAACCTCCCACAAACAAGCACATGAGCCAACTGTGGAACATGACAGTACAATTTTATTGTGCATGATTGATTAGTAATCTTAGGAACAAAGTTTCAAGACCTGCTGCTCTCTGGAATAACTTTTCTATCCTTCACACATTACGACTCATTCGTTTTCTTTTTCTCCAGACTCAAACGTGAGGCAAGCCTTCTGGTACCACATGGAGGGTCTTGGATACTGGTCAACAGCAGCACCCTACATCAGCAGCCCCTACTGCGTGCAGGATCCCAGCCTTCACTAGGGACACAAATTATGAACCACAGGACATTAGAACTGGAAAAGACCTTGAAAAAATCATGCCCATGTTTTCATTTCCCCGTCTACAGAAGTCAAATGGCTTTATCTGAAGTCACAGAGCTATGGAGTAGCAGTGCCAGGGGAAACAATAGTAAACTCTCAATGGCAAAGTATATGCCAGACCCTGTCCTAAGTGCTTTACACACTTGCTCACTTAATCTCATAACCACCTTATGAAGTAGGTTATTATCTCCATTAATCTTAAGATATTATCTCCGTTCTTTCACATGATGAAACTAAGGCACCGAGAAGTTAAGCAACTCTCCCAAGGTGACACAGTGGCTGAAGCAGACCTTGAATCCAGGTTGTCCATCCCATAGCCCAGCCTCTTAACTACTAGCTATCTAGGTCACTAGACACCTTGGTGAAGATTGAGATTTTAAAAACATATGTTGAGGTTTCAAGTGTAAGGTTTGTCTTCCAATGTCAGGAGCAACTAAATTCCACTTTGTTTTTTCCCTGTTTTAAAACCCTAGGGTGAAATAAACAATGAAAAGCTGAATCCACCAGTGAACTGACTGCATGAAAACATCCATGACAAACCTCCCCCTGGAGGGGAGGAAATTATTTGAATAACATCCTTTGAGTGTTCTCCTCTTGTTGGGTTGCTTAGAGATACAGATCTAGAGTATCTGCTTTTAAATTACAGTGTATTGGGGGAGCCAGATTATACTCGTAAAACAAGAGTATTGCTGTACATAAAATCTCTCTGGAAGGATTTTTTCATGGTAATGATTGCCCACAAGGAAGGGAGCTGAGTGTTTGGGCAGAAGTGGGAGACTGTTCTAGAACCTTTGGTACCTTTGGAATTTACAGCCCCATAAATGGATGATCTAATCAAACAACACACACACACATTAGAGACAAATTGTCTTTCTGTGTGTGTTGCGTGTCTATACATATAAATCCTAGTCTTCTCGGTCATCGCAACATAACCATTTTCCCATGCTACTGAAATTTGTCATAAACATAAGTTTTGTGTACACATTCTTGTTAAAAGTCTCAAGAAATCTGAGCACTCCCAATATTGGATAACTTACATGTCTCAGCTTCCTTTGGGATTTTTCATTAACATGACTCGTAAGGTCAACATTCAAAACCTCCCACTTTCTGAAGAATTAGCCAACAGGTATTACATCTATACTATGTTTAGGATATACCACATGGCATTTGTACACCAAAATCCCCCCAACGGCCTGAGGTAGGTATCCTAATCCTCATTTAGATGAGGGAGCAGAGGTTCAAAAGGCTCAGGTAGCTCATGAATCATTAAGTCAACCTCCAGCCTGGACGTCACATGGAGCAGGAGAATGAAATGGGGGCTAGTGAGAGAGGGAGGCGGCGGTAGGAGGGCTCAAGGCAAGAAGGAACGGGCTCTTGGACTAGGGCTCCTTGTCAGCAGGACAAATGCCCAAGCCGGAGCCAAAATCCAGAATCTGGAGTCTCTGAGCTTAAGGGCAGTGTCCAAGGTAAGAGATCTAGGATACACAAGCAATGAAAGGAAAAATAAACTGGCCATCATCAAAATTAAAACTTTTGTGTTTCAAAGGACATCTTCCAGCAAGTGAAAAGACAACCCACAGAGTGGCAGAAAATTTTTGCAAATCATGTATGTGATAAGGGACTTGTATCTAGAATGTATATAAAGTCTTGCAACTCAATAGGAAAAAGACAAAAAACTCAGTTAAAAATGGGCAAAGGATCTGAAGTCAGTTCTCCTAAGAAGATAAACAAATGGAGAATAAGCACAGGAAAAGAGGCTTGATACCGTTAAGCATCAGGGAAATCCAAGTCAAAACTACAATGAGATACCACTTCACACCCACTAGGATGGCTAAATACAGACAATAACAAGTGCTGATGAGGATATAGAGCAATTGGAACCCCCATACCCTGCTGGTAAGACTATAAAATGGTGCAGCCATACTGGAAAGTCCCTGGCAGTCCCTCAGAAGGTTAAACAGAGTTACCACATGATCCAGCAAGTCTACACCTAGATACATACCCAAGAGGACGAAAAACCTATGTCCACACAAAATCTTGTACTCAAGTGTTCACAGTAGCGTTATTCATAACGGCAAAAAGTGGAAACAATCGAAATGTTTCCACCAACTGAAGAATAAATAAAATGTAGAATATCCATACAATAGATTATCCAATAATAAAAACAAGAAAAGTGGGATACATGCCACAAGGTGAATGAACTTTTGTTTACAACAACACTGAAAAGAAAATGTCAAAAGACAAAGTGGGCTTTAGCTCAAATATCGTTTTTCATTTTGGTAAAAAGGGGCCTAGGCTATGTAAATTACCCTCTAGAAAAAACCTCTTCCAACACCTAAGGTGGAAAGGAAAAACATTTTTTATAAGTTTATTACAACGAACAAAATAATTTCAGGTCAAGATTTTTATGTAGAAATTATATTTGATGGGCTACTTTATGGTAGAAAGTGCACACAGGACTCAGATGTGTTGGCTGCAAAGTGCCTTGAGCTTTGCTGAGTCTGAGAGCCTTTAGTGGGGCCCTGCTCAGCTCACACCTGTTTGCAACATCCTCACCCCCTCGCCCACGACTGCTCTTCCTTCACTCAGTGGCATATCCTACCACGTCCCTCCCCATGGCCACCAATGATGTACACATCCCATTTATAACCAATTTTTAGTTTTGAATCATCGTTTCTGCTTAAAATGTCCATTTCTGTGAACCAGGGGACACAAGCAGGAGAAAGTTTGTGAGTCCTTGGTCAGGAAAGCGCCCCCATTAGAACACTGCTCCAGTGGGAAAACATTTCCTTTTACAGTACTGTCCCAGGACACGGTGAGTTGACAATGAAAAACTCTCTGCAGGCAGGTATGAGGAAGAAAAGGTGGAGGTAGGAGTCTGTAGGCATGGCAGAGGGAGAAATCAGGATGAGAACGCAAAAGCCAGGAGAACAAGAACGAGCAGGCTGAGGTCAGCAAAGACAAGAGCCCTGGAGCTCCCTCCCTCCTTGTACCTCCCCTGCAGGCTGAGGTCAGCAAAGACAAGAGCCCTGGAGCTCCCTCCCTCCTTGTACCTCCCCTGCAGGCTGAGGTCAGCAAAGACAAGAGCCCTGGAGCTCCCTCCCTCCTTGTACTTCCCCTGGACCGTGTCCCCTTCCCTCCTTCCTAACTGAAAGGGCCCCTCTTTCCCTCCCTTCTGTACCTTTGTGAGAAGAATCAGAGGAAGATGCTCCACACAATTACAGAAGGGCACCACCTTCCAGGCCTACAGTCTCACTGCAGATGAGGAAAGTGAGGCCCACAGAGGGAACAAGTCTAAACCATGGTTTTTAAATGATGTGTTTTAAAGTGCTCTGGAACCTCTGTTCAGAGGAAATCATCCAAGAAGTGTAAATCAATAAATCAGAGCCAAGCTGATGGGCAGCCTTGCCCCCAACCCCACCCTGAAGGGCTCCAGGGAGGTCCTTGGAGCAGTTTTAAATACTGGTATAAAGTGACAGACAAACCTGGCCATGGGTCCTCCCCAAAGCCATGGCAATGGTCCTGTATTAACTATATTTTCTTCCTTTCTGTAATCTTGACACTTCGGCATCTGGGGCTTCTCCGGCTAGCAAATTCCTGGATACAGCAAACAACTCCCCTATGAGCACGCCTTTCAAATGCAGCCAACCTTCCACACGCAGAGCTGTACCCCCCAACCACCTCCGGTATCAGCCTCTCACAGGGCTCCTCCACTCCAGGCCAGTATCTCCCTGTCCTAAGCATCCCAGGGCCAGGTATCAGACAACTAGGGGCAGCCCCTGCGCCCTAGCGCTGGTCAAAAGTATTCCAACTTGCTGATCATAAACCCACTTACCCTGCCTGGCCTGTTCCTTCCCTTGAAAAGCACAATATGTCTCCCACCCAAGCTTTCTCCTCATGCCCCTGCGTCCTAAGGACCCTGGTGCTTCCCAAACCCCACCCCACCCCCACCATGGCAGGGCCCTCGTCCTGGGGACTGTGAGTAACAAACTCTTCTCAACAGCAGTCCTCTTCCAGTCTGCTGGCCTCACCACTCTTGGAAAATGATGAAACTCACATTTTTAAACAGATCCATTCTAGAAGTAAACATTATCCCCAGCAATCTTAGAATGTGAATCAGAAAATTCACATCCAGAGGATGCCACAACTTTGGAAAAAGCCTCATCAGGGAGGTGTCTCCTGGATAACTTTCAAAGGTGGGTAGAGAAGGGACCAAAAATGAGGGAGGAGGCACATGGCCTGGAGCCACAGAAAAGGACAGGATGGCCAGTAGGAAGATCCTGGCAAGAAGGCGGGAGGCAGAGAGGTACCAAGGCAAGTGTGCCTTTGGGAGGAGACAGAAAGAAAACGGGACTGGGGCGCGAGACCCGGCGGCATCCGGCAGGGCGGGCTTCAGCCATCCAGCTCCTCCTTGACGGTGATGCGCAGGGGGCAGATGCGCAGCGGCTCGGGGGGCCCGTCCCCCCGCGAGCCGCCCAGGTAGAAGTAAGGCTGCACCTCCCCGAAGCGGGCGTGGAAGGTGTACAGGTGGCAGCGGCGCTCCGCGTCGTAGAAGGACAGCTCACCCTCCTCGCACTCCAACTCCACGCGCAGGCGGCGCGGGATGGCCGGGACCAGGGGCGATGTGGCGGGGTCCGAGGTCACACAGTGGTCGCCGTCCACGCCCTGCGTGCGGCACACGTACCAGAAGCCCGAGCGCGTGTCGTGGTAGCAGCTGTGCCAGAGGTCCTCGGTGCCCACGTCCTGGCGCGTCCGCACCACGCCCACGCGCCAGCTCGGCAGTGACCCCAGGTCCACCTCCCAGGCATGCGAGCCCTGCGACAAAACGCAGGAGCCCAGCAGGCAGGGCGCCGATGAGAAGCGCTCCGGATTCTCTACCTGGACCCGGTAGCCGTGGTTGGTGACACTGGTGAGGTCGTCTGACACGGACAGCCAGCCAGCCGCAGTGTTGGGATCAAAGCTGAAAGGCACTGGGCAGGCAGTGGGAAGAGAGTGGGTGAAATCAGCAAACCTGGCAGCCCGCCCTGCTGTCAGGCCAGCCTGATGCCTCCGGTCCCCCTAAACTGACAGACTGTGTCCCACTGGGCCCAGTGCATAGAGGCGGCTGCCCTAGGCTGAGGGCTGGTGTTATGGGTTGAAATGTGCCCTGCAAAAAAAGCTATGTTCAAGCCTTAACCCCCAGTATCTCAGGAGGTGACCTTATTTGAGAATGGGGTTGTTGCAGATGTAAGTATTTCAGATGAGATCAGACTGCAGTAGAGGGGGCCGTTAATCCACTATGACTGTTGTCCTTATAAAAGAGGAGAAGAGACATAGACACATAACGGGGAAAAGCCCTGTGATACTGGAGGCACAGGTCCAAGTGCTGCAGCCACCAGCCAAGGCCCTGGTTTTGGACTTCTAGCCTCCAGAAGAATAAATTTCTGCCATTTTAAAGCATCCAGTCTTTGTCCCTTGTTCGGACAGCCACAGGAAGCCAATGCAGGCAGGGATCCTGACTCTGACACAATGCCTGTGACATCTAATAAAAGCACATAACATGCCCCTGGGTCACTGATATTTCTCCCTGTAAATTCAGGTTCAGACTGCTACTCCAAAAGTATCAAGAGACTGGGTGGCTTAAACAACAGAACTATATTTCTCACAGTTCTGGAGGCTGGAATTCAGAGACCAGGGTACCAGCATGCTCAGTTGCTGGTGAGGGCCCTCTTTGGTTTATAGGTGGCTACGTTCTTGCTGTGTCCTCACACGGGGGAGGGAAAGAGAGAGAGAGGAAGCCAGCTCTCGTGTCTCTTCTTAAAAGGGCACCGATCCCATCATAGGGCCCCATCCTCATGACCTCTTCTAACCCTAATCACCTCCCAAAGGCCCTGCTTGCAAATTCCATCACATGGAGGTTAGGGCTTCAACATATGAATTTGGAGGGCGGGGGGACATATAAACATTCAGTCCACAGCACATGATATAGTGACTCACGTGGGCTGGAATCACCTTGGAGAGGCGCCCCTGAACTGAGGAACTCTTGCATTATATTATATATACAATACGTTACGGAATAGAAAGGGAAGTCAGTTGCTCTTTCTGAAGAGGTGGCCAAGAGTCAGGACCCAAAAAGGAAGGGTTCAGCCAGGAGGGGTTTGAGCAGTGGGGCAAGAAGGGTAGCAGGGCACGGGGGCTTGAATGAAAGAGGCTGGAGAAGGGACCAGTGGGGGGAGGAGGAGGAGGGGTGGGAAGCTGGAAGGAGTAAGTTCAGCTGGCTCTCTGCCTTGCATGACCTCCCCCACCCCTTACACCTGCCTGGTCCCTTCTCACCAGATTCGACACACACGAGCATCTTCCTCCAGACTCGGTACTGCAGGGAGTCCAGGTACTTGCAAATGTCGATGAGCATACCAGGCTGGACAGGCTCCGGCTCCATTGTGCAGAAGAGGCTGGGAAAGGAGAAATTGGGCCTGGTGCCAGGGCCATGCATCCTGGGGCCTAACTGGGTCAGCTGGAAATAGGATCCCTTGCCTCAGGCCTAGACTCCCTGGCCATCTTACTCAAGACAAGAGGAGCCAACTGGGCAGCTCACACCCCTTCAGGACTCAGTACTTGAGCCCATCCTGCCCACACTGGGATAAATGTAAATAGGAGGTTCTCAGACATGCATGTGGGCAGAAATCCCACATACACATCAGCTCACAGGGTATATGAGTTGGAAGGCACCTTAAGGGTCCTCTAGTCCCACATTTTAAAGGTGTCACTGGCCTTTGCTTCAACACCTCCAGTGACAGGGAACTCACTACCGCCCAAAGCACTTTCTTCCATCTTTGTACAGTACTGATGGGGTCACAGTTCTTCCGTATTCATCCCTGTGAACTCTACAACCATCAACACAAAGCAGCATGTCCTGAGGCTCTCAGAGGCAGGGGGCTGGCCCTCAGAGGACTACAGTCCCCGTGCACGATGGCACTCTCTCTCCACACAGGGAATGGTCACGCTCCACACTCAGGAAAACAGCACTGCACCAGTGCAAATCGGAAGAGGGTGCCCTGAAAGAGGGCTCTCCACCTGGTCAGTGCCCCTGCTCCCTCTGTATTGCACCCAGCCAGACTCACAACATGCCTGGCCCTGGAGCCATGGGAGTTTGCACCCCTGGTATTTCTGCTGGCTCCTCCCCTCCCCTCTACCAGCCTGGGCAACTTACCGGCGTTTTCGGCTCTTGTGTTTCTGAAAGAGAAAAGACCAGAGGCACAAACAGAGACACAGAGAAAACATGAGTTTCTGACCTCAAAAGGAGCCATACATCCCGTGGTCATGGATCAGAAGACTTAATATTGTTAAGATGGCAATACCCCCCCAAACTGATCTACAGATTCGATGTAATTCCTAGCAAAATAACAGCTGGCTTCTTTGCAGAAACTGATAAGCTGATACTAAAATTGATATGAAATTCAAGGGACGCAGAATAGCCAAAACAATCTTGGAAAAGAAGGACAAAGTTGGTGGCTCACACTTTCTGGTTTCAAAACTTATTAAAAGTTACTACTCGGCCATAAAAAAAGAATAAAATTTTGGCATTTGCAACAACAATATTATGCTAAGTGAAATAAGTCAGGGAAAGACAAATACTGTATGTTACCACTTATATGTGGAATCTAAAAAAAAAATTAAACCAACAAATGAATATAATAAACAGAAACAGACTCACAGATATAGAGAACAAGCTAGTGGTTATCAGTAGGGAAGGGGAAAGGGGGAGGGGCAAGATAAGGAGAGGGGATGAAGAGACACAAACTACTATGTACAAAATAAATAGGCTACAAGGATATATTTACAGCACAGGGAATATAGCCAATATTTTATAATAACCTTAAATGGAATATAAATCTATAAAAATTTTGAATCACTATGCTGAACACCTGAAACTAACATAATATTGTCAATCAAGTATACCTCAAAAAAAAAAAAACCTCATTAAAAGCAACACTAAACAAGATGGTGTGGTACTAACGTAAGGACATATAGCTCAATGGACACTGAAAATCTAGAAATAAACTCTCATATTTACTGTCAACTGGTTATCAGCAAGGGTGCCAAGACCATTCAGTGGGAAAAGAAAGGTCTTTAACAAATGGTGCCGGGACAATTGGGTATCCACATGCAAAAGGCCGGATTCCCACCTTGTACCATATACAAAAATTAACTCAAAATGGATCAGACTTAAATGTAGAGATAAGACTATAAAACTCATGACCTTGGCTCAGGCTATGGTTTCTTAGATATGACATCAAAAGCACAAACAGCAAAAGAAAACAGATAAAGAGAACTTCAGCGAAATGGAAAACTTTTGTGCTTCAAAGGATGTCACCAAGAAAGTGAAAAGATAACCTACGGAATGGCAACTTTCCATAAACCTAGAAGAAGCCGCACGTAAAAAATTATTTAAAAAGTACTCCACTGGGCTTCCCTGGTGGCGCAGTGGTTGAGAGTCCGCCTGCCGATACAGGGGACACGGGTTCGTGCCCCGGTCCGGGAAGATCCCACGTGCCACGGAGCGGCTAGGCCCGTGAGCCATGGCTGCTGAGCCTGCGCATCTGAAGCCTGTGCTCCGCAACGGGAGAGGCCACAACAGTGAGAGGCCCGCGTACCACAAAAAAAAAAAAAAAAAAAAAAAAAAAAAGTACTTCACTGTATCAAGAAGGAGTCAAGAGAGAAGAAACAAAAAATGAGAGAGGAAGCATAAGTGCAAGAGAGGAAGGGAGAGGGAGGAGGAGGGCAGGAGAGAGGCAGAGAGGAATGGACAGGCCCTCAAGGTCTTGATTAAAAGCTCCTACGCCTCCTGACACAAGCCAAGCACCTCATCTGGAAGCCCCTCCAACCCGGGGTCCAGAAGCTACGGGAAGGCTGGGTCGGCCAGGGACGCTGGCGCCAGGCTCCCCGCTGGCCCCTGAACGTCTGGTCCCTGTCACTGACTCTGGACGTTGAGTTCCTCACCATGAGAAAGGAAACGTCATCCTCCTTCATCTCCATCTGCAGCCGCTCAATCTCATGGGCCAGGGCCTCCGTGTCTTCCGCCAGTCGCTTCATCTTCTCCTCGGCCAGAAGCTGCTTCTGCCTGGCCTCCTCGGCCATGGCATCCAGGAGGGCCTGCTCCTCCACTCTCAGGAACTCTCGAAGCTTGTCAAACTCCTGCCGGATTCGCCCTTCCAGCCAGGCAGTCTCCACCTGCAGCAGAGGGCGGGAGGGGGCCTCAGCTATCACCGAGCCCGGTGGCTCCCAGATGTTTAGCAAAGGAACTCCATTTTTCAGGAGAAATCACATGCAAAACCTCGAAAGACAAAATATACATGCAGCTTTCTTAGCACGAATTTATAAGTTTAAAATAAGTCAAACAGCCTAATGAGGTTGTTTTGATACATGAAAAATAAAATAAAATCACTGCTTATAGATGACAACTGTAGTCCTATAAATTCCTCAGCAATACTCTGTACCTGTATAGGCTGTGCAATAGTGAGGGAAGCCCTGAATCACAGAAGTGAACTGCTGCAAACAGCAAAGATTTTAAAAAATTATTTGCCTTCCAGGAGTTCCCTGGATGTCCAGTGGTTAAGACTCCGCACTTCCACTGCAGAGGGCAGGGGTTCAATCCCTGGTCAGGGAACTAAGATCCTGCATGCAGTGCCGCATGGCCAAAATAAGTAAATAAATAAAATAAAATCCAATGTTTAATCGTTTAAAACAAATTATTTGCCTTCCAATATTAGGACCTCAAATTTGATAGAGAGGCTTACCAAAAAAACAGTAGGAAGTTTTTTTTGTTTGTTTTTTTTGCAGTACGTGGGCCTCTCACTGTTGTGGCCTCTCCTGTTGCGGAGCACAGGCTCCGGACGTGCAGGCTCAGCGGCCACGGCTCACGGGCCCAGCCGCTCCGCGGCATGTGGGATCTTCCCAGACCGGGGTACAAACCCGTGTCCCCTGCATCGGCAGGCGGACTCTCAACCACTGTGCCACCAGGGAAGCCCAAAAGATGGCACTTTTTTTGGGGGGGGGGCGGGCCTCTCACTGTTGTGGCCTCTCCCGTTGCAGAGCACAGGCTCCAGACACGCAGGCTCAGCGGCCATGGCTCACGGGTCCAGCCGCTCCGCGGCATGTGGGATCCTCCTGGACTGGGGCACGAACCCGTGTCCCCTGCATCGGCAGGAGGACTCTCAACCACTGCGCCACCAGGGAAGCCCAGTAGGAAGTTTTTATTTTAAAACTGAATCATTAATAATATGCGCACTCCTAATCATAACTATGAAAAGCATTTAAAATAACAGTTAAAACAAAACCACAAATATACTAAAGAAAAAGCAGAGACCTATTTCTCATCTTGGAATGAGAAAGACCTTTCTTATCATGATATGAAATTGAGAAGCCTCAAATAAAGAATGAGATAATTGGATACATGTAAAAATAAGTTTTACATGGCAAAAGACTACTAATACATTTAAATACATAAGTACAATTCCATGACAATTTTTGGAAAAACAACTCGAACTGTGTGCTCTAGCAATGGCAGGTTAGTAACCCACATCTTTGAACTGAAAATTCAATATATGTTTATGGCTCTGATAATATGATGACAAAATGATTCACTGAAAAAGGGAAAATGACCAAAAAAGGGGCGAAATGATTTTTTGAAAAAGGACGAACTAGGAAAACTACTTCCAACCTATATGGTAGATTATTATTATTCTTCGTAACAGTGTTCTTATGAATGCGCAAGGAGAAAAGACAAACATTCCAAGAGAAAGAATGTGAACTTCACAGAAGAAATGCAAATGGCTATTATACGTGTGAAAGGAGGTTCACACTTGTTAATAAACAAAGAAATGCATATGCGGAGAGACGGCGCTGTTGAAATATCAGGTAAAAAAATTGATAACGTATAGAGGGAGAGAGTGAAATCTGGGATGATTCTTATCACACCAGAAGATAAAAAACAGAGTAGACAGGAAAAACCAGCCAGTGTAAATTCAGCTCTGGCCACTCTCATGCTGGCAGTGGCAGCCCCTCAATAAAGAGGTAAACATGAAACTTTCACTTTTCATCCACCTGGATTGACTGGCTTTAGAGGAAAAGCATTAATGAAGCCGGAATCCTGGACTCTTCACACCTGACCACCTGAGAATTCCACAGTGCCTGGGATGGACAGACAGCACCTGTCACTTGGACACATGGACACTCCCTAGGTGTCCCCACTGCATCTTGCACCAGGCCAGCTAGGCACACAACACAGGCCAAGCTTGGGAGGAGATGAAGCTGAGGGGCAGATGGAGGCTGGATGAGGCCCTTGGATGGTGAGGAGTCTGGACTGTGCCATGGGTGCCATGGAAACCACTGGACAGTTTTAAGCAGAGGAGTGACACAATCGATCTATTTTTCTAAAAGATCAGCCCACTCCAAAGGAGTGTGGACTGCAGGACAAGAGTGGAAGTGTGGGGCCCGGGTAGGAGGCCAGGGAAAACACGATGGGGACCTGGACCAGGATGGTGGCAGTACAGCGGGACTGTCAACAGACGGGATGCATTCTGGAGACCGTGGACGTGGGAAGTGAGAATGAGGGTGTCGCTGGCTTGAGCGGCCGGGCAAGTGGTGCAGCGTGGCACGTGCGGTCAGCCTGAAACCACAGGGCAGGTGGCGCAGGGGGCTGTTGAAGCTGCTCCATGGCTGCTGGCATGGTGTTTAAAGAGGCCACGCAGCCACAACTGGCGTCCGTGGGCAAGGCTGTGCGACGCCATCAGGGCTGGCAAAGGCCGACCCTGTGGGCAGCAGCATGGCCAGGGCCAGCCCACCTGCACCTCTCCCCCCAGCAACCCCAGGTGTCCCCATCCCCCCATTCAGCCCCAGTGTCACTCACCTGATTGTGCTTGGCGATGGCCTCATAGGAGCGCCGCATGGCCCAGAAGGCCTTGGCTTTCTCCCGCAGCGCGTGTTCCATGTTCCTGCACTTGGCCTGCCGTGAGGGGTGAGAAGGAGGCAAGGAGGCAGGTTAGGGCGGAGGCCGGGCAGGGATGCGGCACGCCACATCACAGCGGCAGTTGCACTTCACCGTGGGTACCACTCGACCACATTTACTGAACCCGGTCCGGCCACGTGCTGTGGGACACAGCTGGAAAAGCACAGCCCTGACCTTGAACCGGATGGGGTACGGCAGAAAGGGCCTCAGAGAGCCTCTAAGCCGGCCCCTTCGTTTATACCTGATACAGAGGGAGAGACAGGGTGAGGAGGTAAAGGGACCTGTTCCCTCCCACACTGGTCACGGGACAGCACAGACGGCACCCCGCTTGGCCTAAAGCTGGTGCAGGCTGGGCCGTGAACCCGAGCTGTGGGCCCGACGGTAAAGACGATGTGCTCACAGGCTCCCTTGGTGACTTTCTGAACTGGACTGGTCTACAGTCACAAAAGAATAGGCCTGATAGTGGGGCTGGTCCAGTTCTTCCCACAGGGCCTCATCCAAACTGCAGTCTTCCCTTGGTATCCATAGGGGATTGTTCCAGGATCCCCATGGATACTGAAATCCAAGGATGTTCAAGTCCCTTATATAAAAATGGTGTCCTATTTGTATAAAATGCTATGTAAGTACTTGCAAGTACAATGTAAATGCTATGTAAATAGTTGCCAGAGTGGCAAGTTCAAGTTGTGTTTTTTGGAACTTTCTGGATTTCCCCCCCACCCCGAATATCTTTGATCTCCCATTGGTTGAATCCACAGATGTGGAACCTGCAACTACAGAGGGGCTACTGTACACGTCTCCCCGCATCCCTGCCTTATCCTTATATTCTAATAGTGCTTGGATCGTGTGAAAGACTTTAATCAGCAGATTCAAATACTTCTGGCTTAGTTTTTGTTTTATAAATTTAACCTCTGCTCTGATCTCCCTGGGCTCCTAGAGGAACCCCTGCTGGTTTTAGGTTGGATTCTGACCTTTTGTATCCCAGGCCTAGCATTTTCTCTCCATTTTTATCCTTTTCCCTCTACATTCTGAAAAAGCCTCACAAGTTTTCTCTTTGGAAAAGTAACAATTCTGACAACATTAATTATAAATGACTACCATTTATTGAGCATTTACTATGTGCCAGGGACTTTGCTAATTACTTTACACATTGTATCACTTAATCATCACATTATTCCTATTAGTAATTTTATCAGCCCGCTTTTACAGATGAAAAAACTGAAGCACAGAAAGGGGAAGTGACTAGCCCAAGGGCACACAGCTAGTTCATGGCAGACAAGGATGAGAACCTAAACAGTGGTGGCAGGCAGCCTCTAAGATGGTTCCCAGTGATCCCTCCCTCCTGTGAGATAAGAAAGTTTGTTGTTTTAAGCTGCCAAATTTGGGGCTAATTTGTTATGAGTGATAAATACAGATTTGTCCTCAAAAGCCTCATCTCCACCTAAGCCTGATTTAGATGGTGAGATTCTGGACTTCAAGCTGATGCTGTAATGGGACAAGATGCTTGGGAATCTTGGGAGGGGGTGAACGTACTCTGCATATGGGAGGGACATCCATCATTGGAGCCAGAGCGCAGATTGAAGGAGACAGCCTCTAAAATGGCCCCAATGATCCCACCTCCCTGTACTCATGCCCTGGTGGAATCCCCTCCCTGTGGGCTGCATCTAGTGACTTGCTTCTAACCAACAGAATATGGCAAAAGTGATGGGACATGAACTGAGGTGACAAAAAGCCTGCACACACCCTTTCTTGCCCTCCCGTGCTTGCTCCCTTGGATGGAAGTGATCCACCCTCCAGAGCAGCCCATGGCGCTAAGAACTGAGGGTAGGGCCTCCCTGGTGGCGCAGTGGTTGAGAGTCCGCCTGCCGATGCAGGGGATACAGGTTCGTGCCCCGGTCTGGGAGGATCCCATATGCCGCGGAGCAGCTGGGCCCGTGAGCCATGGCCGCTGGGCCTGCGCATCCGGAGCCTGTGCTCCGCAACGGGAGAGGCCACAACAGTGAGAGGCCCGCATACCGCAAAAAGAAAAAATAAAAAATAAAAAAAAATAAAAAAAAAAAAAGAACTGAGGGTATCCAACCAACAGCCACAAGGACCCGAATCCTGCCACCAACCACACAAGTGAGCCCGCATGGGGATCCTGGCTTTCTTGGGCCTTTAGATGAGACTGTAGCCCCGACCAGCACTGCAGCATCATGAGACCCTGAGGCAGAAACAACCAGCCAGGTCATGCCAGATTCCTGACCTACAGAAACCATGACATAATAGACATTTTTGTTTTAAGCCACTATGATTGGGGTAATTTGTTACACAGCACTAGATAACTAGCCCATCTGTCCTGCTCCACAGTCCATTCTTTTAACCACTCTTCTACAGAAAATAAACAATGATTTCTTTTTCTGCAGCTTTTGTTTTCTGTTCATTCTAGTCATGTTTATGTTCTTCTTGACAATATTTAACAGATTTTTTTAAAATACTGTTTTCTGCAGTATATCACCTCTAAGGTGTGTCTCGTCAACAGCAAAATAACATTACCATGAGCGTCCCACAAAACCACTGAAATATCATCCCAATGTGTTATTTTGTGGGACGAGATGTTTTGTTGCAAAGTTATGTAATAGGGTCCCCAAAGACAATTCCACGATTTGCCAAAGAAGTGTGAATGACAGGAGTGAAGCAAGTCACATTACCCAGGGGCAGGCTGGCCCCAAACAACATGGCCCAACCTTCTGCCTTTCAACCTTCAGTCCGGGATTTATGGGGTAATGAAGATGGGAGGGGGGTGACAGTCCCTTGTCCTTCCCAAACTTTTCAGTCACTTGGAGAGTTTTGCTTTAATTCAGCAAATCCCAACCCTAAATAAAATGTGCCCTTCTCTGAGATGCTAGCTGGTGAGACCCACCAATGACTATATTACCACCAGCAAGCAATTATTATTGAGCATGTACTATGCACAAGGCACTAAATTAGGTACTTTACAAACATCATTCTCTCGAATTCTTACATTTCTGCAAGGTAGGCGCTATATTGTTAATATATAGAAGAGAAAAGAAGGCCCAGAAGAGTTAAGTAAATTGCCAAAATTATAGTTAGCTGCAGAACCACGATCTGTCTGCAGAACTGTCCAAGAATAAAGGCCACAGTCTTCACCACAAGACTACCCACCCTATTTCATTCAGGGAGTTACTACTAGGTTGTCTAGTTGTCTTTTGTGTTTCCAAATGTGTCATCTTATTTCCAAATTTGTTGACATCAAACATGTCAATTTCTTTAGTTCTGGAGAATAAAAGCTTATACTGCTGGCCATACTCTGCCCAATTCCTTAAACAACCTAGCACGTGAATGAAATTTTCTTCCCATAAATGTCAAATTAAACAACGCATCTTTAAAACTTATGGAAAATCAAAAACTGGAAATGACCCAAATGTCCAGCAGCAGGAGATGCGTGAGTAAATTATGGTATATTCATACAATGGAAAGCTACTTAGCAGTAAAAAAAAGGAGCAAACTACTGATACATATAACATAGATGAATCAAAAAGTATATGTATATACTACTCTGGAGGAGAGTACATACAGTATCATTCCATTTATGTGAAGTTCAAGATCAGGCAACACTAATCCAAGGTGATAAATCAGAAAGTGGTTGCCTCTTGATGGAAGACTGACTGGGAAGAAGGAGGGACCCCTCCAGGGTGATGGAGATGTTCTCTACTTCGTTTGGAGTGGCAGGTATAGCGTGTGTGTAATAGAACTCATCCAACTGAACATTTAAGATCTATGCATCTAACTGTATATAAGTTATACCTCAAATTTTTAAAAGCCTATAAAATGAAAACTTTAGAAGTTTTAACTTTTTCTTATAACTTACCAAGAGCTTTCCTCCCTTAATGAGAGGAAATTCCTTCCTTTTCACTCCAATTTTTTTTTTTTTTTTTTTTTTTTTTGGCCTGCTGCGCAGCTTGCGGGATCTTAGTTCCCCTACCAGGGATGGAACCCTGACCCACAGCAGTGAAAGCACCGAGTCCTAACCCCTGGACGCCAGGGAATTAATTCCCTTTTCTCTCCTATTTAATGAGTTACTTTGTACCTTTCAATCTCCTTTGTTGTTGTCACCAATTTATTTTCTTTGCATAAGACATAAACGTGCCATCTCTTGAATAATTATAAACTGAACATCCCTGTACCACCACCCAGGACATGTCCCTTCTGAATCTTAATTCCTTTTTTCTGTCAGAGGAAACTCTTAATTTCTATGGTACTTCCTTGCTTTTCTTTATAGTTATATCCGCTGTGTATGATCCCTAACCTAAATAATACACTTTAGTTTTGCCTGGTTTTGAGCTTTATTTTAATGGAATAAAACTACATATATTCTTTTGTGTCTTGCTTCCTCTATGTAACATAAAGTTTGTAGGATTCAAATACATAATTGTATGTAAGCTTACCCGTTCATCGTTGCACTGTAATCTATTTTATGAATACACCACAATCAGGTATCCATTCCGTTGTCAATGGATAGCTGGATTATTTACAACTTCGAGTAATACAAATAGGATGAACATTCTTGTATAGGTCTCCTAGGGCACAGGTACACTGGTTCTTCTACAAAATATTCCTGGGGGTAGAATTGCTGGGCCACAGGTACATGTATCTTCAACTTTGGTAGACAAATGCCAAACGTTTTTCCAAAGCAGGTGTACCAATTTATACCACATGAGCAATGTTAATGAAAAATGTTTATTAACCATTTGGATCTTTATTTTTAAATATCTGTTATTAAAATCTTTGACTCTTTTTCTATTGAGTTGCCTGCCATTTTCCTACTGGCATGTAAGAATTTATTATAAATACACAGTGTATGTCTTTTATGGGTTAAATGCATAATGAGTATCTTCTATTGTATCACTTATATTTCTTAATTTCAGTGTGATCCAATGTATCAGTGTTTTCCTCTGGAATTAGTGCTCATTGGTTTTAAGAAATACCTCCCTACTCTGAGGTCATAAAGATAATCTCCTATATTATTTAAAGTTATAGCTTTCCTTTCACATTTGGGTCTAATGTGGATACCTGAAGTTTATTTTGTGAATGGTGTGACCCAGTAGCTTGTTTGCTCCAAAAGCATTATTTAAGAATAAACTGGAAACTAATACAACATTGTAAATCAACTATATTTCAATAAAATTTTTTTTTTTTTATTTAAAAAAGAATACTACCATTCCCCTACTGGTCTGAAGGCCATCTCTGTCATACATCACACACAGATCTGTTTCTAGGTTCCCCAGTCTGTTTCCCTGGCCATCTGTTTATCCTTGTGCCAGTATCACAATCTTAACTTCTACAGCCACAACATAAACTGACATCTAATAAATATTTCCTAAGAATGCTTTGGCAATTCTTGGCCCTTTGAGCTTGCATGTAAATTTTAAAATCAGCTTGTCAAATTTCACAAAATAATCATGTTGGGATTTTGATTGGGATAGAATTGACTCTACAGATCAGTTTGAGGATAACTGACATCTTTAAATACTGTCTTCCAACCTATGAATATGGTATATGTTCCCACTTAGTCTTCTTTGATGTCCCTCAACAAAGTTTTCAATTTTCCCCTGCCAGAGTTCTGCACACTTCTTGTTACATTTATTCCCAGATATCTGATTTTTTAAATACTATTGTAAATGGTTTTTTAAATTTTCTATTTGCTACTGATATAAATACAACTATTAATCTTTATTTTGCAAACCAGCATTCTGTCTAAACTCAGTTACATATTTATAATTTATCTATAGCACCTTTTTATTTTCTTTGCAACAGAAATTTCTATGCAGATTCAATCATATTATCTGCATATAATGCCAGTGTTGTTTCCCTCTTCCCAAACCTTATGCCTTTATTCCTGACTGACTTTGTTTGCTAGGCTCTCCAATACAAACTTGAATAAAACTGGTCATAATACGCATTCCTGCCTTCTTCTTGTTCTTAGTAAGAAAACTCTTGTTTCACCATTAAATATGATATTTGCTATAAGTTTTTTGGTATTCTTAAGCAGTTTAATAAAGTTCCTTCTATTCCTAGTTTGCTAATTTTTTTTTCAATCACAAAAGGATACTGAATTTAAGCAAATGCAATTTTTTCATTTAATGACTTCATCATATTTAAGTGGCCCAGAATTGGATTTTGTTTTCTTATCCAGTCAGACAGCTTTTGTCATTTAACTGGAGTACTTAACATAATTACCAATATAATTGCATTTAAGTCCACCTTCTCGTTCTGTGTTATCTGTCCTGCTTGCTCAATACGTCTTTTTCTTCTCTTCCTTGTCTTTTTTTAGATTGTAGATTTTTTATTCCACTTTTTTCCCCTATATACATTTAGTGGTTAACCTACAAAACACTACAGGGAGAAAGTGAGATTTCAACTGAATCTAAACAATACACTTCTCATGTTTGCTTCTGATATTCTGATTTTAACACTAAACACACTTGGATCACAATTGGACCTACCATTCAGGGACCTGCATGTAGTCCAAGGAGTGCCTGAAATGACAGAGACTAGTGGGGGCTCTGGTGCAAAGGCTGGTCAGGACCAATAAGGGTCATCACTGCCCTGGGTGGAGCTAAGTGGCCCATAACACATCTGGAACATCACCCAGGGCCCAAGCCAAGCAAGAGCTCTGATTTTGGCTTCAATTATAACATTCAAGATGACTTAAATTATAAATACACACAAAATAGGAAGTTTTTATTTACACTAAAGGATTCAGAATGTGATTATATAGTCTACAAAATGTTTCTAAAAATTACAATTTGATACCTTAAGCAGCATATTTCAACAGCATATTTACTACCCTAAGGATTTTACAATATTGTTTTACCCAAAATATCCATTAACACAGGTGCTGTGTGATGTAATAGAAAAGGGGAAGGGTGCCAGTAAGAGAGTATTATTTCCTGTCACAGCACCCTTTCAAGTACTTATCAAAGTGCTAGAGCTATGTGCGCAGCCAGGGTTGTCCAGCACAAGCCAGGTTCTCTGTCCTCTGAGGCCCTACATATACGGCTGCTTCTGACCGATTCCCACCTGCTTCACCCAACTATCCCAACGTGGCCTTGAAAACTAAGCTCAGGCCCTCTTCGTTTCCTCCAGAAAGAGCCTCCCCAGTAGAGTTTAGTTGCCTCTCTGTGGACACCTCTGCCACTGAACTTCCTACCCAGCATCACCACCTCACTTTCCTGGAAAGGCTGCAGGCTTCCTGGGGGCAGGTCCTCTTGCCTGGTCCTCTCACCGAGCACAGTAATGCTCCATAAACTGCAGGCGGAATGAAGGCTTGCTCTGAAAAGGTAGAGACTGTTTCAACCACTGCACATCTCCAGGTCTCAGCACAAACTAGAGGCTCAACTAACCACTTGCCCAGTTGACAAATACACTCAGTGTTGACGTCCTCTCCACTACACCCCATGGCCTCCTGGGTCAAGAGCTCAGAGGCCTGATCTGTACCTTGTCCTTTTCACTGACCACTGGTGAGAACTTTGGCAAAAGCTCTTTCTCGGGCAGTCAGGCTCCAACCCTGAAAGATAAAGGCAAGAAAGTGCCCGTGGTCTCTCAAATGCCACCATAAAAATGAAGAATGCAGTTTTCTCTGTACATGCTCACCTAGCCCATCACCTGGATTTCCTGGCGTCTGTCTCCAGGTAGTGTCATTTTTCCTATGTATTTCAAACATTTGTTTTTCAGGCAGATTGACATAGCAGCTAAGAGCTCTGGCACTTGGCCACCCAGGTTCAAATCCCAGTTCCTCCATTTAGTAGCGGGTGATCTTGAGCACGTTCCTTAACTTCTCGGCCCCTCAGTTTCCTCATCTGGATAAGAGGGATGAGAACACTACGTAGCTCAGAGGATGGCTGTGAGGATCCACGTTCAGTACTTGTAAGAGTGCACCAGGCATGTGTTAGCTCGTTACTATGGAGTGTCACTTGGTCCCAGGTAACTTAACCCTCCTCCTGGTTTATTTTCCAGGTTTCTTAAATGGACTGCAGAGATGCATCTGGGACAACTTGATCTCATTCAGACGCCCTTCTCCTCCCACTTCAATCCAGGCCCCCGTTCTTCCTTTCCCCTTGGTGGTCAGTCCTCCTTAAGAAGCAGGTGTCTACCGTGGCAACTACTGCTAGGCCCCCTAACTCAGGAGCCTCAATGGGCGGTGCTCAGTAAGACCCCATCCCGCCCCTGGTCACAGGCCTTGCCAGGAGGCAATTAAACATCCTCCAGTACAACTTGGATCTGGGAAGGCCTGGCCCATAAGGAGAGATCCAGGATGAGGCTGAGCGGTTGGGAAAAGGGGGAAGGATTGGAAGGGGGAAGACCTAAGAGGTGCCTGGAATAAACCTCGATTAGGCTTGGCTAGACTGATTCTAAGAAGGCAACCCCAGAAGGGGAAGAGGCTGGGGTCTGGGGCAGGAAGAAGCTGGAGGGCAGAGAATGGCCGTCATATCAGTCTGGTGAGATGGAGAAGAAAGGGGTCTAGACAAGGAAGTTCTGAGGCCTGGGACCTGGTGGAGGTTCAGGGCTGGTTTGCTCTGAAGATGCAAGCCGGGCCAAACGTCAGACTGGGAGTCAGGAGACCTGTGTTCTAATCCTAGATGTACCGCTTTCACTCCCCGTGACTGACCATTGGTGTGATTAGTATTCGATCATGCCCACCTGACTCCAAGAAGGCAGGGGCTTGAACCACCCTGTCCTTTCCTGCACACACTATGCCTGGCACAGAGCAGGCACTCAGTCCACACCTGTCGGCCCACGGACGATGGTCCTCATCCACACAAGCCTCTAAGAACCCACACACAGAGGCAGCTGCCCTCATGGCTCTGGAACAGAGGACCAGCAGGGACTAGAGAAGCTTCTTTCAAAGTCCATGACCAGAGTAAGAGCAGAGGAAGGCCCCAGGTGAACCGTACAGTAAATGTTCTAACTCTGGACAAGCTGCTTAACCTCTGTGAGACTCAGTGTCATTGCCTGTAAAATGGGGAGAACAGTACCCACCTGTAGCAAGCTGAATAACAGCCCCTCCAAAGATGTCCACGTCCTAATCCCCAGAACCTGGGAATGTGTTACCATACATGGCAAAAGGGATTTCGTAGATGTGATTAAAATATGGATTTTAAGATGGGGAGATTATCCTGGATTGTCTGCAGGGGCCCCCTGTAATCACAAGGGTCCTTACGATAGGGTGGCAGGGGGGTTAGAGAAGACAATGGGACGACAGAAGCGGAAGTTGGAATGATGCACTTCAGAGATGACGGAAGGGGCCTCCAAAAGCTGGACAAAGTAATGAAATAAATCCTCTCCTAGCCTCCAAAAGGCATGGAGCCAACACCTTGATATTGGGACTTCTGACCTCCAGAACGGTAAGCTAATAAATCTGTGCTGTGTTAAACCACAAAGTTTGTGGCAATTTATTACAACAGCAAGAGGAAACTAATACACAACCTCATAGGGTTTTTGTGAGGATTAAGTGTGTTGACAAGTAAACACTTAAGAGCACATGGTACCTAGTTTAGTGGTCAAAAAGTGTTGGCTGGTATGATTATTTTTGCTGGAGTTCTTCATATGGTGGCCAAAGTAATCTTTCGCATGTACACATCTCATCGCAAAGCCCCTGTGGAACAGCTTTCAGGGCTCCCCATCAGCCCCTTCTCACCTGTCCAGCCTTCTCACACTGTGCCCACCACCACCACCTATCCACCCATCCAGAATGACAACCTATTTGCTGGCTGACGTGCCCACACTACAGTGCGAGCTACATGGGGCAGGGGCGCTGGCTTACTGACCTCTGCAGCCTCAGCACCCAGGATGGGTCCTGGCGCACAGCTGTCTGACGCATGAGTGATGCCACCCAGCACCAGGCTGAGCACACTCCTCAGATCTTTCAGGACTGGACTCCTCACCCCCTCGGACAAAGCCCTGAGTGCCCACTGGTCTGTCAGCATCATTCCTCTGTTTAAAACCCTCCAACTGCTCCCTACAGCCTTTAGAGCAAAGGCCAAGACCGGGGCCTCCTGGCTCCTTCTGCATCTCCATCCTCATCCTCTCAGTGCCTGGAAGGTCACTGCTTCCGGACCCTTACACATGCTGCCGCCTCTGCCTGAAATACCCTCCCTGACCCCCCTTCACCTGGCTAACACTTCCTAACCCCTCAGTCTCTGCCTGAAGCTCCTTGAAGGTATGAATTACTGTTTAGCTCGTGTCCTGCAGTATCCCCAGGGCCTAGCAGTACAAGGCATCTGCTGAATAGACAGAAAGATGTCATTAGACCATATGCACTTCGGGGCACCTGGCTCACTGATCTTGAATCCTGGCTCAGCTCAGACCTGGGTTCTGCCTTAGTGCTCTTGGTCTTGACCCCTGCCCATCTTCCTAATCTATACTTCTGGCAGTCCCATGGTGATTCGTCATGACTTGATCCATGGTGGCCCCCTACCTCAACCCCAGCCCCCAGAATGCCCAGCACTTACTTCAGCTGTCCCAAATCAGGCCCTGGCACTTCTACCAAGGGAAATGAATGAGAAAAGGCACTGCTGTGGACCACTGTTAAACAAGGGAAATGAACGAGGAAAAGCACTGCTGTGGACCACTGTGACGGCAGTTACAGGCTTATCCCATGGCCGAGTTAGTGTAGGGTTCAAACAAGCATATTGATGACATTCCCCTTCACTTGAACTTTGTCAAAATGTGTACGGAACTGTCAACATTTGATATTTCTTAAGAAAAGCATTAAAGCAAACAAACTAAAACAGTGTCTGGAGACAGGCATTCTTATAGTGCCTCCTTTTCAATACACTCAGCTTCAGACTAGCAAAGCTAGGTTCTCCAAACTGTGGGTCTGACCTATGTATTAGTAGGTTTTAGTAGGTGATGAAATAAATTAATGTTTTACACCCTGTGCAGTTTTTAAAATAAAACGACAGAAAATACCTGAGTACAATAGACATTTTCACAGAACTTTTGTTTCAGCTGATACAGACACCATACATGCACGTGGCAGTTCTGGGTCACAATGGACAAAACATGTCTTACCATGTGCTAGCTGAGGTCAAAAAATCTGAAAACCCCTGAGATGGCTAATCCTTATTTCCTGATCATTCTTCCTCTGCCAAAAACTTCTCCATGTTAGTTTGTCCTAAAATTGCTCCTTACCTTATTTATAGCCACTGGAACTCTAGGGGGATGCTGAGAGAGTGATCCAGAAGAGACCAGCTGGCCAGGGCCAGGGCCAGAGGCCTCCCCACAGCTACACAATACAGGGCTCCAGCCCGGGAAGGAGGGGAAAGATGTGGGGAGATCTAAAAGGCTCCACATCTTTGGCCAGGTCTTGAGGTCCTGCACCTCCACCCTGAGTGTGCCGAGTTCCAGGGTTGCGGGCTTACCCACACCTGTGCTTCTAAAAGGGGCATGGGCCACACACCTGTGGTAGAAAGGGTGCAAGGCCTCAGCCCTTCAGAGGTTGGGGCGGGGAGCTGTCTTGAGAATATCCTGTAACCCCAGTTCTCACACTTCCTGTTGACATTCTCTCTCCTCTCATCTCAGGCCCCTGGGCCGGCCTTGATGAAGAAGGCAGCCTCTGTATGTTACCAGCGGCAGGGAGTGGGGGTCCCGAGGAGGCACCAGCAAGGTGGCAGGGGGAAGAGGGGCGGGACCGGGCACACCAGCTCTGGCAGGCTGGAGTGCAGGAGCAGCGGGGTCAGGGTGCTGGGTTCCAGTCCACGTGCGCGCTAGGCCACCTCCAGCACGCGGCCGCACTTACCCGAAAGTCGTGGGCAGTGTCCTTCACCGGCTGCACGCGGTGACCCTGGTGCCGGGGGTCGGCCTGGCACGAGCAGCACAGCAGCTCCTTGTCGTCGAGACAGAAGAGGTTGAACTGGCCGCGGTGCAGGCGGCAGAGGCGCGGAGAGCGGTGGCCGGTCCAGCGCGCGCCCTCGGCCTCCTCGCGCAGCAGCTTCTCCACGAGGTTATTGAGGGTGTGGTTGGTGCGCAGGTCGGCGGGGGCCGCGCGGTCCTTGCACACCGGGCAGGTGGGTGCCACCTGCACCTCCCAGCAGCGGGTCACGCACCCGCGGCAGAAGTTGTGGCCGCAGCGCAGAGTCACGGCGTCACGGAAGGGGTCGTAGCAGACGGCGCAGAGCAGCTCCTCCTTGAAGGAGCGGGAGGGCCCGGGGGACAAAGCGGGGCCCGGTTCCATTGCCCCGGATCCCGGATCCCGCGCCCGCAACTTTCGCTCCAGCCCCTCCCATCCGCCGCGCGGCTCCCGCGACCCTGCGGAAGCCGGCAGTCAGCCCCTTCCACTCGGAGCACTGAGCGACAGCGGTGCCGGCCAATCGCGCTGGGCGCGCTCGGGAGGCTCCGCCCCAGTTCCGGTCGGCTTGGGAAACCCCGGAAGAGCAGGGTGGGCCCCGTATGCTCCGCAGTCCCCGTCGGTCCTAGGGGAGCCAATTTAGCCGGGAAGAAGTTCCCCAGCAGTGTTCTAGGACCTCTGTGTCACTGCAACCTATTTCTGATTTCAAATGGGAAATGAAGTCTAGGAGCCCCTCCTTAAGCGGTCCCCGAAATCACAGGCCCGTGAGGTGGGAGAAGCCAGAGCTCCTCACTTCGTGGTTCCGAAGTGAAGTCTGATCTTAACGGCGTTGTTAGCTTTTTCACCGCTTAAGAGTTTGCAGTGCACTTTCAAAGATCTGTGCCCGCTCTTGCATTAGTTGCTTACTTATTTTGGGCAGTCTTGTGCCTGCCCCCTGGGGTAAGGCGGGAACAAATGAGAGAAGTGGAAGCAGTGGAAGATCTCTGAGAAGATCCGATTCTTGTCCCGTGGTTGAATAGGCGGGCAAGTCATCTTTCCAAAATCTATTTCCTCGTGAGTGAAACAGAGATCAAGGACGTCTGCAAAGTTAGCTGTGGGAACTGGAATCCAGGCTAAATTCCTGCCAGGTACAGCAGGACTGAGTCTCTCCAACCTGTGTCACGTTGATCACTTTACAACATTCAGATGTGGGATTCCTTTCCCCTGGAACACTTTCATTTCCGGTTTCCGTTGGAAGACAAGTCTCCACAGGTCTCATGTTTCTGTATGCCACCCAGAGACACTGCCTTTTTTGGACTGTCTTTTCAAGGACGTTTCTATGATGAACAGCCTCGGAAGGCAGAGATAATGTCTCCCTCCAGGCAAAGATCTGGCAATCTTACTCTTCATTATAAAATATTTGGGTTCCCTAAGCTTCCTCCTGTGGCCCACATCACGTAGACTTTTGGGAATTAAGTCTCAGGAAACTGGCCCAAATGACTATAATCTGACTATTGCCATTGCTGTTAGTAATAAACTGTCCGTTGACTCAAGAGTTTCAACTACCAGCATTCCTGAAACTGTGGCATGCTAACTTGTGTTGACTAGGGAAAAAAAAAAAAAAAAAGCACAACTTAAAAGTTGAGAATTACATCTTATTTGGCGGACAAAACAGAGGACTTAAGCTCTGAGGGACTGCTTGCTCCAAAGAGGTAGGAGAGGATCCAGGATACATAGTTTTTGCAACAAAGACCAGGTAGTCGGAACTTGAAAAGATTACTGTTAAAGAAAACCAGATATCTCAAGTTAGGAAATTTAGCACTTTTCTATGTATGGGAAGGTGCAAGAGTCTGGGCTCACTAATTGATATGCACCTCAGCTATCTGAGGCCAGTATCCTGTGCTTTCTCATCCTGAGTCTCTTCGGGGTGCATCATTGGGGGGAGGGGGGCAGTGGCTGCAGCAGTTGACTGCTAGGTCGGGGTAGCGTTAATGTGATGGCTTGATGGCTGCAACATCCTTTGTTTACTGATATGGCACGCAGCATTTTTTTCCATTGATACTTGTTAGCTTGCAAGTAGGCTAAAATCTAGACAATTTCCTTCCAAACTTTTACTCAGAATAGGCCTTTCCCCAAAATGCCAAGCTGATGGATGCCACTAAGTGTTATTGCTTTCTGGAGTGTTTCTTATACATGATCAGTGGTCCTCCTGCAGTTACCTGGGGAGCCTTCTAAATAAAAGCACAGATTCTTGAGTCCAGATTCTTTGATCTACTTGCCTCTTTCGGGGGAAAGGCCCAGGAATCTGCATTTTTCACACGCTCTCCAGGTGATTCTCAGGTACACTAAAGTTTGAGGCCCATTGTGCTAGGTCTACTCACCCAGCAAGTAGGTCTCCTGTTAGGCTTACTGGTTCAAAAATTAACCTTCGAGACAATATCCGAAAAGGCCACAAGATGGGGCTAATAACCCCACATGCCAGGCACCTCCCTGGAAAATCTTGTCTCTTCTAGTCTCACTTTCTTTCACTGTTTTATCTATGTGTCCCAGTTGCTCTGCGAATCTGTTTTGCTGTGTGGGTGTTTCATTCTGTTCTCATGATGTCCCTTGTTTGTTTTGTTGTTGGTTTTTTTCTCAACTGTCTGAGTAGGGCCACAAATCAAAACAAGGGTAAAGAGTAGAAATTAACAAATGGATCTTTTTTTTCCTTTAAGGAGAATACAAAGGTTAACATTAAACCATTAAGGTCCGCCAGTCTTTCTGGAAATCTGGAAAGGACTTGGTCCTATTCCAAGCACCACCATTAGCCAGGGGCAAGACCTGGGGCATAATATTTCACTTTCCTTACTTCCTTTTTCTCAACTGTAGAAGGAAAGATTGGACTAATTGCTCCAAATTCTTACCAGCTCAGACACTCTAAACTTTTTTAATTCTTTGCATAATTTCAGGAAAGAGGGTGATTAAGATACAGAGCCCAGGAAAGAGAAGTCTTGGTGATTGTAACTAATGTGTCACCAGCTCCTGTTTCTTCTTCCAGTAGAAAGGACCTTCTTCGGAGGCCCTGAAGTTCAGGTCCTCTGTATACCAGCTAAACTACTGCAAAACTCAACCGGCAGTTCTCACTGCTGTAACTTGCCCCATCCCATCCCATCCCCAGGCATCTTTGCCAGGCACTGCCACATTTCCAACCCCCCTGCTATCACCATGTACACTTATGTAAGGAATGACAACTCTTTATTAAATGTCGCGTTAGGAAAAAAAATATTCCTAGGTGCAGAAAGAAGAACGGCTTTTTTTTTTTCCTTTTTAAAGCAGATGACTAGAAAGTGACTACTGCAAATAAAAGGCAGAGATTGTTAGATGAGATAAAAAAGCAAGACCCAACTATATGCTACCTAAAAGGAACCCACTTAAATATAAGCCTACAAGTAAGTTAAAAGTAAAAGGATAGAAAAAGATATACCACGCTAACACGAATCAAAGAAAGTTGGTGTGGCCCTATTAATATCAGACAAAGCAGATTTCATATCAAAGAATATTATAGGGATAAGGAGGATGACTGCTGTATTTGACAGTCACAGGGCTGGCAGTAGCAAGAACCATTTTCAGAAACAGGCAACCAGAGGTGCAGGTGCACTTGAACTTGTTCAGCAACGTTAGCAAGGACATCTTAGAGGAAATCACTGTAGTCTGATGCTTGATGTTGGACACAGTGATGGCTTAGGCCTTCTCTGAGGCCTCTGCCATGGAGAAAGGAGGGTAGGGGCTCTGAGTTGAACCTTGTGAAATAGGCAGAGCGGGTAGTCCTTAGTTTTCTATTCTAGATTAGGAGATATGAGCTCAGAGAGATGGATTCACCTGCCCAAGGTCACATAGTCCCTCTAGACTGGATCCTTCCCATGTGCATTTAAACCTGCATCTTAAACAAATGATTAAACAGCCCTCTTTCAACCCACAGCCCCCTCAATCACCCGCATCTCTCAAGTCCTCCTTCAGCCAAGACATGCTGCTTCCATGACTTCACTTCCAGTTCACTCATCAGCCTGCCCCATCCAACTTTTGCCTCTTCGTTAAGTTTGCTCCTGGCAAGAGCCTGACCTTAAGATCTCTGCTCCCTCTTACTCTGCCCCAGACCATCTCATCCATTCCTGTGGTTTCAGATGCCAACCAGAAGCTCATCACCAGCTCAGACCACTTTACCGAGCTCCAGTCCCAGCTCCTTTTGGGATGGGAGTGGGGGACAGGTTAGGAGAACCCTTTTCACAAGTCTGGGCATAAGACAAACAGACCATGAACCATGGTAGGGGCAATAGGACTTGAAAGAAAATGATGAGTAGGAAAAATGCTTGGAAGAATTCCCAGAACCTAGAGATAGAATGGCTATGGGGTAATAAAGGAGAGTCAAAGGTGATTCAGGATTTAACACTTGATTCCTGGGATAATGTTACTGACACTCATGGGGAACACTGGAAAGGACTGTGTTGGGGGAGCCATGTGATTTAGGGTTGAAGACTTGAACCTGGGGTGAGGGTGGAGCCTTTAAATGGAAAATTCAAAGTGTTTTTTTCTTATAGTTTCCTTCTCCTGATGAACCAGCCCCACATTTCTCCCCCCACCTCCAACCAGGGCTTCCCACAATTGCACTGTCTCGGCTTGAGACAGACAGAAGTAGATAGAAGGGAAATTTTTTTCTTCTTCACTGGCATAGGTCACTATCCCAACCCACAAAGAGCCATGGGTAGAATTTTTAAGAGCCTTTATATAGAGTTCTAGGCTCCTGGAAGTGTTTCTGATAGGTTTTTTTTAGAGGCAAGTAACAGGCAGAGATGTTTGACCCTGTCACCTTAGCCTTTCACGGGCACCACTGGAAAGAGCATAAGAAGACCTGAAGATAGAGTCATCCACTGCAGGGAGTTTCTCAAGGTCTCTTTCATAAATAAAACCTATGATGCTACGATGCTAGGAGCTAGATATTTGGAGCTGCAAAAAGATTGCTGAAGACTTCAACAACCTCAACATTTTGAATTCCTGAAAACTTTTCTTTCCCTGAATTAGGACCCAGTGAGAATGTAGTTCATGGATTTGGCCACATGAAGGCAGCATACACAAACTCACCTTTCCTTAAACCAGTCTGGAGTCGCCTTGCTCTTGAGTTCCCACTGTAATCACCTGGCACCAGACTCTCCACAATTCACGCAGGTCCCCAACCTCCACACTGCTGGACCTTCATCACCTCATTCCCGTGCACAGAAAGACGGATGGGCCACCTGCTTGCTGACACCCTCTGACAATCTTCCTCACAGAGTGGTCGGTTAGTGCCTCATCTTCCCCCATATGTCCCCTGCTAACTCCAGTTTACCCCATCTGACTTGCCTTGTCGCCCAAGCCCTAGCCAAGGTCTCCCTCGATACCTACTTGTATGTCTTCTCACTGCTTTGCAGACCCTGGCATTACCTGGTGCTGAGAACATGGCTGATTGGTGGACGGGATGAACAAGTCAGAGCTCCAGCAGTCGTGTTCGTGAGCTCCGTCATGTGGGTTCTAAGTTACCCTGAGTGAGTGAGTGGGCCCCAGGCACAGAGATTCTGATTTTCAGTAGACCTGGAGTGGCATCCAGGTATCTGCTTTTTTTTTTTTTTTTTGGCCGCGTTGCATGTGGGATTTTAGTTCCCTGACCAGGGATTGAACCCGTGTCCTCTGCATTGAAAGCTCAGAGTCTTAACCACTGGACTGCCAGGGAAGTCCCAGGTATCTGCATTTTAAAAGCTACAGGTAGTCCACTGATCGTACTTAGAGGAACACTGATTTTCTGATTTTGTGGCCTTGGACATGTTAATCTTTTAATCTCGGTTTTCTTTTCAGAAAATGGGAAGAATTAAAGGAAACGTAAACATAGATGAAATGTTAACTGAGTGCTTCCTTAGCACAGTGGTTGGCATTTAGACATGGCTTTTCTCCTGGGGTGACCCGTCTGCTGAGTTTGGGGTGGGGGGTGAGAGAGTCTGGGGGTGGGTATAGTGTATGCAGGGCTGTCACATGTGGCTGCACAACGCCAGGGGGCACCATCCTCAGAGACGTCTTTGTGAATAGCATCCTCTAGAACCGTGGGAGATCCCCACCCTTCACAGGATACAGAATGAAGAAGTTTGGGGTGAGGGCTCTGGAGAGGAGCCCTGAGGGTGTGGGGCAACACTGACACACCAGCTTTTTGACCTTATGCTAAGCCCGGTTCACCTCCTCCTACGCAGGAGAAAGTCTGGAATCTTTCTAGTGATAGGGAAAGGGGTTGCTAAGTGCCTTGACTCTCACTGCCCTGCTGGCCTGAGTGAAGAGGTAAACCAGCCTCTTGATTTAGGCAACAAACCAAGTGGCCTGATGTAGAGATGGGGTGAGAAAGGCTGCCCAGGTGCTGTGACTATTCTTGTGCCTCTTGTCCTGGCTGGTACAGCGCAGGGACCTGGTCCGTGGCGTTCAGGCCCCTTGACCAGTTCTGCTAAAGCTCCTGGTGATATTCACCTGATTTCTGGTGCCCCCAAAAGGGCCTGGGCACTTTAGGGCTTGGAGAGACCGGGAGGGACACTGATGCTGAGAGCGTGGCAGGTGAGTCTCCAGCTCTGAAACATACCTGGGGGCTAAGAGGAAACGCCAGCCTCTAAGTGTGGCCTCCCAAAGTTTCCAAGTGGACAGGAAGAAAGAGGGAGGGGTGGTAGGAATCGGGGACTCAACTGCTCACGAAGGGGGGAGGGCGGGCACAGAACAGCAGAAGACCCCACCTAGGGTCGGGGCGTGGCAGAGATGGCCCCCCATCTCCGGGCACGTGCAGCTCCGGAAACTGGCGGCGGCGTCTATTTCAGAGTTTATGGTAAGAGGCTGGAGCTGCACACGCTCGGCACCGCAGACAACACACCCCACCCTTTAAGGAAGTGGGGAGGAGAGCAGTAGGGGTGTGGTTAAGTCGGAGCAGGAGAGGGGAAAACACAAACCTGTCAGCGCTGTTTCTCAGCGGAGGCCTCCGGAGCCGCCGCGCACCCCTTCAGAAGAACCCCTCACCTGCCGCCGCCCCGCCGCACCTGGCCGAGCCGAGGAGCCGCCGCCGGAGTCGGCGCTTCGCTCCGTGTGAGTCCCCTCCCGCGATCGCAATCGGGGCTGAGCGCCCAGCCAGAAGGTGGAGCGAGGCTGGACGAGGCGGGAGGGTCGGGGTGACTCCGGGATTGCGGGGACCCGGACGGGACCGGGAGCCGCGGACCCAGAAGCGGGCGCTGCGGCGTGGGGCGCTCCCGGGGCCGGCGAGCCCTCCGCGGAGGGAGAGGGATTCCATTTTTGGAGTTAATTTGAGACGAAAGGGTGTTTTTCCCTCTTAGTTCTCTTATCAGACAGGGGAGGATGGGGGTGGTGGTGATGGGAGGGCACAGAAAGGCCGCCTGCCTCTAAAGGTCAGGCCAGAGAGCTTTCAGAATCCAACTTCTTCAACTCCTGCCTTAGAGCCTCTGCGCTTCCTGCTTTGCCCCCTGCCGTGCCCTGCAGCTCGCCCACCCTGCTCACATTCCCACGCACACCCCACTGCGCTCCCCGCCCCCCAAAGGGCATCTTCTGAATCAAGCGCCGACTGGAAGCAAGCAGGGCTCTGCAGGGGGGTAGAGGCAGAACTCTGTGCGTGCGTGTGTGTGCGTGCGCGCGCGCGCGTGTGTGTGTGTGTGTGTGAGTGCCTGTGTGCTGTGGGGACTAAAGTTAACGCTCGCTGCCCCCCCCGGGTCTTTGTGACATTACTTCGGAATGCCCCTAAAGGGTTAAGTTCTGTGCCGCCTTCTCCTCCTGTCAGGCTGTGCGTGGGCAAAGCCTTGGGTGGGTGAACAGGCAACATATGGGTGCTGTTCTGAGCCCACCGAGTCCCACCACCTGCCCTAAACGTCAGCCATCTGACACTTGCGTCTCCCCACACGCCATGCTTGGAGCTCAGTCCAATTAGGCTTCTCCAAGGGGTCAGGGAGGGGAGAAGGAGAGCCGAATTTTGGACACACAGGGGGCATTCGCCGGGGGTGCTCAGAAACCAGAAGAGGAAGAGCTTTCCCCGGACCCACAGCTGGACGTGAGCCCTCGGGGCAGTTGGTTCGAAAAGATCAGGGAAGGGGCCCAAGGAGGCCTCTCCCTTGAGGGCAAGGAATGCAGGTGTGGACCGAACCCCAGCCTTTCCCAACTCCTCGCGGGGAGGGCGAAGAGGAAGCAGAGACAAAAGTGTGTGTGAAAATGGAAGGAGGGAGGGAGGGAGTCACATGGAGAGAGCAGCTCTGGCACGACACTCTGCTCTCATTCCTTCATTCAATAAGCACTGGCTGACTTCCTACCTGAGACCAGGTGCTGGCGCTGGGCATGGGAGACCAGGGTGCGTGGGACCCAGCCCTGCGCCCCGAGCAGTGCCGTGGGGAGGGAGGGAACAGGTGCTGACCAGCCCAGTGCTGGGGGCTGTGGGTGGAGCTGGTCAGCGTGTCCCGGAAGGCTTCCTGGCAGAAGTGACTCTAAGTGGAGACCTGAAGGATTGGTAGAATTAGCCCAGGAGGGAAAGAGGGGCATGAATGGCATAGGGCACAGCAAGGGCTGAGACCTGAGGCCAGAAGCAGCGGGGTGAACCCAGGAAACTGAAAGTAGCTCGGGGTGTTCAGCACATGGAGCGTGCAGGGGCGAGTTGAAGCTGGAGAGGTGGAAGAGACGGCTCCAGAAGGGCCTGCTCTGGCTGCCATGGCAACTCCTGTCACTTGGGCCCTAGAGCCAGCAGCCTCCGACTTGACTCAAGGGTGCGGGGCTGCCAGATTTAGCAAATGAAAATACAGGACACTCAGATTTGAATTTCAGATAAGCAATGAATACTTGTCAAGTATAACTATGTCCCGTGCAATCTTTGGGGCATACTTATACCAAGACATTATTCACTGTTTATCTGAAATTCAAATTCAACTGGACATCTGGTATTTTATCTGGCACCTGTCCTCTAGGGGAAAGCTGAGGATGCTACAGTGCTGGGAAGTGAAGGGTAGGTAGTGTCCAGGCACCAAGGGGACAGTCTCAGGACATATTATCTTTTTTTTTCTTTTTTTATTATTTTAAAAAATTTATTAATTTTTAATTAATTTTTATTGGAGTATAGTTGCTTTACAATGTTGTGTTAGTCTCTGCTGGACAGCAAAGTGAATCAGCTATACGTATACATATATCCCCTCTTTTTTGGATTTCCTTCCCATTTAGGTCACCACAGAGCACTGAGTAGAGTTCCCTGTGCTGTACAGTAGGTTCTCAATAGTTTTCTATTTTATACATAGTATCAATAGTGTACATATGTGAATCCCAATCTCCCACTTCATCCCACCCCCGCAGCCCAGGACATATTATCTTGTAACCAATCCTTCTAGATTCCACTTTGGAATCACTGATTGAGCATGTTATTTCTTAAAAACAAAAGAAAGACAATTCCTTGGTCTTTGGAGCCCCATGAACCTGGATTCAAATGCCAGCTTGGCCACTTGCCTGCTGTGAGGGCTTACGTAAACCACTTAACTCCTTGGAACCCCAGAATCTCTTTTCAGAAATGAGGATAAGAGTATCTGTTCGTTCAGGTTGTGGGGTGGATCCGTGGTAATGTATGTAAATTGCCCAGGGAGTGCTGAAGAAAAAGTGGTAGATATTACTCTTCATAGCACTTTCACAGGGGTAACCAAAGTAGCATCCCTGAAGTGCTTGGGGCTCGTTTATTTCTGTTTATATTTATTGAGCCCTCAGAGGTCGCAGGGGAAGTAAGTGGTGGAGGTCCTTCTCCTAGAGAGAGAGCGGGTTAGCTCCTGAGCAGAAAGGGAGAGCTGGGGTCAGTTTTCAGCTTTGTCAATGACGTGCTTCCCAGATGCTCTGGAAGACCCTGGGGAAGGGGTGGCCATAACTCAAAGTTGAATTAGCTGAAAGGAAATGTGAATGAATTAGAAGGGAGAATCCAGGTAACATACCCAGCACAACTGACGCAGACAAATGTGCCATAAAATTTAGCTGTCAATATTCCCACTTTCATAAGGAGTACCTTATTAGAAACTAGAGCTCAGGGGTAGAAGAAGTAGGGATGCCTTGTTTTGACTTTAATGGCAGCATTTATTTATTTATTTATTTATTTTTACATCTTGATGGGAGTATAATTGCTTCACAATGGTGTGTTAGTTTCTGCTTTATAACAAAATGAATCAGTTATACATATACATCTGTTCCCATATCCCTTCCCTCTTGCGTCTCCCTCCCACCCTCCCTATCCTACCCCTCCAGGCGGTCACAAAGCACCGAGCTGATCTCCCTGTGCTCTGCGGCTGCTTCCCACTAGCTATCTACCTTACGTTTGGTAGTGTATATATGTCCATGCCTCTCTCTCCCTTTGTCACAGCTTACCCTTCCCCCTCCCCATATCCTCAAGTCCATTCTCTAGTAGGTCTGTGTCTTTATTCCTGTCTTACCCCTAGGTTCTTCCTGACATTTTTTTCCTTCTTAAATTCCATATATATGTGTTAGCATATGGTATTTGTCTTTCTCTTTCTGACTTACTTCACTCTGTATGACAGACTCTAGGTCTATCCACCTCATTACAAAGAGCTCAGTTTCGTTTCATTTTATGGCTGAGTAATATTCCATTGTATATATGTGCCACATCTTTTTTATCCTAATGGCGGCATTTATAAGAGCGAATTAGGGGGCCTTCTAGAAGGGAACCTGGAGGGAGTTAAGAATTTGTTAAGAGAAAGAGGAAATGGAAGGTGTGTTTCCCTTGTGGCAACCACTGGGTTACACATGGTCCCTCTTTGTAGCGGCTAAATCTCCCCACCCCCCTGCCCAGTGGTACGCATTTTGTCCCCAGTTCTTTAGAGCAGCATTTGCCAAACAGTGTTCAGAGAAACTCTCTGCCATGAGATAGTTACAGGTGTTGCCCTGCTGAAACGCTCCAGTGAGCCCACTCTCGGAGATTTGTCCGGCGTATGTGTATGATCAAGGCTATGGACAGCTCCTCAGAAAAGACACCTGTATCGCTGGACTTATTAGCATCCCCTAAATTTGACTGTAGACCCCTTGTAGTGGGTTTGGGGGACACCTACTACCATCTCAATGGAAATAGCACTCCACTCCTACTGACTGTTGATGTAGGTGCCGTTCTGGAACCAAGCAGATCTTTCTGCAGCCATTATTCATCCCATAACTCTAGCCTGGACTTAGTCCTGTCCAGTTTACAGAAGATCTTCAGGGACCGAAGCCCCTGTCCCAGCATCGCTCATCCCTCACAGACACAAACCCCCACTTGTGTCAGCCTAAATCTTCCTACCACAGTTCACACCCCTTTCCCATTGTTCGGAGGACCCTGGAAGAGTGTGTCCCTCTGCATGTAGCCCCTCCAGGGTATGGCAGTCATTCCGTATGTTCTTAATATTGTTAAGGAAAGTACAGTTGAGGCAGGGGAGGGGAGGAAGCGTCCCCTGGGTGAACCCCGAGTGGTAGGTGTCCTATTCCTACTTTTCTCCCTGCCCAGAAGGCTCATAGGCTCGGGACTCTGTGGCCCTGGCCTCCCAGATGAATGGATCTCTGAGGTGGCCGGAATAAAAATGGACAATTGCTGAGGTCCTTGGGCAGAAAGGGTGGTAATTAACAGAAGTTCTTGCTGGCTCCCCAATCAAGAATGTCTCTTAGACTCTGGGCCAGTTCTAGGGTAAAGGCGGAGGAGCAGAGAGAGTGGTGAGAGTCTCCGAAACACTAGCGTGGTTGGTGGTCCAGTGGTCCAGTGCCCGGACTTGGTCAGTCAGCCTGGGTTCCAGCTCTGGCTCTGGGACTCACTGTGTGACCTTGGCTAAGTCGTGCAGCCCTCTCTTCCTCGTCTCTGAGATGATGACAGGGCTTTTTGTGAAGCTATACCAGGAGTAATATTCCAAATATCAACAGCCACTAAGGCATGGGCAGGGATCTAACAGAACTGAGCCTGCTGTGCCAGGGGCCACAGGGAACCTGGGAGGTGGATGAGGCAGGCAGGCAGTCAGGGCCGTGGGGGTGTGTGTGGGGGACATTTACAAGCTTGGATGGACTAGTCCAGTATTTTAATGTCCCAGATGGCCCTATGCACCAGCTTAATAACCTTGGCTGTACATAAGACATTCCGTCCTTTTTCAGGCACACAGTAGGCACGCAATAACTGTAGCTCTTCTTATCATTCTAGTTCATACTTTGAGTTGATCTGAGCTGGTGGGGAAGGGCCATTTTGTTTTCCCCCCTGGGGAAAAAGGCCATGTTTTGAGGGGCAGAAGTGGGCTTCTCCTGTGCATCATGTACAAGACAGAATTTGCTTCTTGCCCCCAACCTGCATCCCCACACCCCACCCCCAGTGCCCTGTGTCTGTGACAGCCTGGCCTGATTAGCTCTGTAGCCAGCAAAGAGACTTTCTACCGCTGCCCACCAGACACTGGAGTCCGCATGGCCACTGAAGGCGCTCAGAGGGCTGACAGGCAGGGGAAAATGGTGGCTTCGGTTTCCGGGGTTCTAGGCACCCAGCATGAAGCTCTGAGCCATGCGAGGGGGCGGCAGTGGGGCAGGGCACAGCTCTTTTGAGTCACTCTGCCATTTCCCAAGGTATAATTATTACTCATGATGACGGTTTGATCAAGAGAGCAGGCTGGAGACTGCGTATTCCGATGCGCTTTTTACCTAGACAAGAGGCGTGGGTTGATAGGAGTGCAGGATTTTGTCTCCAGGTGACCCTCTAGGTGGGCTGCGGATGGGCTGCAGACCCCACCCAGCTCTTACCTTGCCCAGCACTAAATGCAGCTGGTCAACGTGATTAGAGCTAAGATCAACCACCACCAAGGCCGTGGAAGGGGAGCCTTCCCCTTTTCTATCCTGGTGACAGTTCACTAACATTTTCCTCCTCTCCCGTCACCTTCTTCCCTTTTTACGCCCTGAAATCCACCCACGCAGAACCTGGCACCATCGCTCGCTAGGCAGGAGCTCAAAGGAATGTACTCGCCCGGAGTTTAGAGCTTGCTGCTGGGTTTAGTTCTCGACTCGTGGACTAGTGTCCCCTTCAATAGGCCAATTCTCCCAACAACTTTGAGGGCCCCAGGACCGCAGTCCCCCCGTTTCATGCCCTTTCTTTCTCTAAGGGTCTTCCAGCTGCCTCTCAGACTCCCCACTTGTTGCAGTCCCACTGGGACACATGTGGGCCCATTGGGAATTCTGCCCTGAGTTCGGGATTTGCTCTTCTGGAGGAGGGGTACCATTTCCCACCGGTGAGGGAACCGTCCTTCCTCTGGTCCCTGCCACTTGGAGCATCACGTGTTTTTCTGGTTTCTAAATAAATGTCACCTGTCTCGTCCTCCCCCGCACCTAGCCTCAAGCACTCTCTTTGTTCTTCCGGAGCTTTGGGGGTGAGAACCCAGCTCCTCTCCCTGGCTCAGGTGTACACTCTCCCCACCCCCAGTTCCAGCTCCAGGCAGGTTACCAGAGACCTGATACTCCAGCACCTTCGAAGATGCTCTTACCGGCATCGGTTTACCTTTGATCTGCTATATACACAGATGCTGGGCACGGAAACATGGCCACGTCCATTTAGGCCGCTGTGAGTGGTTGTCCCGAGCTGAAGTTCTCAAGCCCCCAGCTCAATGCTGGCAGATTGTCCGCCTGGGTGAGTGGACAGACGGTCAGGGGTCAGGAGACACGGCTTTGGTCTAGATTCTTCCAGTTGCTAGCTGTGTGACTTTGGGTAAGTCGCTTCACTTTTCTCATCTGAAAATGAAGATATAGTACTGCATCCCTGATAGGGTCGTTGAGGGAAACACTTGGCTTACGTGAAAGTGCCTCATAAAGCACTGCCGGGCAGGATCCCTGGAAAGATGAAGAGTTTGGGTCAGAATGACGTGGGTTGAGTCTTGACCTGTCACTTCCTCCTTGGTTGGCATTGCCTAGCTACATAACCCCTCGGAGCCTGAGTTTTCTCACCTGTGACTCACTCTTGGCATTTGTTCAGTATTTCTCCCCTCCTTCAGCCCCCCCGTCACTCAGAGTATATAATCTTTCCCCCCGTTTGAGGAACTGTATCTGTCCTCAGGGAGTTTACAGTCTGCTTGGGGATGTCATACATAAAGATACATAACTGTAAGACAAGATGGGGACTTTTGGTGCCATAAAAGAGGCACCAATAAAGTGCTATATGAGGTCAGAGAACGGAGAGAGGTCTTCGGTCTGGGTTGTCTGGGAATGCTTCTTGGAGGAAGGGGCATTTGGAAAAGCTCTCAAAGGACGTCCAGTGTATGGCCACGGAAACTTGGAACGGTGGTTGTGGTCAAAGAGTGTAAATAAAAGGGAGGTGGCGAGGCGTGATTTGAATGACTCATTTTGGCTGGAGCCAAGAGTATCAAAGGGCAATTAAGTTAAGGGTGGAAACTTACATAAGGCTCAAGCATGGTGGCTGAAGGGTTTGGACATCATGCTGAAGGCTGTAGGGAGCCACTGGACTTTCTTCTAAAGGCTGCAGAGAGCTCTTGAGATATGAACTTGGGTGAAGGGGGCATGATCAGATTTGGGCAGCAGTGTATAAAGTGGATCAGAGAGTAAAGAGCTTGACCTCAAAGGAGGGGCATGTGGGAGTCTCAAGAGTCTGGATAAATTCTGTAATCTGGGATGATTTGTGGGTCCTGGAGAATATCTGCTGGTCAATCAGAGGCTTCTATGGTCTCTGAGTTGAAATTGGTCCTTACATGGATTTGAAAGCTGTAGGGTTTATGGGAGCATCAAATTGTTTAGGTTATGTAAGTAATTTGTCATTCCCCTTAATCTTCTCCTTCCTCTGTGTTCTCAGTTCATACGTAAGCCCTTTCTCATGGACCTCATCTTTGGTAGCGATGCACTAAGTGTCAGCCTGTCTAGAGGTCTCATGGAAACCTCTGTATAGCAGCCTCCTGGAGAGTCATGCACTTCAGTCTGCCGCCCCCTTATCCACCGTCATCAGTTCCGACAACTCCTGGTCTCCCCCTCCTGTCTGACCCTCCTCCCTCGCTTCAGCTCTCCACTTCCAAGAATGTGTAAGAGTAACTCTAAGAGTTTCCACTTGAGTAACTCATCTTCAATGTTACGGGCTGAAAACTAAACTCATCGTTTTCTTACACCAAACCGTCTCCTTCTGGCATCCCGCCTGTCCATGTAGTTGTAGTTCTCCTAGATGCTCAGGTCAAAAACCTTGGAATTATCTTCCCTTTCTCCTCTGCTCTTATCTTACCCATCACTAATCCTGCAAATTCTTTCTTCATGCCTCTCATTCCTTCCCCTCCTTTTCCGTGCCCCTACCCTGGTCTGACCCATATTACGCAACATCACCTGACGTTACCTAAGAACCTCTCCTTATTTCTAGTTCCCTCAGAAGCTCCTGTGCCTCTAGGTGAATCCACATCCCTTGCACTTACTGTTTAACGCTCTCTGTAATCTGACCTTCATTTACCTTCTCTTCTTCCTTCCCCTTCCTTCCCCATGCTTTCCAAACTAAGCCCTTCACCCCAGCTAGAGCCTGGTCTGCCCACTGGTCTTCATCAAACCTCTGCCCAAGTCCTCTGTCCTGCCTGGACCACCTAGCCCCTTCCACCTTCTTCAGTCAGATTCCTCCCCCAGGCTCAGATCAAGCCCCTCCCACTCTTTTGTTCTTCTTCCAAACTCCCTCAAATTCCAAGGATTGGGGATTCCATGTGCCTCCTTCTCCTACATACTCGTGCCTGGCTCCCCAGGGCCAGATGTGATCTTCCTCATCCCCTGTGCTGGGCTTCACAACAGCCAGTTGCAACAGAGCAGGACCGCATTCTCCCCCAGGGTCGGGATGCTATCCTGGCCTCTTGGGGCACGTGGAGGTTTCCTAGAGCCCAGAGAGAGGGAGTGGGTGACTTAGAGCAGGAGCTTGATAATCCCTTTGCTGAGCTACGCCTGTGTCTAACCCATTGGATCCTTGCCTTCTTTTCCCCCCTCATCCTCCTGCTTATGGAGCCCCTTCTGGCCAGGCTGAATGACAGGAGAAAAACAGGGAGTAGGAAAAAAGGCAGGGAGCCTTGGTAGAGGGTGAAGTCGCTTTTGGGATACAGGAGAGAGATTTGCAAGGCAGAGGTTGGCAGTTTTTAGTGACCTGGACTTCCACCCACCTGTGCACAGGCCTGGGGCTTGCCGTGGTGGCTGCACTCTGAGCTGTCCAGAGGGTGGCCCTCCATTGTCCCCAGAGTGGCCTCTGAACCTTCTCCCTCTTTCTTTACCTGATTCTCTGTCTAGTAAAACCCTTCCTGTACCTGTTTCCTAAACGCTTAGCTGCCAACCTGTGTTCATTCCCAGGGAGAGGTGTGGCGACAGAGAGAGCGCTACCCAGGGAGCAGACCCAGGAAGTCACTGCTTTGTCACCTTCCTGCCATGTAACCTTGGGTGAGTCACCTGGGTGGGCCAGTTCAAGCCTCAGGGTTTTCATTTGTACTTACAATAACGGGGTTTGGGACTTCTTAACTAGAGGAGAACTTTCTTCAACATGGATCTTAGGTTAAAGCCCAGTGTGTAAAAGTAGATTGTGTGTTAAAGTAGATCTTGCCAGGGTTGAAGCGGGGAGGGCAGGTGCCTGCCAGGCCCTCTGCCCTTTCCACAGTGACCCCTGGGCCCCCCTGCCTCGTGGGGGGACCAGATCATCTAGGATCCTCTCCAGGCCTCCAATTCTTGAAGTCCTCATTGTTTATGTATCTAAACACACATACACTGGAGAATGGGTCTAGATGCAAGTGGATTCAGTGAAGAATGATCTCAAAATAAAGAATACACCCTGGGGCATGGCGTGTGTATGTGCAAGGGGTGAGCGGGGATTGCATACATAAGTGCCCTGGGAGAAGATGCATAATTTTCACCTCTGAGCAAATGCACATGTTTATGGGAAGAAAGTCCAAAGCTTTCATCTGAGCTCCAAGGAACTTACGGCCCCACCAAACATTAAGAACGACCCACAGGTTTCGTAATCAGTTTTACAAACTTTTCATAGAAATGACCTCAAACTTAAGCTCCGTTTTAACTCGGTTGAACTAGGCTGTGAGCTCTGTTGAGGTCAGAACCGTGTCTGTACTGAGAGTCAGAGGGACAGATGGTGCCTGGCAGTCGACATCTGATATATACACGTGTGCCTCCTGATAAGGAGGATTGTGTAAAAGCAGCTAATGTAAATTTGTAAACATTTCAAAATATTTAATATGATTTTAGCGACGCATGTTTTAAATCACATACTATATAAAATAATACATTACATTTAAAATATGGCTTTCCCCCCAACTCTCCCTGTTTATGAAACAGCCAACGCCTGACTCACATCTTGACATCAGTGTCCTTCTCATCGCTAGAACCCCTTTTTGAATCATCTGTGTTCTGGCTTATATCATCGTCCCTACAGTCTAAAGAGAGTTTGCTATGTCTTATTAACCCATATATTTTTTAATAACAGCTTTTTGGAGATAGAATTCACATACCATAAAATTCATCCTTTTAAAATGTACAGTCCTGTGAATTTTGGTATCTTCACAGAGTTGTGCAACCATCACCACTATCTAATTGCAGGACTTTTTTTTTAATCACTCCGTAAGAAACCTCGGCCCATTAGCCGTCAGTCCTCCTTCTCCCGTCCCCCCAGTCCCTGGCAACCACTAATCTACTTTCTGTTTTTTGGATTTGTTCATTCTGGACATTTCATATAAATGGAATCACGCAACATTGCAGGTCTTTTTGTGACTGGCTTCTTAACGCAATGTTTTTAAAGTTTATCCACGTCGTAGCATGTATTGGTCCTTCATTCCTTTAGATTGCCAATTAATATTCCATTGTATGTATATTCCACATTTTGCTTAACCATTCATCAGTTGATGAACACTTGAGTTGTTTCTACTTTTTGACCATTATGAGTAATGCTGCTAGGAACATTCATGTACAAGTTTTTGCACAGGCATATGTTTTCATTTCTCTTAGTTACATACCTAGCAGTAGAATTGCTGGCTCATGGGATAACTGTGTTTACCATTTTGAGCAATGGCCAAACTTTCCGTAGCAGCTGCACCCTTTTACACTCCCGTCAGCGATGTGTGATCGTTCCCATTCTCGTTAACACTTGTTATTGTCTGTAATTTTGATTTTAGCCATCGTAGTGGCCATGAAGTGGTACCTTGTCATGCTTTTCACTTGCATTTCCCTAATGACTGATGATATTGAGCATCTTTTCTTGTACTTATTGGCCATTCATATGTCACTTTGGAAAAATATTTAATCAAATCCTGTAGAAGGTATTTCCTTTTGATGTCTACAGTATAACTACTTAGTGCATTGCTTTTTGAAAAATGATCTTTTACAAAATTCAGCACTTATAATTGTGAGGCTATGCCCCCAAGCAAAGTTACTGAATCTATATTATAGTACCGTGCTTCCTTTCTTAAAAAAACAATTCTATCAGGTGACCTTTGTACGCAGCCCAAACTAGCATTTATTGTAGTGATGTCAGGCTAATATTTTTTCCCAGGCCGTATATTTTTGTTCAAAATAGGGTAATCGTGAGAGCAGCCCATACAATGAAAGATTCTAAAAGGGCTAGAATATAAACTTCTTGTTTTGTGACAGATAATTTGGGGAGGGGAAGAGCATATATGATATTGAAAATAGACGGATGGATGGACGAATAACTTTAGGAATAAATGAATGAATGAATGAACAAAGGAGGGAGTGCAAGCTGGTGAGACAGTCAATCAAGCAGCCATACCAATCTGTCCCTTTTTATTTCCTCTTTATTCCCATGGAGAAAACCAGCACTGGTCTTTCATTTAGACTCTGTAGAACCATATATAAATTATTTAAAAAACAGACTTGTAGTTACAAGTTGGAAACAAGATACTATATTTTCTGTTGTCTGGACAGTCTTTATTGTCTTCTCTAAAATGGGAGAACCAGAGTCTGCCCAGTTTCTGGAAGTGGTTGAGAAACGCAAAGACCACGTAACATGACTGCGTGGTTGAGGGTTATAAATTGCTGGAGCAGGACCTTTAGGGATATGACGTGGTACAAGGCTTTTCTTGGGTTTGCCCCATTCAGGCCTCGAGCCCACTGCTGCCTTCCCACTAGCGTGAGGACTCGGGGTATCCGGCGCTGGAGGCCTTGCCCCCTCCCTTCTCGGGAGTGGGACAGTCTGACCATCTCAGAAATCACACTCCCTAGTGATTCACCAGCAAATTCCTCCGAGAGGGACTGCCCCGTCCATACTTCCCCTCCAGTCTTCTCTTAAGAAGACACATGTGAGCTGGAGAACAGCACTCCTGAGTTTGGGGTAAGAGTGAGGAAAGGAAAGATGAAGATTGGCAGGCAAGAGGACCAGAGTGGAAGCTGTGGCCAGACGTGTGAAGAAGTGACAGACATGGACAAAAGCTCGAGAGGTGGCTTTTAGAGGCCCAGACCCTGGAGGAGACATAAGTGACGGAGGAGACTGCTCTTTAGAAAGACCTTCACCACAGTCACAGAGCGGGGAGCCACACTGTGGCCTGTTTGGGAAGCTGTGAACAGCTCAGGGAGGCTGGACCCAGCACGATCATCCCGGTTCCGCTGGAGCGTGTATATTTGGAGGTGGGGGTCGGGGAGGGAGGGACGGTGAAGGGAAGCCTTGGTGGGGGCTGGACCCCTTCCTTCATGGGTGGTGGTCCATAAGGGAAGTAGAGGGACACGTCTGGTATATCAGGCAAAGTCTGAGTCCCTTCCCACCCCTTGAGTGTGTTCCTAGGCGGGGTCCCAGCGTTCTCCTGTGACAGTAACAGCTAGGCCTTCCTCCTGTGCCACGACGGCCCTGAGTCTAAGCTGTCCCCACCACCACTCACGCGAATGTTTCTCTTGGTATTAAACCTCTTCAAGGAAGGAGAGTCTGTATTCTTCCTCCTTGAAGTGCTGTTTCCTTCTTTAAGGATGTCGGAACAGTGGCTGTGACGTGGCGAATCTGAAGTCCAGCTCTGCATCATTTAACACCTCTCTTGGGCCAGGTGCTGGGCGAGCTGCTGGGGATACTAAAGTGAGCAAGAGACCATCCTCAAGATGAAAGAGCCACAGTAAAACCAGATGGGCTGCGAGAGGATGGCCAAACACCGTACAGGCACAAAGCCCAGAGCTACCAACATTACCAGGGGGAGGCTGACCAGGCTTTACTGACGAGGTGATGCTGGGAAGGGTTTTGAAGAATGGATAGGAGTGTGCTATGCAGAGAAAGGGCAGGGAGGTGCCCTGCCAGGCACAGAGCACAGCCTATTTAAAGATAAGGCATCCAAGAGTGTGGCCTGTTTGGGAAGCTGTGAACAGCTCAGGGAGGCTGGATCTGGCAGCACGGTTGTGGGAATAAAGCTGGAAGGATGCAGAGAGGCCCTTTATCATGGTCGCTTGGCGCTGGACTTTGTTCTCTAGCAACAGGAAGTGACAGGACAGATGAGAGCCTATCTATAGGATGTATAGCTATAGGAGTATTTAAGCAGGGCAGCGAGTCAGATTTTTGCTTTGGAAAAGAGAACTCTGGCCCCGGGTCAGAGCAGCTTTTGTGCCAAGCACAGAGAAGGGTTTGGCTCGGAGACCCGTAGACAGGCGTTTCTGGGGTGTGGCCAAGGGCTGCCAGCAGTGTCATGCCAAAGGCCCGGAGTTCCTGTCGTCAGCTTGGGTGTCACAGCTACCCACACTGCTGGCTGGCCAGAGAGGGTTGTGGCGAGGGCTGGCCCCGAGGAACAGCCTATGTCCTGTTTCCTTCCCCTGGACATCCACGTGCAGTGAGGAGGGGGCAGAGAAGACAGAGAGGGGCTTGGCCGGGGCAACGAGAACTGGCCTGCCTTCAGTGGGGACGTACGGTGGGGGAGACAGCATTCAAGCTACAGGAACGGGGAATCTAGGGAGAGGACGCCTGCCGCAAAGCAGGGGGCCAGCCAGGCATCCTTTTTTGCCCCACCAGTTGGAACAGGGTATCCCACAGGTATTACGGGGTGTATAAGACATTCAGGACCAGAAGACTCTGGTGGAGGGAAAGGGACTTGGTACAGGACAGAAGCTCACACCCCGCCTTCCCCGAGCCCCCCTCCTCCCAGAGCTCTTGGCTGTACCATCCACTTATGCCACGCACATGTTGTCGTGAGATAAATTTATTTTTCACAAGTACATGCCTTGCTCAGTGGACTGGGGTGAGGCGGGGACCTTGTCTCATGCCCCTATGTCTCCCGATCCTATTCCAGCAAATGTCAGGATATGAAACTTGTGCTCAGTAGACATTTGTTCGGATGGAGGAGGTTTTGGGGAAAAGAGCTGAGGAAAAAGTGCTAATTTAGAGATGGTCTCCAATGCCTGTGAAAATGAGGGGCACCGGAAGGATTCAAGTAAAACAAGACATAGAAATCTCATCAGCCGCTGAAAGAGACGAGTGGGCAGGGACTTCCTGACCCCAGGACGCACGCGCTTTGGAGAACTTTCAGGGCAGAAGCAATCTAGATCCTCCAGCATAGCTGACAGTGGTGCTTCTCCACTGTCAAACGTTGGGCTCCAACTTCCTTTGCATTTCTGACAGGTTTACAGGTGATGGTAATGCAGGCGGTCCAGGGACCACACTCTGTGGTGAGACCCTGGAGCTCCTGTGTCTCTCTGCAGTCAGACCCAGGCAGGCATCTCTTCCTTTTCTGGCTTTGCTCTCTTTTGGCCTTAATGCTCCCAGAACGGTTCTGATGCCCACCCTGGTTGAAATACTCACCGTGTCCCCATGGACTTCGACATGGAGCCCTTCCCCTCCGCACCCTCAGGCTGGCTTCATCTCACCATCCTCTCTGTCCCCAAAGCCGTCTTCCTGACCCTGATAGCACTTTCCTCCTGCCTTATTTTGTCATTTATTATGTGTGTGCCCTCTGAGTCAGCACAGGCTGCCATAACAAAGTTGACCAGGTGGCTTAAACAGCAGTTATTTATTTTCTCACTCGTCTGGAGGCTGGGAGTCTGAAGTCAGGCTGCCAGAACAGTCAGTTTCTGGTGAGGGCTCTCTTCCTGGCTTGGAGACGGCCACCTTCTTGCCATGTCCTCTCACGCTTTTTCTTTGGTGGGTGTGTGTGGGTGTGTACGGGGGGGGGGGCGTTGGGGAGAGGGAGAGAGGGAGCACGCTCTGGTTTCTCTTCCTCTTCTTATAAGGACATTAACTCTAACCAATCAAAGCCCGCACTTATGACCTCATTTAACCTTAATTACTTCCTTAAAAGCCTTATTTCCACGTACAGTCCCATTAGTGATCAGGGCTTCCACATATGGATGGGGGAGGCACAAAAACATTGAGACCATAACATCATCTTTCCCAATTAGACTATAAACCTTGGAGGTCACAGGCATGGTGCCCATGTCCCCTTCAGTGGGTCTGTGGAGGACCAGTTCAATCCATGTCTGCTGAATCACAATGAGTGTCTGAGAGAAACCAAAACAAACCAAGACCTGTTTACTTTGGCCCTCGCTGGCCCCCGGTTCTTGAAATGTATCCACAAGGGCTGAGGCGATGGAGAAGAGAAGGCGTTTGCCAAACCCCGTCCGTGAGATGATGGGGCCGAGTGCCAGCATTGTCGATGGGCTTATCAGCCTCAAAAATAATTTGATTACTAATCTGTATCACTCAGGGAACTACCATCCCCAGAGCTGTATTAAGAATGTTTTCCTCTGGCAAACAAAATGTGCCGTCTTTGGCATCCAAGTCAGCCTCAGGAATTTCATTTTATGATTGATCCTTCTTCTTCTTCTTCTCTCTCTCTCTCTCTCTCTCTCTTTTTTTTTTTTTTGGCTCTTTCCTATACTTCCTCCAGATCTCTCACTTGACATATAGCCAACCCTCACCCTGCCCTCTCAACACTCAGAAAACTTGCAAACATAATTGCTTCCCCCCAACACAGTCTTGCAGTTCTTGCTAAGAGAACTCATTCCTCTCAAATGAGGCCACTGAGGTTCCCCAGGCCGATGGTCTCCCTGACCTGGGGACCCCATGAGAATCACAGAAGCCCCAGGTGACCCAGATACATCTCTGATGACCACTTCCCTTCACTGTTTATCTACAACTGTCTGATGAGAAGGTGAGCAGGAGGAGACCACAGTTTGCAGGACGCGCTCTCGGTAACCCCTTCCCAAGCTCAATTTTCATCAACCTCGACCCCTGCCTTCTGGCCTCCTCTCCTCTTTTTTTTTTTTTTTTTTGTTCCTCTGAGTGCCGTGACTAAGGGAAAATGTCCTAAGGTTGGAGAATGGGCTCCCGGACTCTGTTCTCGACCCACTCTTTCACTTCTCAGGAAAATGGCAAGCACATCAGCTGCCTTGTTTGTGTGCCATCCCGCCCCCTGCCCCCTTGTTCCACATCCTCCCCTCCCCAGTACAAGCTTGGGCCTGACGTGATTGCTCCTTAAATATGGAGCAATCGAGTCTCCCAGAGGAGGCAGCCGTACAGCCAGCTCGCACACAAACAATGACAGTCCATCAGCCGGCAGCAAGGTCAACGGGGAGAAGCAGTGCTTAGGATCCTGCGCCCAAGCTGTGGCTCCTTATTCCCCAGCCACGTGACCTCAAGCACTTTCTCAACCCAGGAATCCTCAGCTTTCCTACCAGCCAAACAGTGATAATGGTAGTGCCTTCCTTAAAGAGATACTGCAGAGATTAAAGAGAGATAATATGTCTATGTATGTAAAGCACGTAACATGGGTGCAGTGCACAAAATAAGTACTCGATTCATTCAGCAGTTACTCTTATCAATGACATCTATTATTAGAAGACAGAAGTATGTGTAACTGAAGTGTCGCCCGGGGCCCCTGCCCCTCATCTGTGTGGTCACGCTTGGCAGAAATCCCAGCTCCACAGCTTATGGCAGCTGGACGCTCTGCCCTGTGATCTCTGCCAGTTCTAGACTCACTTCCTTGTTCTTCTGGTCACATCTGTGCTGTCAGATCTCGTTCTGTCACATCACCCCAAGGCTCACCCCCACCCCTTGCTTTCCTTTTCTCCCTCCTTTCCCAAGGCAATGAACAAATTGTACCTGCCCAATTTCCTTGAGCCTCATCTCCTAGCTGCTGTGATTTAGTGGAGTGTTACATTCGTCCATTTGGGCTGCTATAACAAAATACCATAGACTGAATGGCTTATCAACAGCAGAAATTTATTTCTCACAGTTCTGTTGGCTGGAAGTCCAAGATCAAGGCACCAACAGATTCTGTGTCTCGTGAGGACCTGCTTTCTGGTTCATAAACAGACTTCTCGCTGTGTCCTCACATGGTGGAAGGGGCAAGGGATCTCTCTGGGTTTTTTTTTTTTATGAGGGCACTAACCCCATTCATGAAGGCCCCACCTTCATAAGCTAATCACCTCCCACCTTCTCCTAATACCATCATCTTGGGTGTTAGGATTTCAACATATGAATTTGAGAGGACACAAACATTCAGACCATAGCAGGCATCTTTCTAAATAACTACAGTTTTATTCCTGGAGGAATTCTGTTACCCTCTCCTAAGGGAGTAGAGATCTCATCATTCTTTACATGTGTTTAAACAAAGATGCTGCTACATCCTGGGGGCAGAACCGCCCAAGTTAACATCTGGGGAGCCCGAATGGTGAACAAGGCCAAGGGAGGGCAGCTGCCCACAACTGGGAGCAAAGCAGCTGGAGAACAGAGGTTGTGGGAACAGTTTGCCCCTGTGAAGGCAAACTGAGCCAGATTGGGGTTTTTACTGATCATGAATGGAAGCAGCTGCTTTCCTCAGACTGCAGACCCGACGTTCTGGTGATGGGACTTGTTAACCACCACAATGACTTCCTGATCAAACAAGTTGATGAGAGATAAACTCTATTACATATGGTTGAGTCAGACATGGAAAAAAAAACAAAACCTAAGACAGGGTTGATGCATCCATGGGCAGGTGAGTCAAATGAAAGTGTACAAACAGCTATCATGGAGGGTCCAGGAGCTCATGACCCTGGAAGCCTCAGCGAGTGTTCAGGGCTGTGGTGCGGAAGTTTGAGAAGCAGAAGAAGCTCAGACCACTTGATCCCGAGGGTCTGAGCCTGTCCCCCTCACCCTGCCAGGGTGGGTCCAAACTCCTAGTCCCCCAAAGTGCTATTTGCTTCTCACACCTTTGCCAGAAGCGCTGTTTCATCTACCCAGAAGCCCCTCACCCTCCCTTGCCTCATCACCCTTCTTCTTCTTCTTCTTCTTTTTTTTTTTTTTTTTTTGCGGTACGTGGGCCTCTCACTGCTGTGGCCTCTCCCATTGCAGAGCACAGGCTCCGGACACGCAGACTCAGTGGCCATGGCTCACGGGCCCAGCTGCTCTGCGGCATGTGGGATCTTCCCGGACCAGGGCACAAACCCGTGTCCCCTGCATCGGCAGGCGGACCCTCAACCACTGCGCCACCAGGGAAGCCCTTCTTCTTCTTTTTTTAATGGCATCTCTATTTTAGTTATTTATTTTTTAGGTTTTTAAAAAGTATTTATTTATTTAACTTATTTATTTTATTGGCTGTGTTGTGTCTTAGTTGCGGCATGCGGGATCTTTTTTTGCGGCGCAGGCTCTTCATTGCAGTGCTTGGACTTCTCTCTAGTTTTGGCATGTGGGCTCCAGGGAACATGGGCTCTGTAGTTTGCAGCATGCGGGCTCTCTAGTTGAGGCTCCTGCAGGCTCAGTTGCCCTGCGGCATGTGGATCTTAGTTCCCTGACCAGGGATCAAACCCGTGTCCCCTGCATTGCAAGGCAGATTTTCTTACCACTGGACCACCAGGGAAGTCCCGCCTCATCATTCTTCCTATTTGCCCTTTAAAATCCTCCTCAGCTTTCTACACCACCAACCCCGAGAGGCCTTCCTGATTTCCTCTTGCCTGTAGTCAGAGTGAGCAGCCCTGTTCTCGCTGGCCTCCCAGCTCACGGCCTTGGGTGACAATGGTCAACCCCTTCCTTCCGACTCTCAGCAAACCCTGTAAAACAGTCTCACCTGTTTTCACATCCACTCTCTGCCCTGTCTAGTGGCTTCAAGTGTCTGGAACACAGTAAATTCTCCACATGTCTTTTAGAAATCCATTCAGTGCGATTCTGAAATTCAGGAGGACCTGCTTCAGCTGCAAGTCTGGTCACTCAAGACCACGGTTTGTATCACAGGTAGTTTGCCCTCTTGGAGTTTCCATTTCCCATTCATGGATGGGGAAGAAAGAGCTCAAGAAGGAGGTTCTGTGGATCGTTATTTTTACTCTACTCTTATAGCACTCCTTGCTTTCCAATCACCATGCTGCTAGGAGTAATGGGGAAAGTGACAGAAAAGTGGAGCATCCTAAAGACCCGAGCTGGCCCCACTGAACAGAGCATTATTTCGGGAAGGAGCAGGTAGAGTGCTGAAGGGTTGTCAGTGAAACTCGTGGAGAAAGCTCTTCTTTCCTTGAGCACCTGTGGGAAATGCCTCACCCAGAGAACTCATCATTGTTGGAAAACTCTTATTGCTAGAAGGTTCTTCCTTTCATGGAGCTGAACTCTCTCTGAAACTCACCCCCACCAGTGCTAGAACTGCTCTCTGCAACAGCCGCAACTAATGACCGTTCTTCCATATGACAGCCCTGAAAGATAGGGGCCACCCATCCCATGATTCTCTGATCTAGGCTTCCCATGAAGAGCTGCTTCCCCTCTTCCTCTCGTGTCCTGCCTTTCTGGCTCTCCACTTCTGCATAAATGATTTTGTTGCCATCTTGAAATGTCGAGGCCAGCAGTAGACGCTAACACTCCACAGGAAACAAGACCTTCTAGCCGATTCCAGCCTCTTCCTCACTGTGGGCTGCCGCCCTTCCCCTCTCCAAGTGGGCCTTCTGTTTCGAAATATCCTAAGTAAATTTATTAAGTAAAACCTATCTACAATCCCCTTAAGTTTGAATTTCTCAGCCTGGCTTTCCCAGAACTCCTCTCAGTTTGCCTCTGGTCCACTCTCACAGCCTTGCGTCTCATCCTCCTTATATTAGTCAGCTCGGCTGCTGTAACAAATATCACTGACTGGGGTCTCTCTCACAGTTCTGGAGGCTGAAAGTCTAAGATCAAGTGTCGGCAAGATTGGTTTCTTCTGATGACCACCTTCTCCTGTATCCTCACATGGTCCTCCCCTCTGTTCATGTCCCTGTCCTAATTTTCTCTTCTTATAGGGACACCAGTCATATTGATGAGGGCCCACCCCGATGACCTCGTTTTACCTTAATTACCTCTTTAAAGGTCCTAGCTCCAAATACAGTCACATTCTGAAGTACTGGAGGTTAGGACAGTACCATGTGAATTTGGGGGGCGGGACACAATTCAGCCCATAACATTCCATCTTACTGTCTTCTGGTTAAGCTGGTTTGACCCAGTCTTCTCAGAACACATCCTTTAGTTTGGTCTCTCCTGACTTTGTTCCTCCTGCTTCTTACCCTGCCTCCCCTGCTTCTCTTTCAAGGCCACTTTTCCAAGAAGCTCTCACGCCAAGTGGTTGTTCGGTCTGTGTAGACACCCCCAGAGATGGAGAATTCCCTTTCTCCTCTGAGCCAGCCCATTCTGCTCGCTTCAGTAGCTTTCCACACGAGCAACGTGGACCTAGAAAGGCCTCCAGCTTCACAAATGGAAGGTGCTTTTCCTTCCAATTCAGATAAAATGATCTCCAAATGAATAAATTAGATACAATGAGAACTGAGTAGCATCTGGGGAAAACGTCTGAAATATTCCAGGAGTTGGAAACTATTGAGACTAGATGCCTGAGAGCTGTCTACTCTGAGATACTGTCCTTGAGGTAAGACTTGAACAGAATTCGGTCCTCTTCCTATATGGTGAGTACTCAAGTCTCTTAATTAGCTCCCCACAATTCAGAATCTTGCAGCCTCTCCCATGTTCCCTCTGCAAGACAGGGCTCTCCCAAACTTCACCTGCCAAGATGCCTCCGTCAAAGCAAAATCCACAGAGCCTGCTCCTCTTTCCACTCCACTCTGCAGCTCTTCCCCAGCACGTACAGCCTCCAACACACACCTCCTAGAGCTTCAGCCTTGCACATCGTCTTAATGCTGTTGCTTAGCAACCAGTAGGGGACGTGTGATCACACCTCCCAGCACTGTCCACGGAGCACTGCAGACAATACAAACAGTTCCCTGGTTTCTCTCTGCAACTAGAGGAAGGTAGCTGTCAGGGGTGGCCAGCATCATGCTCTAGAGATATTGGCTCATCCCCCGGGGGCCCAAATTGGTTGCTGCTTCGCTCTTACTTGGCATTGGGTAATGTCTCTGTGGGGGCGGCTGGGTAGGTGGTTCTTGAAGGCCCGGATCTCTCTGCTTGCACTTGTTCTCAGGATGCCTGTGATGCAGTTAGGGCAGCTTGCAGAATCCTCTCTGTTCCCACGCAACCCTGCCCTGCACCAAGCCTGCGTCCTCCCGCCCCCAGCCTCTGCGTTCCCCTCACTCTCTTCCGTTTGGAGGTTGTTCTTCAATGTTCTGGCACTGCCCTGTCCCCATTCCACCACCACCACCCCCGCCTTGCAGCCCTCTTGTTCTTCTAGTCCCTGGTCCCTCTGCCTCTCAGGTGCTCCTCCTTGTGACTGGACAGCCCCCAGGTCCTCGGGTCAGCCATGCCCCTCCCCTTCCTGATGTTCTTTACATCCCAGCCTCAGGTCACTGGGCCAGACACCGCACAGTGGACTGAGGTCCACCTCCTGCCCTCTGTTGGTGTCCCGATCAGAAACCGGATCGTTGTGACTTGGAATTCCCAGGTGTCATGTAGCATGAAAGAGTAGAGAAGGCAAGAGAGTCTGGAGTCTGAAGACGTGTATTCCAATTCCAGATTCCTTTTTTCCCCCTTGATTCTATGATTTAGGTCAAGTTTCTTTAACCACTCTAAGCCTTTGTTTTCTAAGGGGATTGGAATCTTTGCCTCACTGGGCTATGATGACAATCATACGAAGTAACACAGAAAGAGCGCAGCGAGATACATCGCATACAGCTGGAGAACTCTGACTATTTCCTTCCTCTCCTTCCATCTCTACCTCTTTATTCATCTTTTGGAAACTGCTCTTCCTCAAGTGAAAACCAGTTTTCTGGTTGGATTCTCAAGAGGTGGTGCTATGCAATGACAAGGACACGGGACTGGGAGGGAAAGGACCAACTTCAGGTCTCCCAGGCAGTTCCTCTGATCTTGGGTCTTGCACTAGACAGCCCTGAGATTCCTTCTGTTCACTTGCAAAATGGAGCTGAGAACACCTGTGTTGTCCAATGCACAGAGCTGCTGTAAAGCTCAAGGAAATAATATGTGTCAATATCCTCCATACATTTCAAAGTCTTTTACAAATTTTAGAGATAAGAATTATCTTGGACAACCTTGGTCCCACTTCCCTCCCTGTAGAATGAAAGAGTTAGATTCAAAAATGTCTAAAGCCCCCCTTAAGTGCGAAAATTGTAGCCAACTGAGAGATGGCAGTCACTTGCCCTCCAAAGGCCTCTGTGGAGAGAACCGAATCCTTCTTCAGAGAGTGTATTTGTCTTGTGGCCTGAAGAATAGATTCCACTCCCTCATCCCTGGGCCCCATGACCAAGATGGCTAGTTATTATCTAGTACTAGAGGCTTTTTCTAGTTCTGGTTTGGAAGTGTATAGAGCTCTGTCCTTTCAATAAGGAAAACAAATGAGTCAGAACATGCCTGATCACTGGGGAAGTGATCACTGGTGGAGGTGTTTGACAGATGTCATGGAGACTTCTGTGGTGGTTCTGTGTTTAATAGTGGACTGAAAAAGTGGAATTTGCAAGTGGAGTATACCTGAAGCCAGAGATATTAAAATAGTTTAATATCAGTAGTTTACAGTAAGTTAAATAAATAAAAGTGTGACCAACCAATAGAATTCGGATGTTATTGAAATCTTGAAGCTTGGGAGTCTGGCCTAGGATGAAGGAACATTCCAGAGCATTTGTATTCTCTTCCATGAGACTTCCCCCAGGCAGGTACAGGGACTCCATATAAGGAGGATACCAACAGGAAATATGGACACTGTGGGCAGCTGTCAAAGCTCTGGCTTTGCTTGGAAGATCTATTTCCAAGCCCTTCACTCAGGGCCTCTACTGCTACCCATCCTCCAATCCCATGGCTTCAGGGGAGAGATGAATAAATACATTAAAAAGTTGGGAACTCCTGCTTTGTAATAAAGTTGCAAGGGGTTGGATACAGCACAAGTGTCAATGTCACCTTACCACTAACTTTTCAAAAACATGGGTATTTGGTGGGGGAGTTTCAGGGGGACACTTAATCTTTGTTATGACTGGACACATGGAATAAGTAGTCATAAAATCAGAGAATGTTAATCTGGAAGGCACCTTGGCCATCACCCAGTGCAGCCCTTTTGTTAGTAAAGGAGACAAGAGTCTCCAATGTGTAAACAGTGCTTAATTTGGAAATGTGGAAATGTGGGTGACTGCCATTTTCTAGTTTTTTACTTTTCAAATAAAAATATTGAAATGAGAAAACAGGAAAGTGACTTGCCTAAGGGCCCGTAGCAGTGTAGGGACAGAAGCTGCCGAGCCCCCAAATCTGTTGACTTTTGTTCCTCTGCTTGTCCCTGGGGGATTCCATCCGGGTCTAGACTTGGGTTTGCAAAAAGATCTTTTACAGTAAGAGTGGAATCATGCTGCCAATGAGTCTTCACAATTTAAAACTTAACTTTAAATTACCAGCATTTTCCAATTTCCAAGTGAATCTCATAAACGTTTTCTTTTGAATACAACGGGGTCTTACTGTAGGGGGAATGTTAAAAAGTAACATGTCAGTTTTAAGCAAATCTCTCGAAACACACCTTTTTTGTTGTTGTTGTTGTTGTTTTTTAATTATTAGGGTATAGTTGCTTTACAATGTTATGTCTGTTTCTGCTGTACAGCAAAGTGAATCAGCTATACGTATACATAGATCCCCTCTTTTTTGGATTTCCTTCCCATTTAGGTCACCACAGAGCACTGAGTAGAGTTCCCTGTGCTATACAGTAGGTTCTCATTAGTTATCTATTTTAAACATAGTATCAATAGTGTATACATGTCAGTCCCAATCTCCCAATTCCTCCCACCCTCCCCCCTCTTTCCCCCTCCATGTCCATATGTTTATTCTCTAAGTCTGAGTCTCTATTCCTGCCCTGGATATATGATCACCTGTACCGTCTTTCTAGATTCCACATACACGCGTTAATATACGATATTTGCTTTTCTCTCTCTGACTTCCTTCACAAACACACCTGGTTCTACAGGGTTAAACCTGCCCGCTGAAGGATGATGTGCAAAATGGAACCTGTGTTTGATGTTCTTAACCCACATCCCACGTCGCCCATGCACTTGAGGAAAGAGAACCGCTGCGGATGGGTGGTAAAAGCAGTGTGAACGCTGGCCCCCGCACAGGCTCCCGACTACAGCTTTTGTTTCCATGGGCTCTTCAATAAGTATGACTCAGTCTGCTGTTCGGGCCCCACTTCCCCTGGGCAGGGAGCTGATTGCAGCGTGTGCTGTGCTGGGCCCGTCGGTCGTGCGTAACTCAGGGGGCACGCTCCCTCCCACCCCCGACGCTGGCCTCCCCTCACCCCTGCTGACCAAGCTCCCTTCTGCTCTTCTGAGCACCGAGATCCCCACCCTCCCCAGCTTCCAAAGCGCTCACCAATGAATACAAATGGGGTCGCCCCACCACCCCATTTTAAAAAAACAAAACTGCGCTGTGCACGTACCTTGACAAACTGCCAAGGTGCTTTTTCTCACCCACCTACTCACCCACAGAATTTGTTGTCTCCAGCATATGCATGATATCCACAAGGCCAAGTAAAGTTCAAAATGCGTTCCTGTGAACAATGAAAACAAAAGACAGGAAAAGCCTCCTTACCAGCTCGCCTCTTGTAAACGCTAGTTAGAGTAAAAGAACATTCTCTCCTCACTGTGTAGAGGGGACGTGTCATCTGGGCCAGCCCACACTTGTGAACTTGTTTTGGCTACATGAGTCAAAAGAGGAACTTTAATTGATTGGGAGGCACGTGATTTTGAACCCAAGGAGATGGTACCGTGTCCCAGCGTTTTCTATCCCAAGAACAGCAAAAAGCATGGAATGAGAAGCATGTCTCCTTCCCCTAAGCCAGCTGAGGCCACAGCCCCCTCAAGGATACAGAGAGGCAGAGAACTACACGCTCATGGGACTGCCTGTCTAGTCTCAGTATTGAAGGGGCTTCATTCCAAACATATTGAGTTAGCACCCACTCCAAAGGAGGCCCAGAAAGTTTAGAGCAAGATTTGCAGTGAGCTACACATGGATGGAGCTGGTAATGTTGGAGGCTTGTTCTATCAGACGCTCAAGATAAAGGCAGTGGGGTAGATAGAGAGCCACCAGGCCAAGCCAGTGGGTCACCCTTAGTCTGGGGGATGGCCTGCCTGTCCAAGAAAGTGCTGTTGTTTGCCCGGACAACTCCGCGGCAGTGCCCCTTACTTGCTAATCCGCTGTTGAGATTTTCTCCCTCCTTATTCTTTCTTCTCACGGGATAGGAAGGACCCAGCCTGGCCTACTTGTACATGTTGACCTATGAGTATGAGTAAGCAAAGTCCCTAATGCATTCATTCACACATTAACACACACACACACACACACTCTCTCTCTCTCTCTCACACACACACACACACACACTCTCTCTCTCTCTCTCTCTCACACACACACACACACACACACACAGTCATGCTTTGGTTTCTACAACACAATTCCCATATGGACCCTGTAAGGGCAGCGCAGACCAAGACCGGTGCTTAAATAAATGAGGCACTTTGGCGATAGGATTATTCTAAGGTGATGCTGCTTTGGGGATGTGATCTCCCACTGTTCATCTGCTTGAGGATGAACAGTCTGGGAGTGCCAAGTCATTAAACCTTGACCTCACCAAGGGTGGCTTTAGAATAAGTTTCCCAAGAGTAGGAAAAATAAAAGCATCCACAGAAAAGAACCTACTATTGAGGATCAAGCAAGAAAAGGAAAGCATCACACACCTGTCATTGTCACAGTCAATAGCCTTGTAGATACAGATGACACAAACCCCAAAGACAGGACTCGCTGCATACCCAAACTAAGGGAAGATTCGGGAAGCAGCTGAACTCAGGGATGACTAGAAGCAGGCGCTTGGACACAGCCAGGGGCCCCGGGCTCTGCCCTCCTGCCCCTCTGGCTCTCACTGCAGGTTGGCTTCATTCCTTCAGAGCAATTTCTGCAAAAGGCAGGGGGCATCATTGCTAATTGAGTCCATGCTCTCATCTACAGCCTTCTCACCCACAGCAGAAAACCTCTTTCCCTAAGCCAAAGTTTGAAAAATGCCAAAGAAGCACTCTGGTTTGCTTAAGATCATGTGTCCATTTCTGGACCAGATCCCCTGGCCAGGAAGGTGGGTGCCACGTTTGCCCCAGCTTGGGTAATGCATCCCATCCTGTGGTCCAGACAGGGGGAGGAGATAGAAGAGATGGTCTCCCATGACAGGAGGACTCCACTAGAACTACCTGGTTGCCATGGAAGGAGGACTAGCTCCCCGCAAAGAAAGTGAGAGAAATTCTCTGAGGAAGGGGAACGAGGCATGGCAGGCAGACGAAATCAAGGTCCCCGTCAGTAAATTTGCAAGCTTCGGTCCTGTAGCAAATTCACATCTGCTGGCAGGTATGTCTGTTGGGAGGACCATTCAACTTGAGAACTGGAAGGAAATGGTGACATTGAAAGTGCTTGGGAATCGGCAATGTAGAATTATGTTATAGCTAAGAACTAAATACAACTTTGCAGAAAGGATGGGCGGCAAGCTCCTAAATTATACGTCAATCAATCATTTACATACTGCTGAACTGTTTGACAACAGTTGTGATATGAAAGAGATAACTGTGTTTGACTTCCTGGTCACGTCGCCCTGCTTGTAGGATTTAACAGACCAAGTCATGTGCTCACTGGTTGGTCTTTCTTTCCTGGGCTTGAACGTGATGTCAATATTAGTGACGGTGCTCCAACAGAATCATCCCTGATTTTCAAGAATGATATTTTTATTGTACTGCCTATGACTGACATTGAAAAACCAGTGTGCCCTTCAGTCTCGAGTGAAAGGCATTCTTAGAGTAAATGACTATTTTTCATTCTGCCTCTTCCGTCTCCAGGTTATACTACACTCTTATTCAAAAGGAGTCTTAATGGTTTTTTTTTTTTAGAAAGATATTCACCATGTATTTCTTCTTTAGGTCTTTTTTTTTTAAATTTATTTTTATGTTTATTTTTGGCTGTGATGGGTCTTCGTTTCTGTGCGAGGGCTTTCTCTAGTTGCGACGAGCGGGGGCCACTCTTCATCGCGGTGCGCGGGCCTCTCACTGTCGCAGCCTCTCTTGTTGCGGAGCACAGGCTCCAGATGCACAGGCTAAGCAGTTGTGGCTCCCGGGCCTAGTTGCTCGCAGCATGTGGGATCTTCCCAGACCAGGGCTCGAACCCATGTCCCCTGCATTGGCAGGCAGATTCTCAACCACTGCGCTACCAGGGAAGCCTGAGTCTTAATGTTTTAATATTCTGCAGCTGAGGTAGAATCAGGACCTCCCAAAGGTGGCCAGGTCCTAATCTGAAAACCTGTGAATAAGTTAATGTACACGGCAAAGGAGACACCGCAGATATGATTAGGTTAAGGACCTTGTGATGGGGGAATTATCCTGGGTTACCTGGGTGCACATCACAAGGGACCTTTTAAGAGGGGGATAGGAGGATCCGAGTCAGAGAAGGTGATGTGACGACAGAAAGAAATGTGACAACAGAAGCACAGTCACAGGGAGAGAGAGTTGAAGATGCTGTTCTGCTGGCTTTGAAGATGAAGGAAGGGACCAGTGGGCCAGCAAATGCAAACAGTTTCTAGAAGCTGGAAAAGATAAGGAAAAGACTTCTCTCTAGAGCTTCCAGAAAGAATGCAGCCCTGCTGGCACCTTAATTTTAGGACTTCTGACTTCCTGAACCATATGATAAATTTGTGTTGCTTTAAGCCACAAAGTGTGGTGATTTGTTACAGTAGAAAATGAATACAACTACCTTTCTGGAAAGCAATTTGGGAACAAGTTCTAAGAGATACAAAAGAGTGTAGGCCTTCTGACTCAGTCATTCTACCTCTAGGACTCTCTTCTAATGAAACAGTCAGATATGCAGAAATGTACTTCTTATATACTAAGATGTTCATTATGGTATTATCTATAATAGCAAAACCTTCTGAGGGCCCTGCTGGTTGTCTTTATTCCAGTTACAACTTGACAAGTAAGAAAACATGACCCATGGGGTGATGGCCATCCTTCTCTATCATGTTGCTTCAAGAACGTGTCGTGATCACAGGTGGGGATGGCCTTGTGGTAGCATTGCTGTCAGTCTTGTGATTCAACAAATGCTCTTTGAGCATATGGGGTGCTGCGCCAGAGCCAGGGGTACAGAGGCAGAGGACACATAGATTCTGGGGAGCTAAAGGAGCCCGGCCAGGGAGATGATCATTAACACAAAGACTTCTCAGAAAAGGCGATGTGCCACTTAAAACCTGAGGGATCACTAGGAATGAGCCTCGGCTGAAAAGCCAATTCATGGCATGTAACCCTTTCCCCATTCTGTGGGTGCATAGTAACTGAAAGTGGAGAGAGATCCCGGCTGCTCATCAGGAATTCTGAAGGCTCTGCAGCCTGAGGTAGGACTAGCCACCCTTTGGTCAAACATGCAATCAATGGCCCCAAACTGGACATGACCCAGATGTCCTTCCGTGGGTGACTGGTATATCCACACAATAAAATACTACTCAGCAATAAAAAGGAATGGACTATTGATACACACAACAACCTGGATGGATCTCAAGGGCATTATACATAGTGAAAAAAAAAGTCAGTGCCAAAAGGTTTCATGTATGATCCCAACAGGTAACATTCTTAAAAAGACAAAACTATAGAGCTGGAGAACAAAGTAGTAGTTGCAGAGTTGGAGGGTAACACAAGGAAGTTCTTTCTTGATGGTGGAACAATTCTGTATCTTGATTGAGGAGATAGTTACACAATCATACACATAGGATAAGAGTGCATAGAACTACACGCACAAATCCATGTGGAAAAAGGTGAAAATGGAATTAAGTCTGTTGTCTCATCATAGTAGTGTACAGATGACAGTTTTCTGGTTTCGATATTATACTACAAGATGTCAGCATTAGGGGAAGATGGATCAAGGGTACACGGAACTCTGTACTACTTTCGCAACTTCCTATGAGTCTATAATTATTTCAAAATAAAACTTAAATGTTTTATTTTTAAAAAAACAAACGTTTTATTTTTAAAAAGCTACAGACTAAAATTCATCTGTCTGATGATAATAGTTCTTCTGTCCCCAAGAACTTTCTCACCACTCAAATAGTTCCAGATCCATTTCAATTGGTGTTTAAACACCTCATGTTTCCCCCGTCACTTCTAGACGTCCGCTCAGGGCCAAATAGGGTGGGGAGATGATGTTAGCACCTGACAGCAGAGGAGAATGGAAAACTGATTTCCTCCCAAACTTCCAGTGCACTGGACCACCCTGTGCCTGCCCTGTCTCTCAGCAGCCATCAGGAGCATCATTTCCCAACCACCAGCCTGTAAGGAGATTGGCTGTGTTTGTGAGACACCCTGGACATATGAGAGCCTGGCTTTCTTCTCTTTCCTTTGCCAAGTCTGGATGAGGGAGGGGAAATGGCCAGTAAACAGACTGGAGAGAGGAGAAGCCTTTGTTCGGGGGGGAGATTTGGGGTGAAGTGAAGAGAAAGAAAACTAAGATTAAAAGAGATACAATAGATGCTCTGGCGTAATAGAAAAAGCACGGGTTTGGAGAATTATCTGAATTCATTCATTTATTCAGCAGGCATCCTTGTCTGTTCAGGCTGCTGTAACAAAAGTACCATACACTGGGCGGCTTAAACATCAAACGTTTATTTCTCACAGCTGTGGAAGTTGGGAAGTCTGAGATCAAGGCGTTGGCAGATTCGGTGTCTGGTGAGAGCCTGCTACGTGGTTCACAACTGTCTTCTTGCTGTGTCCACACATGGTGAAGGAGCAAGGAATTCCTCGAAGTCTCTTTTATAAGGTCACTAATCCCATTACCAGGGGCTCCATCTTCATGACCTAATCACCTCCCAGAGGACTCAGCTTCTAATAGCATCCCCTTGGGAGTTAGGATTTAACATATGCATTTGGGGGGCATACAGACATTTAGTCTAGAGCAACATGTATTTATCAAGTGCCTAATCTGTGTTAGGCATAGTTTTCTGCACTGGGGATCCAGGGTAAAAACGGTCCCTGGCCTCATAGAGGTTATATTGAATAGTCTGAACTCAAGCTGTATTGCTCATCAGTCTTGTAACTTCTGGAAAGTTACTTAATATCCTTGAATTTCAGTTTCTTCACTGTAAGTTGAGGTTACTAATCCAACCTCATTAGATTTCCGTGAGGTTACATCAAATGGTATGTAAGTGCTTAGCACAATCTCTTAAATGTAGTAGGTGTTCCGCTCTTTCCCATTAGTTCTCATTGTCCTCTCTCTTGGCTCCTCTTCTGTAGAGCTTGCTTATAATCATCTGAGTTCCATCGGGGGAGCACAGGGCTGTAGACAGAGCTCAGCACTGGAGGTTCTGCTGGATAGAATTCAGGGCATCTGCACAGTTCTGTAGAGCTCAGGCCAAATGAAGTTCAGAAGGAGAAATTTCTTGATGTATTTCTGTTATTTTCTGCTTTATATTTTTAATTCTTTGTGTTTGGATGTGTTCATTATTGTATCTTCTTGGTAAGTTTTTTCTTTCCAAAATCACTCTTCCTCATAATCATATTTTTGACTTTTTCTTCAAATCGAGCTAGTTTATTTTATATATCTGTATCAACTTTCTTTCATTAAGTAATGGTCTGATTTATAGTTTTCCCCTTATTTTGAACTTTGCTAAGGTCTTAACCTTTTAGGTTTCTTCCTTGTAAACTGCATACAGCTGGATTTTTAAAAGATTGAATCTAAAGGTCTTTGTCTTTTAACAGGGAATTAAGCTTTTTAAAAAAATTATTAAGATTTCTAACATATTCAGTACATTTCTACTATCAATATATTAGTTTATACTTGCAAATGCAGCTTTCCCTTTGCCTTTCTCCTGCTTATTGCCTTTCATTGGATTGATTATGTTTCTTTAATTTCTTCCTTTTTGACCCTCCTGGTTTAGAAGTTATATATTACAATTCTCATATTTTAATGGCTTTGCTCATCTTTAACACATTACTTGACTTGGAAGTCTAACATTAGCCAATATCATCATCCTCCTCCCCAAAGTGGAAGGATACGGCACTTCAACTCCAGTCTTTGGACTCCCATCTTCCAAGCTATTACAGACAAGTATTTTAATGTTACCTTGTTTTTAAAATTCTCCCTCCCAAATTTAGCCACTAGGATTATTATCTTGGATTTCTCATGCCTTTCTTTTCCCCTCTATTTAAATATTTCAAAAGACTCTTTATGGTCCTGGAATTATTCTATTAACTCCAAGTCTTGATTTTCTAATCGATGATTTTTGTCTGCTGAGCCTTCTTCACGGTGGGTTGTTAGTCTGCATGGTTTGTAATTTTGTGTGTTTGTGTATGTGAGGGGTGGGGATTCCCATTTCATTTCCGATTGTGGAACTGGCCCCCCCGAGTTTTGCTTTTCCTCTGCCTGAGTCAGTTGTCACCATTTCTGGATATTGATTGATTGATTGATTGATTGATTGCCATGCCACAGTGGCATGTGAGATCTTAATTCCCCTGACCAGGGATCGAACCCGCCCCCCTGCAGTGAAAGCTCGGAGTCCTAACCACTGGACTGCCAGGGAAGTCCCTGGATTTGTTTTTGTTTTAATTACTTGGATTAGGATTCAGGTGCACATATGTAGAATTGCACAGGCTTTGGTTTCTAAATTCTTTCTTCCTTCCTCCCTTCTTCCTTCCTTCCTTCCTCTCTCTCTCTCTCTCTTTCTTTCCCCCAGGCAGAGGTCAAGCTTCCTCACCTCCCTGGGCTGGTGAACAGTGTTTATTCTCTGTGCTCCATCCCTGCCTCACAAGGATCTGAACCCGGATGACACCCTGCTGCGTGAACATTAACCCCCAGCCCCTGGGGTCTCCACAGCGTCAGCCCCCACTCACTGCTCTGGCTGTGAGTCCCTCTGTTTCTGATACCTGAGAATTTTCTCTTTCCAGCTTGGCTGTGATGAGATTTTTCTGTTGTTATGTTTTGTCCGGCATTTCTACATATTTGAAGGGGGCGGGCCTCTTCTACACTAGGTCCGTCTCTCAGGATGATTGTAAATCATCCGACCTCATGTTCTTACATTGGCGGAAGCTCACTTTCATTTTTTTCAGTGAGCAAACGTCACTGAGTCAACTAGATCCTAGGGCTACAGTGCGGAGTGAAGAGACTTCACCTGCCCTGCCCTCCCAGAAGGTGACACCCAAAGAGGGAGACAGCCTTGAGTCAGGTAGCCTGAGGCATAAATGTAAACTTGCAGCCCTAGCTCAGGAAAGGCACATTATTCTGAGGCCGTGGTTGTTCCAAGTGGGGCCTGACTCAGCCAGTGGTCAGGAAAGAAGCAGCCCAGATGGCACAGAGGCCGGAGGACAGCCTAAGGCGGCGGAGTTGTCCCCAGGGCCCTCCCTCATGCCCTCCCTCCCCCTTCACTGTGTGAGCGCGGCTGACCTGGGAGCTAACTTCCTCCCCACCAGGTAGCAGGCTCCCTGGGTGATGAAACCCTACAGATGTGAGGGTGGGTGGCAGGGGCAGGATTTCCCCCGGCACGATGCCCTGAAATGCTGCGAAATTCCCCGCAAATATGAGGCCATACCTGCTGTGAACGAGAAAAAAAAAAAGGGATGTGAAAGACTTGTCTGTGGAACATTGCACCTGGTATATTCTGACTAGCAGGATGGAGGAAAAAAAAGCCAGAACTGTATTTCTTTTGTCCTCTGGGTCTAGAGTTGGGGATCTCTTCTCCTTCCAGAAGATGACCAGAAATAAAAGGGTCCTTGATTATCCTCTAAGTAAAACTTTCTGGTCATTCAAGTAGCCCGTGGAGTGATGAAGGAAGGATATGGGGAGGATCTGGCTTTTTAAAGAAAGGGCCCTGGGAGAACCACGGCCCAGCTGTCCCTCTGATTTCCTGGTGGGACCGCCCGGTCAGGGGCGCCTGGAGCCAGGCCCCTTCCCTGTAAGGTGAGGAGGCTGCCCTGGGGCTGGAAGGACACTTCTGCCTCTGCTATTCAAGATGCCTCCCCAGGGGAAGTGATGGTGAGGCCCAGCTGCCCCGCACCCCCACGGTCCCCAGTGAGCTGTGGTCCCTGGGGCCTCTGTGCCCATCTCCACGGGGCTGTGGAGCAGCCTCCCTGCTCACCTCCACGGCCCCCCACTTCCATCACTCATAGCCCCGTGACCCAGCACCCTCCCTCTGGAATTTTTCTCCGCCTCAAAACCATCTTGGCAGCCAGCGACGTCCCGTTGTGCCATGGAAATGCAATCTCTGCCGCAGGCGTGTGCGTCTCCTCTGTGTTTATTAACCTGCCTGGGTCAGGTGGTGGGAAGCCAGAGCCGGGTCTCCCTGCAGAAGCTTCCTTTTATGGACACAGATTGCTGACCAATCCCTCGCAGGCCTGTGCTCATCTGTTGCTGACCCAGTTTATAACCTGGAGCCAGGGCCGAGTTGAAAAGTTAGAGCCAGAGGCGGGGCAGGAGCCCGAGCTTCCCAGGGCCTCACTCCCCTCCCCTTTCCCCCACCCTGCGCTCCTCTGGGCCAATGTGTTCTCCCCGTTCCACTTCCTGGGTGTGATTCACCCAGTGGCTCCCTCTCAGCATGGCAGCTACGTGTCATTTCCTTACGCTGGTGAGACCCAGGCTATGAGTGTGTCCCCCCCTTCCCCACCCCCGTGTCTCCTCTAATCTGATTGAATAGGGCTGAAAGGGTTGGACCCTCAAGCCCAGGGCAGCATCCTGGTAGGGATGTATCATTGCAGTGAATTTATCTATCACCTGTGGGAGGCTGTCTGTGTTTTTCTTTTTTTTACATCTTTATTGGAGTATAATTGCTTAACAATGGTGTGTTAGTTTCTGCTTTATAACAAAATGAATCAGTTATACATATACATATGTTCCCATATCCCCTCCCTCTTGCATCTCCCTCCCACCCTCCCTATCCCACCCCTCCAGGCGGTCACAAAGCACCGAGCTGATCTCCCTGTGCTATGCGGCTGCTTCCCACTATCTATCTACCTTACGTTTGGTAGTGTATATATGTCCATGCCTCTCTTTCGCTTTATCACAGCTTACCCTTTCCCATGTCTGTGTTTTTCACTGGGAGATGTTTGGGAGACGTGGGGGCCTGGGACGGTCAGCTGCATCCTGTTCTCTGCCAGCCGCCCCTCCATCCCCACTCAGGCCCCAGAACTGCTGTGCTTCCCCCTCACCTTCCCCCCAGGAATGCGTCCTTTGGGCTTGCGCGTAACCCCCTGTGCAGCAGCCTGCTGCTCCCTGGGGAGGCCGGTGGTGTGACTCCGAGCCCTGTGATTGGGAAGGAGGGGCCCAGCCTCACAAGTCCAGCCCTGGCCGTCCCCGGTTAGTGCTTCTCTATCAGACCAGGGAGAGAGACCAGCCAGCAGGCAAAGAGCCATTCCCGTGTGAAACCTAGAACCGCTAGCTGGAAATGAGGTCCAGGAATGCGGGCATGTCGCTGCTCTGTAGGCACCGTCCCACTGCTTTGTGACAAGGGACAGCCGTGATCCCCACACGGCTCGAGTCAGCTGGGAATCCTTGTGATACAGGTTCCCGAGTCAGGTCTTTCAAGGAGAGCAGCCAGCCTGTTGCTCAGGGTGGGAAATGGGGGAAAGTGCATGCTTCCCACTGACCCCGGGAAAGTCTCTCTGTTGGGGGAGGGACCAGGATAGGGCCAGCTCAGTCTAGAAGGCCATGGTACTTCTGTGGTCTTGGACCCAGTACTAAGGGCCCCATCTTGAACTAGCGGTAAAGAGCTTGCTGGAAGGATCTAGGGAGACGAAGGATCGGAAGGTCTTGTCTCGCGAGAACTATCTGAAGGACCGGAGACAGCCTGGAGGAGCAGATAGGCTGTTTTCTGCTGTTGAAAGGCTGTTTGGTGACAGTGAGATGTGCTTCGTTACGTGCGTGTCCAGGACACAGACTCTGGAGTTTACAGAAAAGCGTGTCCAGGCCGAATCGAAACGACGGCTTGCCTCTAATGAGAGCTCTGAACCATGGAACAGGCCGCTAACATTTTGAGGTAGTGAGTTTCTTATCACTAGAAGAATTCCAGCAGAAGTTGGCCAAGATGGAACTCCTGCACAGGGCTGAAGCTCGGGCTGGCCTGTGCCCGGGCCTGGGGTGGGCCGTGTGATGGCTCTCGGCCGAAGCCTCAGAAAAGTCTGCCATGGGCTGAGCTGGTCCAGGCACCGAGCGTTTCTGTGACGCGTTTCTGTGAATTCTTACTGCTCATCTTACCCACCCCGGGTCCTGTGGGTCAAGATTACTCCCCCTGGGGAGGCAGATGAGGAAGTAAGGAAATACCCAGGCCACTGCAGGGCTAAGATTAGGCGCGGAGCCTGCCCTGCTATTCCTGACGCCATTTGGGGAGTGGCTGTGTGCCCCACGTACATCCTACACACAGCCTCGAGTTAAATCCTTAAGGCAACTCTGAGACAGCTGCGTTATTGTCCCATTACACAGAGGAGGAAAGCAAGGCTCAGGATAGTTAGGACTGTGTCTGGGGCACAACTAGTAAGGGACAGAGTTGTGCGACTGGCACCTCCACCAGGAGATGTGAGGGGCGCCCCGTGGACGTGCAGGAGGGAGCTCCGTGCAGCTGCCTGCCTGTACCACAGGGGACTGGGCCAGCGCCGTTCAATTCCATACTCCTGGGGGATATGACCTACTCCATATCCTGTGCTAAATACAATGGGGGGAAAGTGCACAAGGTCCTGTTCCCAACTTATGAGAGACCTGTGGTCCCAAAGAGTGAACATAGTGTGTTCACGATAAGCCAGGTGTCCCTCACCAGGCACAAGAGGTCAACGTATTGAAGAACAGGAGGGAAAGCTTCATAACAGATATGGAGCTTGAAATGGCCTTTGTGAGCAGGAGCCTTAGGTAACCGAATCGTGCCCGTGAAGTCTTGAGCAGTTGTCAAGCAAGCGTAACTGACCCTCCCATTTTCTCTACCCACCCGTGGGTGGCCCCAGCCCCCAAGAGAACTGTCCAACCCAAGCTTCTCATCCTCTGACTTGATGAAGAGCCTCACCAGGCTCCCAGCCACTGGAGAAGCTTGTGGGCGACATCACCTCCTCCTCCAATCCGCTCCCAATTCCTGTGGCTTCTACCGTGGCCATCTCCCTCTATCTATCCCTTAGGGCTACCTCCCATCCTGGGTAAGACTCTCATGCTTCTTGTCTAAATCCATGCATCAGGCACCAAGTTGCTGCCCCCAGGCTCTTTCCTTATGCATAGCTGTGGGTAGAGTCACCTTTATAAACCTTGGCACTTGGACCAAATCCTCAGCAAGCCTTCCCTTTCCTGCAGTCTGCTGATGGCCTTTCCCACCCACCTCCTTTGTTTACAAACCTGTCCATCCTTGAAGTCCCCTCCCCCACCCCGCCCCCGCCCCACATGCTGTCAGGCCCCATCGGGTGAAGTTAACGCCTTCTCTTTCCTTGCTCCAGGGTATGATTTGATTTATGCCTCTCCGGTAGCACATACCACACTTTGCCACGTGAAGTTAATTTGTGGACACATCCGTCTGCCCAACTTGGCTGTACGTTCTCACATCACGCTTTGCTTGCCTTTGTCGTCCCTGTCCTGTCCGCCCTCTCGGTGGCTGCCCAGTGATGTTTATGGAGTTGATGTTTATGATGTTTATGGCCCGGCCCCAGGCTGAGGGGGCGCAGACGGAGACCCTGGGAAAGCGGCTGAGCACAGGACTTAACCTTGACCCAGCGCAACGCAGGCTTTCTATGGAAAAAGAAACAATTTAGCAAGAACAGGTACCTGCCAAAGCCCTGGTTGTTTTCCTCCACAATGTGACAAAGTCCTAAATGTTTCCTTAAGAGACGTGTGATGTACTGGTGAAGGAAATAGGAGCCTGATCGGCCATTTCCAAGCTCCGTGACCCTGGGAAAGTTCATTTAACCTCTCTATATCTCACGTGTAACATGGCAGGAGAATAACAGTACCAACCTCTTTGCTTTGTTTTTGAGAATTAAGTTAATATTAGTAACTGGCAAAATATACGTTAAAAATACCCAATATACGTCATTATCTTAAGGTTATTATACTAACTTTATAATCATAGTTATACTATAACCAAAATCATATAATAATAATATGTTGCTAATAACCTGGCCTCCTCCTTGTCCCCCTCACTTCCTAACCTCCCCCTCCCGGGCGGGAAGCAGTGCCCCGAGCAGGGTTCCTGTGCTGGTCGGACTGCACAGTATACAAATTGCTTGTGAAGGAGCCCCGAGAGGGGCAGGAAGCCCCGTTAGAAACTTCTGAGCCTGTAGAGCAGAAGCTGGCAGAGGACAGCTCAGGGGCTCCAGCTCAAGTTTGTCAGGGGTGTTTGTGTTTGTGGGTCTGTGTGTGGGGTGAGGAGAGGGTGCTGCAGGGTGGGGGTGGGGTGGGCGCTGGGCAGAGGGGAGTGGGGAGCCGCAGCCTAAGAAACAGCACTGGGTGGAGTGGGGGTGAGGAGGGGAGGAGAGGGGGAAGGGAGAGAGCGGGAGGCTGTACTCTGGCTTACCTAGTATTTGAATCTTCGATCTGAAGAAGTAGTTCTCTGAAATTGGGGTCTCTCCGTTTCTAGAAAGATCTGAACCTCTTCCATTTTTGGAGACTCTCTGTATTAAAAAAGAAGAAATATCAAAAGAGGGCAACAAATATCACGATGTATTTTAAATGTTTACTTTCACCAACCAGTAGTTTTAAACACACACACACACACACACACACACACACACACACAGATACATGGTGACTTTACGAAGGGACTCACTTAGCAGTAATGTCAGAGGCCCTTTGTCCTGTGAAGGCTAAGCCAGCAGCCCTCTTAGGCTTTGGGGCAGCCCAGCCCTTCCTGAGAGACCCTCTTGGGGGTTTCAGGAGGAAGATGGAGGCCTTGGCATTCTGGGCCAAATAAAAAGTCCAGAGCGTGTGTTCTGGAAGAGACCTGGGTGCACTTGGTCCTGCTGGAGGTGGTGAGGGGCTGAACACGCCAGGCATGCGAGTGTCTGGACCTGTCCATTCTCAGCCAAGTGTCCAGCTAGGTAGGGAAGCAGACCATGGGCTGCTTGGGGGGGGACCAAGAAATTCTCCTCTCCCCCTCATATCCGTCCTCTGCGAGGCTAGTAGACATCAATGGGAAACTCCTGTCAGGCCCCTTTGACACCTCATCCAGAGCCGGGGGACAAAGAGGGCTCCATGGATCAGAACGTGGTGGGGTCAGGCCTAGACTAGGCCTGCTCTTTCAGGGAGGATGGTCTTTCTGTGGGTCCAAACCCACACTGCCTGTGTGACCCATTCCAGGTAGCCGAGGGCCATCCTTTCGCTCTGCCATGGGGTGCGTGGGTGACCATCTGCCATCCCTTACCAGAGCTGATGCTCATATTGGGTTGTTTCTGAGGAAGCCATTGCCTTCCAAGAGGGGAGGCAATGGGTCTCTCCTCAAACTACTCATCTCTCGGCTTCCCTTCTGCTGGCCAGGACCCTCTTCTTGACCAAACTTTAGTCAGGAGCCCTCTTCTCAGCTAGGCCCCATCCTGGGCCTGACAAGCTCAGTTCAGCAGGAATACTGCCACCCTGGATACCTAACCAAGTTCCTCTTAGTACTTTTCCGCCCTCTGATTCCCTCGACTGCCTGTTAGCTGTAAACCCCCAGCTGCCCCTCTTGTATCTGGAGATGAGCTCAGTCTCTCTCCCCTGTTGCAGTGATCTCGAATAAAGCCCCCCTTGCCTGTTGAACTCCCTCTGGTGCAGTTTTCCTCTGTGCCTGTATGTGTATCCACACAAACTCTCTGGTTCTGTTGCGTTGTCTCATTATCTGTCCTGAGCTCCGAAAAGCTGCTGGGAAAGGATATTCAGGTCTGGGGAGAGGAAAGCCATCGGTCACACCTGGCCATGGGACCCCTATCAGGGAAGAGTTGATCACTGTCACCAGGGCCTGCAAGCAGAGGTAGAGCCCTCTCAGCTCCATGCCCTGGAGACTCTGGAAAGAACCACTACTGCCTTTGACCAGAGGGAGGAGGAGGGAGCCGTCAGGGCACCCAGGAGTGCCCCCTTCTAGGCTCTTCCGCTTGAAAAGAGCTGTTCTAACCTTGCTTCCCTCAGAAGCATTCTGTCATTAGAGACGTTTCTCGGCATATCTATTTTGGAGCTGCAGCTGGTTGCTTCTTAGAATAAAGAGAACTGTGATATTGGGATAAAAGAAGAAAGGAATATCATCTCCTCTTTTTGCCCTCCCTCCTCCCAATGTTTTCCAGGCTCCACTTTCCTCGTTTTAAAGGCTTTCCCCTAAACCCCTTCCACCTCCCTCCCTGCCCTGTAGCTCTCCTTCAACCATCTGATAATCACAGAATCCCCTCCCAGATACGTATGGCCCCCTGCTATATAGCCAGCCTGTGCTAGGCTTGGAGACTCCAGGGCCTGCAAAGAACTCAGTCAAGTGACACAAGAGTTCATATAATAAGGACTGAAGCCAAAGAATGTTAGGGCTGGTCCAGCCTCTCCTGCTTAGATGAAGCAACCAAGGTCCCGCTGGGGGTGTGCCATGCGCAGGGCCTCAGTGCTCCCGGGGGGGTTAAGGTAGGAGCTGTAACACCCTGACCTGCAATTGTCCTCAGACCTTCCTGTGTCGTTATCAGAATGGCCGTGCTGTACTGAAATCATTGAAATGGAACATGGTGCTTCCGGGACAAAAAGAGAAATCAGACCATTGTTTGTTCTAGACAAAACAGATGTGGGGTACCCAGTGTATTTGTGGACTGAAATGGCTTTCCTGAGGGATCAAGGCAATCAGGGTTGCTTTCCAGATACAAAGGGGTGGGAGGGGCTGGTCAGTAAGGAGCAAAGGAAGAGACCTATGTATGTGGCCACATTCAAGATCAAGTTATTAACCACCCTTTGCTGTGCCTTCTACTCCAAGTGGGTCCGACAGCACACCCATGATCGTGCAGACTTCCCACCTCCTGTGGTCCACCTGGAGCCCCTCCTTCACTTCCCTCTCCTGCCTCTTTCCTGTGCTTGCTGTGTTTTCCCTTTCATGAGCTTTACCTAACTCCACTCATCATCCGCTCTTTATCTGCTGGCCTGCTGTGTGGCTTGACCCACATGGGGTCACAGAGGCAGAAAGTAAGGAGGTGGTAGTTTCTAGAAATTGTGCACAATTTCCTCAAAACCTTCTTCCTACCCAGGGCCAAGAGTGGCCAGCCTCTCCTCAGTCGCCCTATGGTCTGGCCTGTCAGCCTGGGCGTCTGCCTGCTCCGTCTCCCCTGTTCCCTGAGGCAGCTCTGAGAAAAGAGGGTGAGCCCTTTTCTCACCCAAGACCTCTGTGGCGAGTTTTCTCTCTTGCTTTTGTCCTATTTTTAAAGATGAAAGTGTGGTTAGACTCTCAAATTAGTCTTTAGAAACCTCAGTGGATGGCTTGGTAACAGAGCTATCTATTTGGGGGTGGGTGAGGGGTGCTGAGCTGTGAAGGAGCTCATTCTGGGCGTCCCCATTGGCTGGGAGGGTTGTAGGCATGAATGTCAAGGTCTGGCACTGGAGAGGGGCCTGACTCTTCCATGTACACCGGGAGGGGGCAGAGAGTCAGGAATGTGGGATCCTAACTCAAGTGAACTCGGGGTTGTGTCTCAGCTCCACCATTCCTTAGTCTTGTGACCTTAGTTATTTAGTGTCTCTGAGATTCCATTTCCTCATCTGTAATATTGGGGATATTAATTGTATCTATTTTAAAAAACATTTAAATCAACGCATAATTTATTGAGCACCTCCTCCTTGCCAAGTGCTTGCCAGGCATGAGCATCAGTGGTGGGAAGGACTGATACAGCTCCTGTCCTCATGATACTCATGTGTTCTGATAAGGGGAACAGGTGGTGTTCAGATTAAATAATAAGGTATATGTATATGTACATATGCATATATATATGTGTGTGTATGTCACCTAACACCATGCCTGATGCACAAAAAGTGCTTGATAAGTGGTGGTTGTTACCGTTATTATATATATATTTTTAAAATTAATTTATGTTTGGCTGCGTTGGGTCTTCATTGCTGAGCACTGTCTTTCTCTAGTTGCGGCGAGTGGGGGCTACTCTTTGTTGTGGTGCGCGGGCTTCTCACTGCGGTGGCTTCTCTTTGTTGCAGAGGACGGGCTTTAGGTGCACGAGCTTCAGTAGTTGTGGCACGTGGGCTCAGTAGTTGTGGCCCATGGGTTCTAGAGCACAGGCTCAGTAGTTGTGGCACATGGGCTTAGTTGCTCCACGGCATGTGGGATCTTCCCAGACCAGGGCTCGAACCCATGTCCCCTGCATTGACAGGCGGATTCTTAACCACTGCGCCACCAGGGAAGTCCCACTGTTATTATACTTAACACTAAAAATATGGTAAAAATGGTCAGGCAGAGAACCAGAAAGGGTGTTTTCATTCCATAAAATGTTTAGCTTTTTCAGATTTATAGATCTCTTTGGTTAAGGAGAGAGTGTATTAGTCAGAGTTTCCCAGAGAAACAGAACCAATAGGAGATGGATATATATATCTCTCATACATATGATGCATATATATGTGTGTGCGTGTATATGTATATGTAAATGTATAAAGAGCTTTGTTGTAAGGAATTGGCTTATGTGATTATGGAGGTTGACAAGTCCCAAGATCTGCAGTAGGCAGCCTGGAAACCCAGGAGAGACAATGGTGTAGTTGGAGCCAGCAGCCTCAAGACTCAGGAAGAGCCAGTGTTTCAGTTCAAGTTCGAAAGACAGGAAAAACCCAAGGAAAAATCCAATGTCCTACTTCAAAGGCCATCAGGCAGGATGAATTCTCTCTTATTCAGGGGAAATTCAGCCTTTTTTTTTTTTTTTTTTTAAACATTAAGACTTCACCTGATTGGTTGAGGCCCACCCACATTAAGGAGGGCAATCTGCTTTACTCAGTTTACCAATTCGAATTAACCTCAATCTAAAACACCCTTACAGAAATACCCAGAATTATCTTTGACGAAATATCTAGGCACCCTGTGGCCCATTCAAGTTGGCACATAAAATCAGCCAGTAAAGGGACCCATGGCTGGAGGATGTTGTAGCTGAGAAAGCCCTTGGGGAATCACTTTAAAAATGGTCCACATCAAAAAAAAATCTTAAAAAAATCCTTCCATGTGACTTCCCTGGAAAGGAACAAGTAAAACCGGGTAAGCAAGTTTAGGATTAGCTATTTTGAATAATTTCAGCAGGCCCTGGGACATGGGGAGTGTCCCTGGTTGTCTGGTACCTGGCCCTGGGGTGATTAGGGCAGGGGGGTAGTGACCAGAGCGTGAGAGCCCAGTAAATGAGGTGATTACGGGGTGATTAGGGGCTCTGGATTGGTTGGTTTGTACAGGAAAGGCACCTTCTCAAGAATTTGCTAACAGAGGGAGGAGCAGTCCCTCCAGGGTCAGCAAGGCCCCAGGGCTCAGAGCACCAAATACAGAAACCTGCAAACACAGTTATTAACAAGGCTCTGCCCATGTGCCTGAGGGCTGAGGAGATGGGTTTCTCCAGGTGCACCAGGAGGGGAGTGCCAGGCGAGGTGTTGCCTGTTTCCTTCCAGCCAAGAGGTGCTGGCTATCAGATAGCACCTCCGAGCAAGAAGTGACCCAAGAGTCCAGCCTTAGTCTCTCTTTGTTCAGAGGGGACCCTGGACCCAAAGAGGTGAGTGGACTTGGTCAAAGTCTCAGGTTCATTGCAGAGCAGGGCCCGGAATGCAGTGCTCTTTGGGCCACTCTCTGAGGTTGGAAGGGGCTGGAGGGAGCGGGCACAGAGTCCTCATCCATGAGAGTCCACGACAGGAGAACATGGACCTGGAAACGCCTCCAGCCTGCAGCACCTGGGGTCCCCAGGGCAGGTCAGAAGTGCAGTTCCTGCCAGCACAGCAAACATCCTGACCCCCCCTCCTCTGCCCTGGATGCACGGGGAAGACCTAGGACCGGGATCTTAGAGCAGATGCAGCCTGGGACGGGGAGCCCCTACGCAGGTCCCAGCTTTGTTGGCCCTGCTCTGAGTGTCTGACTTGGGCAGCTTTTCTCCCTCCCTGGTATCCGGCTTGTCAACTGTGATCCAGTCATTCCCAACCTGCTGTATGTCATCCTTCCTGTTAAAATAAAGGTTCCTCTTCCTTTGCCCCACCCGCTCACGCGCATTCTACCCGATGGATCTAGAGTGAGCCGCCTGTATTTGTAACAGTCTCCCCCTGAGGAGCATCCAGACTGGGGGGTCTTAGAGACCGTCTCTGATGCTAAATTACACAGTGTTCTGGTCTGTCCAGGCTGGTCCTTGTGGGGAGGGAAGGGGTGGGAACCAGAACCCACATCATCTCCTGCCTGTGTTAGTCTGCTCAAGCTGCCAGAAATGGACACCACAGACTGGGGGCGTACGTTTAATCCTCAGAGCTCTGAAGGCTGCAAGTCCAAGATCAAGGTATCTGCAGTGCTGGTCTCTTCTGAGGCCTCTTTTTTGGCTTACAGACGGCTGCCTTCTCTCATAGGCTTGTCTCTCTGCGTGCAGGTGGTGTCTCTTTGTATGCCCAAATTTCCTCCTTTTATAAGGACACCAATCAGATTGGATTAGGGCCCACATTAATGGCTTCACTTTACCTTAATTTCTTCTTTAAAGGCCCTAAATCCAAATGCAGGCCCATTCTGAGGTCCTGGGCGTCAGCTAGGGTTTCAGCATAGGAAGCGCATGGCCCTGCCTCCTGGGGCTGAGTTCTTCCCTGTGCCCCACATGTCTCGCCCATAGTGAGCCTCTCCCCACCCCCGCCCCACCCCCAGTTATGCACTTAGCCCTGCTCCCCACTTTTGGTGAGACCAGAGTATATAACAAGTGCACCATGTCCATCCACGTCTGGTGCAGCAGTCTGCCCTTACGACCTGTTTGCTCTCAGAAGGGCCGTGGGCTGCAGCAGCGTACAGGGCAGCCCATGTTCTGGGTCCTTTACTCCCCTCACCTGGCACACAGCCACGTGCAATTAGACACTTGACAGACGATGGCGATGGTGATGGCGTTATTGACAGCCGAGAATAGAACCCGCGAGTGGGAGGTTGTTTGCTCAGACAGTGCTGTGGGGACGAAGGAGGGTGTGGTTGTCACCTCAGCTCACGGATGAGCAGGGACCAGTGTTCACAGTGGACTGAGTGTTCCCAGGAGCCCCATCGGTGACTGCAAGGCCATGGGAGAAGGTCCGGGCGTGTATGGTCTTCAAAGCCCATATGCAGCTCTAAAATCCTAAGAACCTAAGTCTAGACCCAGAGAGCTGGGAGCTGGGGCAGGCTCAAGCCAGGCACGTCTGGGCAGGCCCTGGGGGCCTTGACCGCTGGAGGTTGAGTGGCCTCTGCAGGCAGCCGGTTACCATCACTGGTGTTGACATAGCTCATCCAAACGATTTCTACGGGCTTCTTGAGGTTGGCATTAAAGTGTGTATGTGCAGCGGGTGGTCCTGGTGTAGAATGATCTCTGAGTCCCCCAAACCCACATGTTTCTCTGCAGCCTTGTGTTTAGACCAGGACTGGCTGTGCGAAGCAGGGGTGAGGGGGCAGGGCTCATGCCTGGCAGCTCCTGAGGCAGATCTAGCACCTACTACTCGAAGCCGCAGAAAAACTCCTTTAACACAGCATAGGAAAGACCTCTCCAGTACTGAAAATGGCCCCAACATGGGACAAATGAGTTTCTTTGACAAGAGTGAGTCCCTGTCATGGAAATGTTTGCATAAACACTTGAAGGAACCAGAGGATCACGGATGAGGTGTGATTATGACGGATGCTTGATGTTGAGGATTTGGAGTTTACCAAGTGTTTTTATATTCATTGTTTTCATTCATCTTCACAACAGTTCAGGGAAGATAGTATGAACATACGCAGCTCCTGTGGGTGAGAACAGTGAGCTTCAGGGACGTGACAGGGTTTGTCCCAGCTGAATTGCCTGGCGGGGGACAGACCTCCAAATACATGCTTCTTCCGTGCCCAGTATGATACGAAACCTCCCCCTCCCGGAAGGCCTCCTTTGGCTGCTGGTTGGGAGGCCTCAGTTCTGGCCCCGCCTCTGCCTGCTGCTGAGCATGGGCCTTACGCTTTCTGAGCCAGTGTCCCCTCCCTTGTAAAGGGGCCCGTACCACCTCCAGAGAGAGGAGGAAGGAGAAGGACAGGTGGTCTGTGGACTGTCGCTTGCTACTACATGTGTGAGGGGAGAGGACTTCTACCTCAGGCCGCCATTAAAATGTAGACTCCCATTCTGGGCAGGAAGAAACCTCTCCCAAGAGGGCAGTCCACCATGGGCAGGGCGAGGGAAAGACCACCGAAGTGTTGGACGCAGATGCAGAAAGTTCTAGAAGGCAGACGCCTCCTCTGTTGAACTCTGTGCCTGGCTGGCATCACCTGAGTAGTCAGTCCATATGAGGTCACCAGGACTCCAGCACCCACAGGGGATTTCGTTTGGGTGAGATGGACCTCCTGACAAAAACTCAGGTCCTCCAGTCCTGTGGTTGATGCATCAAAGGGTCCCCACTCTGCTCCCCACAGCAAGGTTTCAGCTCTGTGTCTTTGGGAAAGTGACTTGACATCTCTGACCTCAATTTCCTCACCTGTAAGACAAAGGAGGTAAAAATACATCATTTATGAGTCCCTTCAGCTCTGGTTCTCACCACCAATGAATTTATAATCAGAGTTGTTATGTTTTCTCCCTCCTCAATATCCCAGATTGTTCCTTTTCTTTTTGTCCTAATGACTTACCCCTCCCTGCTCCTGTTTCAATGACCCAGGGTCTCTCCTTGGGGCTAACGGTCTTAGCTCCAAGACTTTTATATCCAAGAGGGCATTTTGGGAAGCATCTAATCTGGTCCAGTGGCTTTAGCCTGGAATTCAGGGCCACTGAAAGGTGTTTTGGGGGGTTTATAAACATGGAAGCATTTCAGCCAAACAATGAATTTAGCCACCACAGGAACCACTTGTAGAGTTTGAAACATTTGTGCTCAAGACTTCGTTGGAAAAAATATTCCTCTCACTCAATCCCCTCACTTTTTAGATGAGAAAATTGAGGTCCCAGGAGGTGAGGTGACTTGACTGAGTTATCTAAGTATCTTTCTGGCATTTAGGTTAGATGTGATTCAAAAGATTTTAAATGCTGTAGCTTTTGTGGGCGTACGTGAGGTAACCAGAAAATCCTCAGCGTCTGTGTCTCTATTTCTGCATAGGGAACAAACGTATGGATGTCAAGGGGGCAAGGGTGGGTGGTGGGATGAATTAGGAGATTGGGATTGACATATACACACTACTATGTATAAAATAGAAAACTAATGAGAACGTACTGTACAGCACAAGGCACTCTACTCAATACTCTGTGGTGACCTAAATGGGAAGGAAATCCAAAAAAGAGGGGGTAGGGCTTCCCTGGTGGTGCAGTGGTTGAGAGTCCGCCTGCTGATGCAGGGGACACGGGTTCGTGCCCCGGTCCGGGAAGATCCCACATGCCGCAGAGCGGCTGGGCCCGTGAGCCATGGCCGCTGAGCCTGTGCGTCCAGAGCCTGTGCTCCGCAACGGGAGAGGCCACAACAGTGAGAGGACCGCGTACCGCAAAAAAAAAAAAAAAAAAAAAAAAAAAAGAGGGGTATATGAATACGTACGGCTGATTCACTTTGCTACACAGCAGAAGCTCACACAACATTGTGAAGCAGCTATACTCCAATAAAAATTAATTTAAAAAAGAGAAAATTCTCAGTCAACAGAAGGAGAGAAGTACTAGAACTGGGTTCCTCTGGGGACTCTGGAAGGCCTGGCTGTGAACATGACCCTCACCGCCCTCCCTCCCGTTTCTGCCGGCTCCCACCCCTGCCCTGTGGTGTGAGGAGGGCCCACTGACGGCTCTGGGCGCCCCCCAGGCCCTGCTCTGACGCAGGGCCCTTTCTGGGTTCTGCTGTGCCCTGTCCCTCCAGGTCTGTGGTGAAGCTGTGGAGAAGTGGGTTGGCTGTTGTTTTTTCTGACTTCCTGTGTGCTTCGGAAACCTCAATGAAAGAGCAGCTAAAGGAAGAAAGGGCTGAGGACCGTTATTCCAAATATAGACTTATATCCGACCTAGGGGGGGAGCTAGGTTCATGATTCCTATGGAACGAGAGCCCAGGATTCTGACTGCCCCCCGCCATTTCCTACCTGGCATCTAGGGAGCACAAACACTTGGGGCTGGAAGTAGGTAGGGGGGTCCTGGATATTTTCAGGTTTGGATCAACTGTACCTTGGGAGGTAACCTAAGTGATTCTTGAGAAGCATTTATCACTGAAACCAAACCCATTAAAATGGAACGCTTAATTACCTCTCTACCACAACTGTTTTAATTTCTGTCTCCTTTTCTGCATACACCTAGCTATAACCGTGGGCGCATATTTGTGTAGCAAATATGCATAGAATCTTTGGAGTTTTTTATTATACTTTAATCGTGTATGCCTAAGTAGTCTCCTAACGCTAACCCTAACCTTTTAGAACATGACAGGAATTAATTTATGAGTGAAGCTCTGTACCTGGGTGAGAAAGACAGAACTATGGGGAAATGCCAGGCTCGCTCTTTTTCTTTCTTCCTTCCGCCCTCCCTCCCTCCCTCCCTTCTTTCCTTCCTTTCCTTCCTTCTCTTTTTCTTTTTTCCTGATGGCACATTGTGAGCTACCTGCCCATAAACCCCCATTCTCAGGGCCTCCTACTCAAATTGTGACCCACAGATGGGTCCCTAAGGGTCATTTCTTCCCCAGCCTAGCCTAGCCACCTGGCTCCAAGTTTGTGTGCCTGCCTTTGGGTCCATGACATCTTTTTCTTCCATAGCTCTTGTAAAAGGAAAACAGCAATTTTGCTACCATTCGGGCTCAGAAAATTTTGACTTGGGATTTCCCTTTGTATTTTGTTTTGTTTTTCTAACCAGGGGAGAAAAAATTCCTACCACACTTTGAGAAGTGGTTGAGAACATTGTGAGAGAAAAACTACAAGCTGGGGGATTTCTTGCCACCGTACTCAAGGTTTCCCTCCCTTGGAACTACTGTGGCTAGAGTTTGAAAAGGCCAGAGTTCCCCCCAATTTTTTGATTTTTCTGAGCTCTGAATAATTACAGCCACCTGTTTCTGCTCTTACTGTCCATTTCTCAATCATAGGCTTGGGTAACAGTAAGAAACTAAAACAGAAACCACCACTGTGCTCTGGACTCAGTCTCAGAGACAGCCAGGAAGGTCCCACACTTAAGAATCGTAACTCACTGAGGTCTGTCACTGCACCAAGTGTTTGTCAGACTCCACCCTGCCAGTGGGAGCCTGCAGCCTGGGAATGGGGAGACCTGGGTTCCAGCCGAGAGTCCCTGCATTTTAGTCTCTCTGAGACTCAGTGCTCACCAGCAAGACAAGGGCCAAACCAGCTGTTCTGCACACTCACTGGTATGTATCAGAATCACCTGGGATGTGATTAAAAAAATACAGATGACTGGGCCTCAGCCCAGAGGTCTCCATTCATGGAGACGAAGACAGGACTAAGGCTTGGGATATATATACGTATACATACGTATACATTGTTAAAGCAAAATTATTCAGATACTTGCTAAAGAATGGTAAGGCAGACTATTCAGGGAAACTACTACAGTGGAGTTTTGCAGTAGGGGAAAGAAATGGAAGTAAAACAAGGAAAAGTGGAAACGATTGCCAAGGACCAGGGTGGTGGTGCTGGTGGGGTGGCCAGTGGATGGACAGGGTGAGAGGGCAGGGTATTCCTTTTCTAAGTTCACCTAACAGGATTCTTGCTGAAGACAGGCTACAGTGACCAGATGTTACCTGGGGGGTGGGGATGGGCAGCTATAGAAGGTGGGGAATTCTGGCTAAACCCACTTAGTGGGATTCTTGCTAAAGCTGGGACTCTACAAAGACAGAGGTGGAAGCCGACGTCCAGGCCTAGTAGAGCGGAGGGCTCAGAGGAGCCTGACTGAAGTTTGGTCATGGAGAGAATCTTTGTCTATGCGTGTATTAACACATGTGCCCACAGCCAGGTGAGGAAGGCCGGGTCCAAGTGCTGTTAGGGGTGATGCATCAGGTCAGATAGTCCACTGTTCTCACCGTTAGAATCCAGAGCCCTGGGGTTGTCTGTGGGCGGAGGCCTTCTTCCCCAGCAGTCCCGGACCCATTACTGCAGGGTGTGGCAGTAAAGAGCCCACACCCGGAGCCCTCGGGACAACATGGGAATCCCAGTCTGGTCTCTACCTGCCCTGTGATCTTCAGGAAGTCATGTTGCTCAGCCTCAGCTGCCCCATCCTTGAGATGGGTGATTAACAGTACCTACCTTTTCAATTTCTTCTTAGGTTTGAACGGGCTCTGGGTTAACCGCTGTCAGTTCTCAGAAGTGAGCCTGCTGCAGGCGTGCAGGGGAGGAAAAAGGAAGGGGACACGGGCTCAGGGGCTCAGGGCTGGAGACGGAATCAAGGTCACAGTGTGGCAAAGACCCCCCAGGCCTTGGCAGGTGCTCTGGTCTCTTGGAGGACTGTCTAGGGTTAAGGATAACTTCCTGTAGTCCCAGGTTCTCTTGACAGATTTTATGGAGCTTTCTCTCTGCCTTATTCGCCCCAATTCCTATTTTTATTATTATTATCTTTTTCCTGTTTGGCCAGGTGGCCTGTGGGATCTTAGTTCCCTGACCAGAGATCGAACCCACGCCCCCTGCAGCGGAAGCGTGGAGTCGTAACCGCTGGACTGCCAGGGAAGTCCTGACATCTAGATTTGGGGCCTATTTGCTCTCTAGCCTATCTCTGGGGTAAGAGGATTGGCCACCCTGGGCTACGTGGAGAGTGCAGAAAGTAAGAAAGTCAGGCTGTCAGAGGAGGAGCCAGAGGTTGAAAGGAGAAAGAGAGCCAGCGTCTGGCCTGGTGGAAGCCACTTAATGTTTATATATATTTAACCAACATAACAGCAAAACTTAAGGTCTATTAACTGTATGTAATTCTAAACGTACATGCATTTTTACGTAGTTATAGTTATAAATCAGTATGTGAACTTCATTCCCTGTCACTTAACTTTTTTTTCTGCGGTACGCAGGCCTCTCACTGTTGTGGTCTCTCCCGTTGTGGAGCACAGGCTCCGGATGCGCAGGCTCAGCGGCCATGGCTCACGGGCCTAGCCACTCCGCGGCATCGTGGGTTCTTCCCGGACCGGGTCACAAACCCACGTCCCCTGCATCGGCAGGCGGACTCTCAACCACTGCGCCACCAGGGAAGCCCCACTTAACATTTTTAATATAAATATTTTCATGAATCACCACTGTTCATGTTTTTACATGGAGTATATCATTAATGATATTGCTTAGAATTCCCCCCCTCAGCATTTCCCTGAGCATTTTGTTCTGATTTCACTTTCTCTCTATTATAAATAGTACAGCTATGAACATCTTTGTGCATGTGATCCTTGCTTCCTCTTTAGATATGTGGGGTGTGCATTTCCCACAGTTGGGTGGCCAAGTCAATACATGTGAGTTGTTTGTTTTTTATTGAAGTGTAGTTGATTTACAATGTTGTGTTTGTTTCTGGTGTACAGCAAAGTAATTCAGTCATACACATATGTGTGTGTGTGTGAATTTATTTTCAGATTCTTTTCCATTATAAGTTATTACAGGATATTGAATATAGTTCCCTGTGCTATACAGTAAATCCTTGTTGTTTATCTGTTTTATATATAGTAGTGTGTATCTCTTAATCCCAAACTCCTGATTTATCCCTCCCTCCCCGCTTTTCCCCTTTGGTACCCATAAGTTTGTTTTCTATGTCTGTGAGTCTGTTTCTGTTTTGTAGATAAATTCATTTGCACTGTTTTTTTAGATTGCACATATAAGTGATATCATATGATATTTGCCTTTCTCTGTCTGACTTACTTCACTTAGTACGATAATCTCTAGGTCCATGTATGTTGTTGCAGATGGCATTATTTCATTCTTTTTTATGGCCAAGTAGTATTCCATTGTATATATATGTACCACATCTTTATCCATTTATCTGTCAATGGACACTTAGGTTGCTTCCATGTCTTGGCTATTGTAAATAGTGTTGCTATGAACATTGGGGTGCATGTGTCTTTTCGAATTACAGTTTTTGTCTTTTCTGGATAGCTGCCAGGGAGTGGGATTGCTGGATCATATGGTAACTCTATTTTTAGTTTTTTAAGGAACCTGCTTACTGTTCTCCATAGTGGCTGTATCAATTTCCATTCCCACCAACAGTGTAAGAGGGTTCCCTTCTCTCCACACCCTCTCCAGCATTTATTGTTTGCGGATTTTTCGATGATACCCATTTTGACTGGTGTGAGGTGATATCTTATTGTAGTTTTGCAAAAAAGTCTGTTGCACTTTTTTAAAAACCTTGACTTGGATGAAGGAGTGGGGTCCGTCTCTTGCGTGGCAGCCCTGCAGCCATTTGAAACCAACAATCCCGTCCTCATTTCCCAGGACTCCCATCTCCCTTTAGCCTAAGGGTCTGCCTCCCAGGCTCCCCACACTCTGAAAGTCCTGGGATGTTCACCATAGAACACAGTCTCTCACACCTCGGGGCTGTGGGCCACCCGTTCTGTAGATGCAGTTGTCTCCATGCCCCGGGGGAAATCACTGTCCTTATTTTAGGGATTTTCTAGTAACCCCAAAACCACGTTAACTTTTTTGGCAGCTATTTCATAGTGACTAACAGTGAGTTCACAGCTTAAACCCCATTTTTTAAATCCATGCTGTTGCTAAACCACATCTTCCTCATCCCAGACTGGGGAAGATTTCTTTCTTTCTTTTTTTTTTCTTTTAAGTCTACATGAAGAACTTCACATTTGTCCCATTTCACTGGCTGCATTCTGTTCCCCTTGGCATGTTTTGCCTGCCTGTACAGATGTCAGGGGCCCTTTGTGGTCTTCAACCAGAGTCACGATCTCCCCTAATCCTGTGCTCGACATGGTGCTTTTTGTCTGATAACCACAAACTCCTTAATGCCAAATAAAGAGGCGTGAACAAGGACCCATTCAAAAAGCCATCGGTCCTCAGGTTAATACAGACACTTGACCAGCAGCTGTTGGGAAAAACCATTTGGCCAGTTAGGAATTCACCTCCTTGTCACTTGGCCTCCTCATCTTCCTCTCAAGAAAATGGGGAAGAATTCAAAATACTCAACGGTAGCGTTGATTCATTATGGTACCGAATTTCCCAGCCCAACAGCCAATTCTGTATCGCACGCAGAGAGGCAAATGGGATTTGCTGGAGCTGCAAGCTGGGAGAGAAGGAAGAGGCTGAGATTGGGACTCGAAGTAGAGAAGAATTTAGTTTGAGGTTAACGAAGACAGAGTGTGGCTTTGAAAATGACAACTTTTTAGGAAATTGGAAAGTAACAGGAGCTCCTCGGAGGAAGGAGCACATCTTAAAATTCTGTGCTGCCGCGCGCCTTGTGGATTGCTATCTTGAAGTGCTGGGTGGCGATACCACTGCCGGGACCAGACAACATCAAGGGTCAGAGGCAGGCTTGAAGCAAGTGACTATAGAATCTGCCCCCATCCTACTCCCGGGTCACTCACTGTTCAGGCCGTGTGGTGCTGGACTCAGCTCTCACAACACCCATTTCTCCCCAAATCTACTGTCAGTGAGATTATGTTGGTAGCTTGAAATCAGCGATGACGGAAGTATTGACACAAGAGAAATCAGCAAATGCTGCAGATCAGGCCATCTTTGCCCTGGATTACTGGTGAAACTCATGCCAAGGCCTTATGTGAGCCACTCTTCTGCCTCCTAGCTCATGCCTGGCTTCATCCTATGGCCAAAATTATATTTTTTAAGTGAAAATCTGCTTCTCCATGGGGTCTTATATCGTCATCATCTCCTCTCATTTCCCAGCAACCCTTCAACACCCTCCTGACCAGCCCTATATCATAGCACGTGATTTCCCGAGCTTGCTGTGTCACCTTTTCCTGAGATCCAGGGGCCCCAGAGGCAAGTCCTCTCCTGTGACCATCTAATACCCAGCAGAGACCCCTATTAGATCCCATATCATATGGTGGCTGCTTTGCTCTAATCCTTTTCCTTTTTACGGTATTGTGAGTCTCTGCTGGACGGGGACCCTCTTCCCACTTTTGTTTATCTTCATACCTCCGGAGTCTGGTGTGTCTCCTGAAACATAGCAAGGCAGAGAGAGAGAGAGAGAAGTGGAGGGGTGGGGGAGGAGGGAAAGGGGAGAAGAGGAAAAAGAAGAAAGGCGGTGGGGGGTGGGGGAGCAAAACGGGCCAGTCCGAATCACTCATGAGCTGGCCGACTAGGACCAAGGTGAGTGGGATTTCTTGAAGGGCTGGGGAACTAGCAGCGCCCAGAAGTCACACAGGAGGTAAGAAAACTCTGCCCAGCTGCAGGGATCAAAGTCCTTGAACCAGTGGGAGAGCAGAGGTCCTGTTAACATGGAAGGACAGGTAATGGTCTCTGTCGCCCCCTCCCAGCGCCCTGAGAGCCAGCTACGAGTCAGGTGACCTCTGGGTCACAAAGTGCTGGCAACAGAATGATCTGGAGTGGGTCGTGTGTGCGGGGGTGGCGAGCTGAAAATGTGGGAGACTCTCAATAAAGGTTTTTTGCATTACATTGAATTATAGCTGGTGCCAATCACAACCTTCCTGGCTCCTTCCTTTGCAAGGTAATGGGGAGGGACGCTCGGAGAGGAGGGGAAGGGATTAACCAAGTGATGGATTGGGTGGCCCTGGAGCGGGTGGAATGCCGGCCTTCATGGGAACTGGGGTTTGAAAGGGCTTGGGGCTGGGGAGGGAGCGCTGCGTGGAGACACTAGGCCCCGCTTCCCAGACACGCAGGCCTGGCTCCCCAAGACGGCAAGGTCATTGCCAATTCGTTAAGTGGCTGCTCTCATCAGGCCTTTGCAGAGGAAAGGCATGTGTTCCCCATTTTGTTGATGGGGAAACGGCAAGAGGAAGTGACTCAGAGACAGAGTGGAAATAAAATGTGTGTCTCATGATATTCTGGCTTCTGCTAAATCCAAAGGGCTGGCGTTTCGACTGGGTCCTGTGTGGCCTCGGTCCACGCTTCTGTGGGTTCGCAGGACAGACGACGGCCCTCCATGTGAGCAGAGAGTAGGAGGTAGAGGTGTTCTTTTCAGGTGCCCAGGCAGGTGGAGAAGGTGGGTCTTGGAGGAAAGGCAGCCTCAGAGCCCTGGAGACAGGAGGGGCTGCCCCCACCCTCTGAGCCTCGACCTACCGGGCCAGTTTAATTTTTTTAAGTGGGCGCTGGTATTGGGTTTCTGGTTCTTTCTTCTGCCAAGTCACAGGCGTTTTAAAAATACATGTGCCAGGGAGTTTACATAGGTAATCTCTGATTTTCCAGAAAGTTCTGCAGGATAGGAAATGTTAGCCTCCTATCCCAAGAGAGGAAACTGAGGTCTAGAGAGGTGACCTCATCCAGATCACACAACTGGTAAGTGGCAGACACTTAAGGCCACCACGTTGCCTAGCTCTGAAATCCTTTGTGAGTAACGGCCTAGACTTCTGCAGCATGGCAGCCCCGAGGACGTGAGTTTTAAACCCAGGTTCGAATGAGTCAGATGTGTGTGCCTTCTCCCTGACATCGTGCCACCTTCCTGACGAATGGTGCCCTGTCTGTGCTCCCTGAAATCATGGGCAGAACTTTCAGTCCTCAAGACATTGCCTTTTACCCTTGAAACTCCCAGCATCACTCTCAAGTCTGGTTCCCAAAGAGGCCAAGCTTCAAGGCCAATTGGTAAAGGCTATCGTTGTGGTTTCATAAATGAATTAACATTGAAAAACCAAAAAAAAAAAAAGGCGGAAAGACAAAGTTAGAATAAAAGACTGCCTCTCAAATGGAATACATTCAGCTTTATGATGGATTCTTTACAGTGTCCCTATTTTTCTCATTTTGCCATGGACACGGCAGAACATCACCAAAGACCATCATCCACCTGCCAACTGCTGTTTGGGAACTCCGTCCCATCCCAGCTTGACGTCTCAAGCCATCAGAGCCAGTTGGTGGCAGAGCCAGACACTAAGTCCTAAGCATGGTGGCAGGACGTGACACCAGCAGCCCTCTCGCCACTGGCAACATGGTGGCCTTAATTCTCTGCCGCTTACCAGTTGTATGCTCTGGACAGTCACCTCGCTAGACCTCTCTAACATTACCTACCCTGCAGAATCCTCCTAGAGAATTAGAGGTTACTTCCATAAACTCCCTGGCACACAGTATGTGTTCAATAAGACATAACATTACCTTGCAGTGTCTTCAAGATCAAGAGTGTATTTTTCTGTGAGGTTGACCCCTATCACCCTGACATCTTCCCCACACCAGGAACACAGCCCTGGGGACAGTGACAACCCAAAGGATCTGAAGGGACTTCAATCCTGCTTCAGTCTCCCCTCCCCCTTCAGGCAGGTGAATGTCTTGCCGTTCAGGAAGAGTGTCATTTATTTTCTTCCTGAAGACTTCAGGGACTCAGAGATTGTACAGCTTCCCTTAGTGCCCTTGGCAGGTCTTGGCCAAGACGTTCTTATAGCCAATCAAAACTTTTCCTGTTTCAATTTGAGCCCATTTCCTTGTGTTTGTTATTCTTTGGCTTTGCCTTGGGCAGATCTGGGGGTTGGGAGACAGCCGGAGCCCACGGTGGCTCTGAGCCAGGGTTTTCTCCAGTGCTGTGGGACGGTCTCTCCTCTGACAGTGCCCATAGGGTCTAGGGCAGGCCAGGATGCAGGGAGGAAGGATTGCCAGGCTGGGGTCCAGGTCTGGACTGCAGGAAGGAGCAGGGGGTTTAGCTCACACACTTAGAGTCAGAGGATTTTGTGATCAACAAAATCCAGAGACAAACTACTGATGAGAAATTCAAGTAAATCAGGCAACGTCTGGAGGAACAGGCAAGTTCTGTTGTGCAGAAACAGGAGCTCAAGTCAGCAGGTCGTTCTCATGTCTTCCTAACTGCGCCCAGTGCCATATGTTGGTAGCTTGAAATCAGCCGTGGTGGGCCTGGAGAGAAGACCATGCGTGACGTTGAGGGCTGTGTTCTCCAAGACCCCCAAGGCAGGTGACTGAGGCTTTCCTTATATAACACCTTTCAGTTACTCTGCTTCAGAGAGTTCTGGGGGACCCCTTGGCAGTTCACTGCAGATCTGTACTGACAGTTGGGAGTTTTGGATGCCCTTCAGGGAGTGGCCACGTGTCAGCAGAGATGTGGGCACCACCTTTCTGGGCTGAGGTCTTTCGGCCAAACACCTCCAAGACCTCTCATGACCAAGTCCTAGCTTGGGGAGGGGTGATGCTCTCTAAGCCAGGAGGACTCTGGATTCTTCACAGACTGGGGTGTTCCATGCTGGGTTGACACATTTCTTCTTGCATGGAGTTTGTGCCCATGTCTGTGGTATCAAGAGATACTACTTTCTTCAAAGGCAGATGGGAAGGTGGGAAAAACTTTGAACTTGGATTCAAATCTGTTTTGGGATCCGAGTTTGCTACTCAACAAGCATGATCCTTGACCAGATGGCTTAAAATTTCTTGAGTATGTTTTCTCATTTGTAAAATGGTCATAATCATCTCTGCACATCTCCCAGGATTGTTGTGCAAAACACATATGTTTCTTTTAAAGTTTTTTAATTGTAATTGTTTTTGGAATAGATGGCCCAAGGTTACCACTACAAAGGACTGAAGGCAGACCTGAGGGACTAGCATCGGTCTGAAGGCAAGGGTAGATCCCGGGTGACTGAAATGACTTTGCTAAAATATTTCAACGGGAGCCAGGTTGACTACTATGAAAGATGGCTCCTGAACCAAAGGCCAGGAAAAAACTGATGACGATAAGAAACCAGTGTCATCCGACTGTGTTGGTGATGGCCAACATATCAGTCTAGGTTGGATGTAGAATATGAATACTTTTCTCTCTATTTTTTTTTTTTTTTTTTGCGGTACGTGGGCCTCTCACTGTCATGGCCTCTCCCGTTGCGGAGCACAGGCTCCGGACACGCAGGCTCAGCGGCCATGGCTCACGGGCCCAGCCGCTCCGCGGCATGTGGGATCCTCCCGTACCGGGGCACGAACCCATGTCCCCTGCATCGGCAGGTGGACTCTCAACCACTGCGCCACCAGGGAAGCCTGTGAATACTTCTCTTTGCTCAGGGTCTGGTGGGGGCTGGCTCCTGCATGGGCCAGGCACCGCCCAGTCAGGCTGGGAAAGGGGAGTCAACTATCAGGCTGTGGTTTCTCATCATCACATTTTTTTTTCCCTTAATACACTTTATTTTTCAGAGCAGTTTTAGGTTCACAGCAAAATTGAGTGGAAGGTCCAGAGATTTGCCACCTACCGCTTTGCACTCAAACAAGCACAGCATTCCCCACCAGAGTGGTACGTTTTTCACAATTTATGAACCTACAGTGATGCATTACTATCACCCAAAGTCCATAGTTTACATCAGGGTTCAGTGTCGGTGTTGTGCGTTCCATGAGTTCTGACAAATGTATGATGACATGTATCCATCGCTATAATATCATGGAGAGTATTTTCACTGCCCTCAAGACCCTCCATGCTCCTCCGATTCATCTCTCCTTTCCCCCAACCCCTGGCAACCACTGATCTTTTTACTGTCTCTGTAATTTTGCCTTTTCCAGAATGTCATATAGTTGAAACCATACAGTCTGTAGCCTTTTCAGATTGGCTCCTTTCACTTAGTCATATGCATTTAAGGTTCCTCCATGCCTTTTCATGGCTTGCTAGAGCATATCTTTTGGGTATCGAATCATATTCCATTGTCTGGGTGTACCATAGTAAGGTAAGATGTTAAGAATAGGGGAAACTGAGGGAGGGGTATATGAGAACTCTCTGTATTATCTTTGCAACTTTTCTGTAAATCTAAAACTAGTTTAAGATAAAAAGTTTATTAAACAAATGAAAAAATATTCCATTGTCGAATGTACCACAGCTTATTTATCTATTCACCTACTGAAGGACATCTTGATTGCTTCTAAGTTTCGGTAATTATGAATAAAGTTGCTGAAGTTTGCACCAGCGATAAATGAGCATTCCTGTTGCTCCACATCCTCGTTACATGTTTACATCCCCTTGGCCCCTCAAGTTTAAAAGTACCGCATCTCATTGCGCCACTGGCTGTAACTGCAAGGTGAAAAGCACCGTGGGGGTCTAACCCCCTCCCCCTGCAGACTCTGCCCTGACCTCTGTCCTGGCGAAGCTTTCTGACCTGCTATGCCTCTGATACTGGGCTCTGCCTTTCAGAGAGGGCTTCTCTCCTTCACTCTTCTCTTCAGCCAATGACACACATCACATGTGAAAGTGGAGCTTCCAAGATCATAACAGCCAGATCTCTTGAATTTTACTGACATATTATTCCTACTTAACTATTCTCTTTCAAACTCTCCCCTAGTATTTCAGGGAGTCCCCAGGGTGTCTCTGTGTGCTCACCAGCACCAGTACCCTTTGGGTGGGAATGCTGCCTGGGCTGGGGGGTATCTTCTGAATGGCACCCCATCCCCTTCCCTGTGGATGTCCAGAAGCCACACGGTGTGGCCTGCAGTTGTGGGTATAACGGCCTCCTTCCAGCTCTGAGTCCACATTCCCACTGGCCAACATGATGACACTGCTTGAACCCCTATTTTCCAAATGGTCTTTGGAGTGTAGGCCCTTTGGCTTCCATTGGCATGATCTAGTCCCTGGGGACAGACACCATATGCTGCTCCATTTCCTTCCTACCCAGATGCCGGTTTCACAAAACTGCGTCATGAGACCCCTGCCTGGAAATTAGTTTATACAAACAGATGCCCTGGGGTCATGGGGCCCCTGGCTCAGTAGACACAGGAGATCCTGAATCGAGGACTAGATGTGCGTGTGTTATTGATGGTTATGTATATATGCGGTTTGTCTGTATGACTAGAGTGTATGCTCTTTACAGGCAAGACATCCTTCCCTCTGCTTCACATCCTATAGCAGATTTGTCATGGTCGCTTCGGATGTCCCCTTGGCCTTGCCATTTCAGTCTTCTGCTTACTTTTACCTGCCAGCATCTGCATCTTTTTGCCTCGGGACTTCCTCTGGCTCTGAGTCCAGTCTGCCCTTGTGCAGAACTGGCTGGAAATGCTGGGACAATGACTGCTAAGCAGTGGTGTGGCTCCCTCCCTCCCTGGCTGGAGTGGCTCTGCAGCATGTGTTCTGTTCTCGCTCCCAGGGCTCCCAGCAGGGTTCCTCTGCAGCTGTCCAAGCGATCATCGCTCCACTGATAACAGGCTGCCTTCCTTGCCCTGTCCCACACGTCCCACTCCCTAGTAGGTTTCTTGCGGTTGCCTCTCAAGCTACTTCCTCGGTTTCCTTATTGAAGGTCTGGGGAAACCGAGACACATACCCAGTACATAGCAGAGGATTGGCACACGGGACAGGTCCAGTAGACATTGAAGAAAGGCATGGATGCTTCTAGAATACACATACTAGTCTCTAAAATAAAGCAGACTGGATAGTCTTTTCTCCGTCTGTCTTGTCCCAAATTCTGCCTGCCCAGGTGGACGCAGGCTGGCGCTCTGTTCCTCGTCTGCCCGCCCTGACGGAAGGGACATGTCCTGCTTCCTTCCCTGTCCTCATAGCATCTCTTTCATGTCTTCATAATACACACTGGCTTTTTAAAGGAATGACTCCTTGCAGCTAGTGACTGTCTACGTTTCCCTTCTAGTGCCCAGCAGTGTGATTGAATGAACATAGACTTTGCTTCCACATCTAAAATACTTGACTCCACATTTGTATTTTTAATGAATTTTTATTGGAGTCTAGTTGATTTACAATGTTGTGTTAGTTTCTGCTGTCCAGCAAAATGAATCAGTTAGATATATACATATATCCAGTCTTTTTAGATGCTTTTCCAATATAGGTCATTACAGAGTATTGAGTACAGTTCCCTGTGCTATACGATAGGTCCTTAATAGTACCTGTTTTATATGTAGTTGTGTGTATATGTCAATCCCAATCTCCCAGTTTATCCGTCCCCCCCTTTTCCCTCTTGGTAACCATAAGTTTGCTTTCTACATCTGTGACTCAATTTCTGTTTTGTAAATAAGTTCATTTGTCCCATTTGTGTTTTAACTTTGCCAACTCCGTCCTTCAGCCCCCAACTCCCAGTCTGAGGAATGTCCGCGTAAAATCACTGTCTCGTGTTAGAAGGGAGAGATTCTTCTGTAAGTATGGGTTCCAGATGAGAGCTAAGCTTAGTGTAGGAGAGGTTCCCAACCCGGATATGGGGAGTGGGAAGGGTAAGCTGTGACAAAGCGAGAGAGAGGCATGGACATATATACACTACCAAACGTAAGGTAGATAGCTAGTGGGAAGCAGCCGCAAAGCACAGGGAGATCAGCTCGGTGCTTTGTGACCGCCTGGAGGGGTGGGATAGGGAGGGTTGGAGGGAGACGCAAGAGGGAAGGGATATGGGAACAGATGTATATGTATAACTGATTCACTTTGTTATAAAGCAGAAACTAACACACCATTGTGAAGCAATAAAGTTGTAAAAAATAAGAAAGAAAAAAGAAACATCCTTAGAAATTTAAAAATACCAATGCCAGGCCTCCCACGGACAACCTCAGTGGCAATCTCTGGGCACAGGGTCTGCATTTAGACTTTCTTGACAGCTTCCCAGGGGCTCCTAATGTGGAGCCAAGATGGACACCTCCAGTCTGGATATAGAACTTCCATTGCTTCCTTTGGGTATTTCTGCTTTAGACCAGTGGGAATAAACCCTACAGAGCTGTTTGTTGTGGGATCAAGAGGCCAGGACCGATCTGGCTGAGACTTGGGGCGATCTAAAGACTCCTAGGATTCTTATAATCTATATAGATGTCAACCAAACCTGTCATCAAAACTGGGCTGGGTCTGGAGGCCCAGCCCCACCCCTTTGCCCCCCCGCAGATTGGGCTGCGGGGGTGCTGTCCCTCTGTATGCGGTGCATGATGCTCTGGGAGATGACTTCCTGTGGGGCTGAGGCTTCGAGCCCTGAAGGCCCAGGTTGGCGGCTGCAGGTGGGGATGGGCGGAGCCCTCAGCTGCTAGGCTGGCTCCCCAACCTGGGCCCTTGCCTGTTTTTCCCATTCCAGTGCCCTCCAGGCCACCCATTCTCCACTTCGATTCCTTCTCTGCTTCTCTCCCCTTGTCCCTGTTTCTCTCCTGCTATTTTCTACTGTCTTGCTCTTCGCCTTTTCTGCTCAGCTGTGCCTTGGAACCAGGCTGGGGCCGCCTCCTCTCAGAGCTGCATTTGCAAAGTGTGGGCCCCTTGCCTGGGAGCCAGTGTGGGAGGAGAAAAGTGATGGCGAGAGGGGGCTTCTAGCAGAGAGCTCACAGCCTGCGAGCTCCGGGTCCACGTCGATACCTGGACGTTTACGCAAACTGCTCTTTTGTGCTTCCGCTTCCCCATCCATGAAGCCGGATGCCTTAAAGGGGAGTTTTCGGGAGTGGGTGGATGTGTGCTTTGCATAGGTCTCAGAGCTTGTTGGGTGCTGTCCCTGGGGGATGAGGCGTGTGGGCCCACACCACTCATTTCACGGCTGTCCCTCTGATGTCTCCACAGGACTGCGATGTGCCGGTCCTAGCTGCCGTCTGAGAGGATGTCCGGGGTTTCTGAGGCCCTGAGCCGAGTGAAGGTGGGCACGTTACGTCGACCTGAAGGCCCCCCAGAGCCCATGGTGGCAGTGCCTGTAGACGTGGAAAAGGAAGACGTGCGGATCCTCAAGGTCTGCTTCTATAGCAACAGCTTCAACCCGGGGAAGAACTTCAAACTAGTTAAATGCACTGTGCAGACCGAGATCCGGGTGAGTGTGGTGGGTGCTGCCTGTTCCGTCCATTTGTCTGTCTCTCCCTCATCTTCCTGGGCAGCTGAGCATCCCTCCTTCAGCCTAGCAGGCTCTCCTGTATCCACCACCTGGGCTGGGGGCCCTGGAGGGATGTTCTCAGCCTGTGGCTCCAGGCCTCCTCTCCAGGGCTCTGCAGCCTGAGACACAGATTGTGTAGCCTTTGTTTGAACCCCAGATCATTTGCTCAAGCTTTGATTTATCTCATTTCAACTCATTCAGTATTTGAGGCTCTGCAAGGGATGTAAGCTCCCCCCACCCTCAGAGGGTTTACACTCTCATGGAATTGGAATACACAAGTGATTGCATTGAAAATAGAACAAAAGTGGTTTAGGACATGTGCTGGGTGCTTACAGAAGGGAGCTGTGAGGCGTTTAGAGGATGCTAATGAACTAGAGATGCCCTTGACCAGGGACATGGTTGCCAGGCCCTTTCTGAGGCAGTACTTCAGCTGGCTCACTTTCACCCAGGGCCTCGGAATCTGTTTTGCAAATCCAGGTACCCACAGTCATCGGGGCACCTAGACACCAGGAAGCCAGTTCTCTTTAGCCAAACGTGTAAGAACTTGTCGTCAGAAGCAGAGTCACAATACACTGATTGATTTTAAATGCCTACGTTTATTGAATAATTACTATATGCATGCCTGAATCAATCCCTTTACATTATCTCATTGAATCCTCCCACAACGCCATGAGGTAGATACAATGAGGATATCCCTTTCCACTGCTCAGAATATTCCTTTCTGATGATGCAAAAGAAAGCCAAATCGATTCTCCAGAGTTTGCTTAGTGGGTTTGTAATTTGAACAAAGGAAGCAGGAGAAACTTGGACAAACTACCCAGGTCTGAGAAAGCTGGATGAACCATCTCCAATCCTCTCATCACTAATCCTTCCCTGTCCTGGAAATCAGCATCCCCCAAACTCAGTCAGCGTCTTTTCTGTTTAGTGCTGGCAGCAACCTCTCCACGTCTGTCCCTCTGGCTGCCTTCTGTCTGTAACAGCACACGCTGTACTTCAGTACATCCGAGCAGAATGTAACTGATGAGGTCACTGTCTTAGCCAGTTGTCACAACTGATTATGGTTTGGTTCTTCCCTCTTGTTTCCTATAACTGAGTTGATTAGGGCCTTGTTTGCATCTTATGGTTCCAGATCTGTAGGTACAGTTGTGTCCTGAGAGCAAGCCCTGGGCACCTTCCTCCAGGAAGATATTTTCTTGTCTCCTTAACTGTCTACTTCTTGAGTCTTCCTTTGGGTGTATCATCTTTGCAGATAGCTGATGCCATCTACTGTGGGGTTTACGAGTTTAATTTTCAGAAGGCAACCTCATTCCCATGTTCGGGGCACCTCCCTGCCTTTTTGTGCTGAAACCCAAAGAGCATCTGATTAGACCAGATTAGGACGTGTTCTGTGGTGTTATGGTGAAAAGGGACCCTAAAGGATTGGTAGATTGGAAGAGACAGTGCTGAGGAGAGCAGGGGCTTTCCAAGAGGAAAGGACAGCAAGAACAAAGGTAGGGAGGCTGGAGCATGGGTTATATTTAGAAAAGTATCTAAAGTCAAGATCAGAAAGGAAATTTGATGGCCAATAAGGGAGGGCCTAGAATATCAAGCTAAGGAATTTGTATTTGGACAGGTATTAGAAACACACAGCTTTTAAGCAAGGGAGAAGCTTTCCTGGAGCTGTCTGATGTCTTGCTAGGTGTCTAAGGGGAAAAAATACAATAGCCTACAGAAAGGGCAGTGAGACCCAAGCTTAAGAAGAATGGCTAGCTCTTGAGGCATTACCTGGAGGGGTGTAAGGACAGAGGTGGAAAAAGAACAAAGAAAGAAGTGATAGCCTTCTAGGCGTTTATGTCCCAGCCTTCTGATTTTGCCTGTTTCCAATCTGTCCTATAGGCACCATGTCACCTGCTTATTGCAAACAGCCATGGCTTTCAAATCACCTAGACTTTGAGCCTGATACTGCTCCACGCTTACTGTGTTGCTTAGACCCAACACTTAACTAACCTGGTTCAGTCCCTTCACTCGGGGATTATGCCCACCTGTAACCCTGTTGTAAGGATCAGAGGTGATAGATGGGAAGCATCCAGCATATGGCAGGAGCTCAATCATTGGAAGCTATTGACTGTGTGGGTCATTACCCTGCTCAAGAATCTCCAAGGGTTTCTAATCACCCATAGAATAAAGTTCAAATCATCTTCTTTTAGTGTTTATCCACTTATCCGTCATGTTTTCAAATAAAGTAAGATGATCAGATTTGTATTTTGAAACAGTATGTAGTGTCCTGCAAGATGTTAAGA